>NW_024525156.1:13754977-14312549 GCF_017590135.1 Pyrgilauda ruficollis
TGGTGGTGTGGGCAGGGATGGGGGATGAGGGGAAGATTTGGCTGTGTTTCTCTTTGTCTTGTTTTGGTTTCATTGGTAATAATTTTTTTTTTTTCCTAATTCAAAGACTCACAGAATCATTCAGGTTGAAAAGGACCTTTTAGATTCTAAAGTCCAATTGTTAATTCAGCCCTCTCAAATCCATCACTAAGCCATGTCCCTAGGGGACCCATCTAAATGTTTTGTTTGATATCTTCAGGGGTGGTGGCTCCACCACTTCCCCAGGGACCATTTTCAAATGCTAGGCAACACTTTTGGTTATTATCCTTCCTCATATTAAATCTAAACCTCCTCTGGCACAACTTGACACCATTTCCTCTTGTTCTAGCACTTGTTACTAGAAAGACATGATGGACATGCACCTCCCTGCAAACTCACTTCAGGTAGTTCCAGAAAGTGAGTCTGTTTTGCCTATGACATGAACTACTGAGCAGTCTCTCCTTGCCCTTATCATGACCCATGAGCCTTTCATTATAGTTTTCTCTCCTGTCTAGCTGATAGAACAGCTTTCTTAAGCACCTGGTATCCCATCAGGGTCAAGAAGCCAAGCCACCACAACAAGCCGAGAAATAGACACGACGAAAGTGGTTAAGGACTGGGACAAGAGCCCAGAAAGACCATGAAATCTCAATCCTTGAAGCTTTTTGTATTTCAGCTGAGGACAGTCTTTAAAAATCCAAGCTAACTTTGAAGTTAGCACTGCTTTGAACAGGGCATAGATTAGGTGGTCCAGAGGTAGCTTCTGACATAGTTTATGCTATGATGTCTTATTTGAAGGAATTCAAAATTCTTATTTTCAGAATTCATCACAGATTGGATTTCTGAGCATTTGCCATCATGCCAGCATGTAACATTTCTGGCAATCTTCTGTGATAAATAAACAAATATAAGTATATATGTGTTTATATGTATGTAAACGAACCACAACATGTATGTGTATATATATATATATATATATATATAAAATAAGCCTTCTTTACAAAGAAAAAGAAATTCTATTTATTTTGTGTTGAATGGCCAGCAGAGACATTCTTTTGCAAAATGGAATTTCAATGTTTATGTAAATAAAGGACAAAAGAACCACATTCCAGCATGGAGGGTAACTGCTACATGGCTTTTTATGTGGAGTCTAAGGTTTTAGAACCAGCTCACAATGGAGACTCATGAACCCTTGCTCTGGCAGAAGGAGGGAAACAAAAAGAAGAGGCAAAGTTTGCCCCTTTGGGTAGCAGTGCAACTTTATGCAAGATAAAAGCAGGTTGTAGTCATGGCCTATTTTTAAGCTTTGTTCTGGAGTCTCAGAGCAGCTTGTATTATTTTCTCTCAAATGATGGTTGAAAAGAATATATTTCTCCCAAAATCAATCTATGCCACATAAGGGTGATACCAGTTGCATTCAAGTACTAAGAGTTAAATCTCCCTATTAAAAGTTTCACTTGGGACCACACACATGAATATCAAATTCAGGATCAAAGTTGGGATAGGTTCATATTTAAGAGATTACAATTGAAATCCTTTCCTTCCTGCCTTCTTAATATTATAGGTATCAATTCATATTCAATTCATGTCAGCCTACAACTAATGTCTTACAGCTCTAAAACCCATGGTGGATTCTGTCAGTGTGTCTCCTGAAAGGGTAAAAAGAAACTGAGTACTTTGATATCTCAGATGAGACATGTCAAGTTCTCCCAGCTGCTTATAAACATTTGCATGTTTCTTGTATCTGTTTTACAAGCAGCTACCATGCATTTTTTCTATAGAAGATGTCAATTGATGACAATGTTTTAATTCTCTTCTGCTGAGGGAGTAATGTTTAGAGATACAGAAATTCCAAACTAGGTATTTCAAGAGAAAATAATAAAATGCTAGCCTTATTTAGAGAAGAATCAGCAGCACAGGTTTTCTTTTAGAAATCTTTGACAAATGCCTTGTAACCATAGAAATTATTTTGGAGACAGCAGGAGTAGCTAAAATGAATTAAATTAATGTGCTAGGCTCACTTTCTCACAGCATCTTTCAGTGTAATTGATTATACTATAGCCAAACTTAAATCACTAATATCAGTGAAGATAGAAGAAAATTAATATTTAATAAACTCTTTTGTTCATTTGCAATAAATTAAACTATTGGAATAACTATAATTTCCAATAAGCATTTAAAGATTTTTTTCTACCTGAAGCACTTTTTTGTGGAAACTGTAAGTATGAAAATAATAAGAAAAAAAATTTACACATTAGAAAACAATAATTAATTAATTATGCAAACTTGTATTCAATATTTACTTATAAGCATTCAGTAATATATTTGATTTGAAAAAGAGATGTCCCCTGACAAATAATTGAAACTTAAATTTGGAGCTCTACAAGGTCTTTAAATAGTCTGATTTTAGAAGAAACAAATCCCCAAACCAATACCTATTTATTTTCTACTGTAATAGGTGAGAATTAGTCAATAAAAGCCTGTAATTGTGATTAACGCCTATAGATGAGCAAAAAGCTATGATTCCAGAGAATACAGAAGATAAGACTGTTTGGAGGCAGTCTTAATAGAATAAATTCATGTACCCCATGCTATAATTAGATTTGGAATAATAAATAAAAGAAATCATTTTGACAGGGTAGATCTAGTGTCCAATAATAAAAGGAAAACTGGAACACAACATTGGAAAACCTGAGTAGCTGATAAATGTAAAAAGGAATTCCAGCAAAAGGTATATTACCAGGAACATGGTATAAACAGAGGAAAGAAAGCAACTTGTAACTAGAAAAAATCAGCTTGATACTTTTACAGAAGACTATTTCTAATACTCTGCTTTGCATTCTTCTGAGTAATTACTCATCAATTTAAGGTTTTTTAGTTTCTAGGAGATACTGTTTTCTTTTTGACTTGTCAGTGTAATATCAAGGATATAGTAAGAAAGACAAGGCAAGCTGATGAACAACCAGTTTTTCCAGGTTTCTTAAATTTTTTACCCTTTTTGTTTGTTTAACAATGCCCCTACCCAATCCCTCACATACCTCAGGTTCACATAACATGAGAATTCTAACTCTTTTGAAAGGTATAGAAGGAATTTGCTTATAACTATTCTACTTTCACACAATTACATATAGCCAAATAAGGATTTTTACTAAAACCTGTCCACTGAGAAATAGTGAAACAATGTCCAGGTGATTAAACAAATACTACCCGTAAAGGCTGCCACCATTTTACTAAATTAACAGCTATACCTGTTTCATTATTAATGAAATCACTGTGGTATATTTCCCAAAGCATTTCCATTTTACTACTTAGTTACAACTTCTTTTTTTCTTTTTTCCTAGAAATATCTCTTTAGCATAGCTCAAATTTTTGATTTTTCTTTCTATTCCATTGAAAAATAAAATTTGAAATGTTAATTTACTAATTTGACTTGTTTTACCTGTTTTTGAAAAATAAGGAATTATTTATATGATGTACCACACATGCCTTGTAAAATTGTAGAAAAAGGTCATCTCCACAGTGGAAACATTTTATTGAGTGTAGAATTCTCATGTATGGAATTCTCTGCAGACATGTTCTATTCATGTTCTTTGTTCTTCAAGTATTTTTAGTCTATCTCTAGATCAGGACATGCAGAATATCTTTTCCCTGTCTAACCTGGGTTTGCATATTGGTTTGCCCTATTCTGAGACACTGTGTCCTAGGCAATGAGGGAAGCAGCCATGCCTAAAGAAATTGCATGCTTGACCCGAGAGCATAACAGCTACTGCAGTCAATCAGAATAAAACCATCCATACAGAATGGAGAGAAACTAGCTTTTTTTATTAAGTGCATCAAACAGAGGTTTGAAGAATTTGCAGCAGTGTTCATGAGAGCAATTTTTAAAACAACATATGATTTAGAGTCACTGAAAACTAACTATGACTCAGAAAAGTTAGCAATTTTAATTGAAGATATTCAACTGATAAGTCCATAATATACTTACACAAAGAAAAAAAAAAAAGTTCAGCTAAATAAGGACAATATTCCCTTAAGGAAGGAGGAAAATATTCCAGATAAAGTTGAAGAAAATAGAAGCATTTTTGTGATGGGAAGAGGATGTGCTGTAGAAGTCACCAGAGACATGGAATTTTGCAATAAATTATTTCAGGAATTAGATTAATAAAGGCCTCAGATTCTGAAGAAAAAAATTATTTTACCATAGAGATGTTACTTCTGTTTGATTGAACAGATTACAAGTTAGGGAGCCTATTCATTCCTTATTCTAATATTTAAATATTTTATAACATAAAAACCTAAGATGTCTTCAAGAAGAGGATTCCATTTCTTTGGATGAGCAAATAAGTTTTTGGAAATATTGGAATTCAGCTTGAGATTTTTTGGTTCTGTTAGTATTACTAAGAAAGACCTGAACAATCAATATCATAACCACTCAAAAGTCAGAGTATATAAAGAGGATATAAAATGTCAAAGAAATTAAAAACTATATTTTGAAATAGAGGCATGAAAAACAGTAGTCCTAACATTATAGGAAATTAAATTAATGGAAATAGTAGAAGAGGAGACAATAAGTCTTAAGGTCCTGCTTAAGGTTCCTACACTGTTGTTTTTGAAAAGAATATGCTCCACTTATAGAAGGTAATTGCATAACTGGGGAAAGCAAAGTGGAATTATTGATGCATACAGCATAAGAATATGGAATAATCCTGCAGGTACCTTGTCTTTCTGGTGTTGCTGCAACCAAGTATCCATTCATACTCCAGACAACATTGTCAGTAAAAATCTCACTGAATAATTCTTGTAGGACTTTTGGGGAAAAAAAGTCAGCTACAGAAAAATAAGGAGATATGGGTACATCCCATGGACTCATCTGTGAACAGCCACTATACTTACCTAAATGTATGACCTTCTACATGAAATAAAAAGCATGGCAAATCAGAAAGTAGATACTGACAAGATTTTAGTAAGTGAAACACAAATGCCTAAATGTGTAGCATACCTGGTACTGCCAATTTTTCAGTGGCAAACACTGAAAAAATTATACAATCCTGTACAGTGAAAAATCATTAGATTCCTCTCTGTGGGTTTCTTTTGGAAGTTGAAAAATAACAGGTTTGAAATTCTTGAACAAAATTTCTTTATTCTTCCCCACCACTTTGTTTTTCTCTCAACAAGTGAAATTCTAATAAAATTTAATGAGATATTCATTGTTCATGGCAAATATTGGTCACATATAAGACATGGAAGAGATGCAGAAGAAAGAAGAGAGGTATTTACTCACATTCACTGCAACTAAAGACTAATTTAGTTTTTAGTAAGCTGATATAGCTTATTAAAAACTAAATATACGGTTTACAGTACTGTAAACAGTATTGTTGGGGAAAAAGAGTTCCTTCATTATTTCAGATGGGGACTGCTTTGTGCCTGTGGTAAGAATGGCAGTCACTTTAGAATTTCAGAAGTTGTTTGAGGACATAAATGAAAATTGCAGGGCTAACCATGCAAGAGACCAAGCCACCACTGTTGTAGAACAGTGGGTATGTATTAAACTGTCTTTCAGAATGGTCCTGCTCAGTTCCATGTATCATTTTTGTATACTATGTGTCTTTATTGGTGCCATTTTTTGGTAGTGCAAAAGGTAAGACAAAGTTTCAAGAGAAATGTTTTCAAAAGATTAAAATTATTGAATAAAAACTGCTACAATTTAGATTTATGAACGGGCTTATAAGGTGTCCAGGGAGTTGAGTAGCAGTACTTTGTACAATGACTCCTTTTGCTTTAGACAGGTCTTTTGTATGCATTTGAAAGGCTGGAATTAAAAAAAAATAATCAAATTAAAAATCCTGTGGGAAATAGAGTTACATGCAGAGAAGAACCGCTGTAGTACAAATTAAATTGACTCCCATTATACAAATAAGGTAGATAATTCAGAAATTTGTATCTGCACAAAATTGCAAGGAGTTAATTACAGGTCAAAAACTGAGGAAAATAGAGATAATTTACTATGCTGAGAAAATTATGTTCTATTTTAGCAAATAAAACCCAAAATAATAGGGGACAGAGTTTTCTTTGTACTCATTGAACAGTGCTGTTCTATTAATTTATGCGTCCTTCAAAGGGAGATTTTTTTTTTGTGGTTTCTTCTCAAAGTAAAGCAATAAATATTCAAATAAGAAATAAAGAACAGAAGAGAAAACCAGGAAAATGCTATGTAACAAAATAAACCTAAGGTCCTGAAGTGGTGACTGATATTGAGAAGTATTTAAGATGTAAATGTACAGAGATTCACTAATTGTGGTTTCAAGGGAGACTATTTCTTTAGGTAGGATGAACAAATTAGATCCAAACACTTCGTCTTTTGCCTACACAAAAATGCTGGGTTTCATTTACACCTTTACATTAACCAAAAGAATTGAAAAGCAATGTAAAAAAAGCTGGACTGACTTGAGAAGGAAATTGTCACTCCTTCTGTAAAAATTGGGACTGAGAAGAGTCTGATTTCTCCTTTCACATTTATTTGCAGGGGTGGTGACAAGCTGGGTTTTTTGGTGTGGCATTTCTGCCAGCTGATAAGATTGCAGGTGTTAGAGTTTGTTGTTACTAGTGCTTGCAGTCAGGTCCTGGCAGCATTTAGATGTGTGTTGAGAAGGCACAGTTCGTAACCTCATCCTGTCAGGCATTGACCTGCACTTGCAGGAGGCGTTCAGAAAACAGGGATCTGTTATTAGTGGTGAGTGCCTTGCTGTTTCAGGCAGTGTTTTGTAGCATCAAAGAATGGGGAGGAGGGGGGAAGATTCACTATTTCTGGTGCTAGGAGGTTTAGATTGTTCATACTTATGCATTTTGAAAAGTTCATAGTTCTCAGAGGAATTTCAAGAAAGAATGATAAAAATTTCAGTGCATTGAAAGCAAGGGGTTGGGTTTTTATGCACTACTCACACATGTATGTGAGTATCAGCTCAAGAAAAGCCAACCAAAACAATAAAGATAAGTTTTCCATAAATGAAAAGTAAGCATATACCCACTTAGAGATAAAGGTCATAAATGTTAGGCTATCTCTTTCATTTAATCAAACCAACTCATCATTGTTTACCAGAAAAAAACAGTAAAATATAAGCCTGAAGAACACTTTACTCCTTGCAAAATTATTGAAAAATTAGCATACTTGATAAAACACTAGAAGTCAATAAAAAAATGCTGTTTACAGTGATCAAAACTGCCTTTGAGAATGCTTTTGTTTCACCATCTCTCCTTAACCTGAGTGAATACTTCATGGTCCACTAGATTACATTGAAGTCTTTAAAAAGCCTTTTACTGTTTTTGGAGGATGAAGATGTTTAAAGTTAGCATATGCCACTAGCTATCTCTGGGTAAAGCTTTGATAGTTTAGAGCCATCTTCAGTTTCATGTGGTCAGAGTTAAGTAAAGTTTAGGTGCTTTGGCTGTATCTAGTGGAAAGTGGAGAGCAGGAGAAGGGAAGAAAGGACTGTGTGATCTCAGCTTGTTACAGGCTGGAACACAGATGGACTGACCAATAGCTGGAACCAGAGCTCTGAAGTATTCTTGGGTTCCTTCTTTTTATATTCAATGTTAAGATACTGATTTAACATTCTTTAAATATTTAGACAGTACTTTTGGAACATTTGTGACAAACAGTCTGACTGTCTTTAAAGTTTTTAAATATTGTTTTTATGTATTCTCTAAATGATCAAGGAATTCTTTAAAACTGATAGAAAACAGTACAGGGTTTTGTATGGAAAATTACTTCTTAAACCATGTAGTGAATATTTTGTTTTCATCAAGAATAGTTTCCATAATTCAAAAAATGTGAAACTTCAGTATTTTGACAAAACTGGGAGATGATATGCAACTAAATTTGAGTGGCAAACATGAATATAAGTCTTCATTTGGAAGAGTAGATAATTTTTTTTTTTTAAATGAAGGGGAAATTAATAAGAACAAAGAAAAAAGGCATTTCTGTAACAGTGGTGATCCGTGGAAGGTACGGGCTGTTTTCTGTAAACTCTAAGCAGAAATGTGAAAGTGGCTGTAAATGCTGCCTTTTGAACTCAGCTGTGTCCAGCTTCTCCTGAAAGTAAGGTTTCCACCTTTACAGAATATTGACATAAAAGAATAAATGAGATACTTATTTCTATACATTTAATCCTAGTTTATCTTAAATACATGATCTTTTACAGTAAATTACAGCTCCCTCAAATTTAAAATAGTCTCCATATTCCTTCTATTGTGAAGTTAACTCTGAATAGAAAAAAAAGAAAATAATTACAACTCCTCTGTAATATTTCAGTCTTCCTGAATTAACCATGAGATGTAAACAGAATAAATCAGGTCTTATCTTACAAAAATGTAGCTCTTCTAAAGCTCTATGACATTAAAAATGCATGGTTGTGTTAATTCTAAGGAAAATAATATTTTGGATTTGTTTTCCTTCCTAGTACTCATAATCATTACACATTTTCTGACTTCTTAGCTGAGATAATAAATTATTCTATAATTCTAGAACTTTACTGTCTTGGCACGGACAAGTAAACGTCCATCACAGAAAGCAGAACTATTCCAAAAACCAGAATTAGCTCTCCAGGAAAAATTTGGCAGTTGGAAGGTTCGATTGGCTCCAAAGTGGAGTTGGAAGCTGAAATTTTAAGATGTATTCTAAAAAGAAAACAAAAACATTAAACCAACTGCTTTACACATATAAAATATGAATAATTATATAAAATATTAATCTAATTTAATAAATTTATTATAACAAGAAGTCAATTTGATGCCAGAAATGAAACTATAGAACATTATTAAACACATGAAAAGAGCAACAGCACAATATTTTGAGAAACCTTCTTGAGTGGAAAACAGAGTACAAATTGAGTCACTAGTGAAAACCTGTTTCAACTTTTTTGCGCAATCTTATTTTCAAATGGTCTCCCTTTCTGCAACAGGAAAAGTAAGCCTTCTTTTCTGGTTATACATTTGGCTTCTGACCCAGCATTTCCTCAGAAGCCAGTCCCAGTGGGCAGCCTGCTCTTGCCCTTAAGCAGGAATTGACACTGCAGATTACCCCTACAAGTTATGAAAAGAAACCTCTCCAGCCCTGCTTCATTTCTATAACCTGCTGAAGATATTCTCTGCAAGTGAACAATAAAGATAGGAATTTTTTTCCCTAGAGTGTTCCCTTTTAGAGCCTCCAAGGTCCCAACTGAGTGACTTCCCTTCCCCCAAGCATGACACCAATTTATATCACAGTTTCAACTCTCCCTTGTAGATATCCTCTTCAGGGTAAGAAGAAAAGAGAATTTATCAGCTTTAAAAAATATAATAATAAAAAACAAAAGGCTGATGAAGCCTGCTTTAATTTCTGAACTAAAGAGAATTGTTTTTGTAAGAGGAGTGTAGATATGTCTCCCTGCAGAGTTTTCACAAAGCCCACCAAGATAGTGTACCAGAATGAAGGGAGTGGAAAAATAAATCTGACCAGACTTTCTCTTTGCTGAAAGAAAGAAGAAACCTACACTTTTCTCAACATTAGGTGCTTGTTTTCAAAGGGATGTTCAGGGATTTAGTTGGAGAATTTCCATTAACATCACTGGGAGCTGAGAGACTTTTTCCTTCTGTTTTGAAAGCAGACATCTCTGTGGTAAAAAAAATACACCAAAAAATAGTCTCTCCCTCCTTCTCACTCACTCTCTTTTTATTATAATAGTGATTGCTAAACAAACAGGCTTTTGATTATGATCAGTGAGGAAAATTTAGCTGGTCTCTTCAGGCAGTGAAAAATAGCATACAATGTTAATTAGGGTCAGAGTACCCAGCTTCCACAATAGTAACTATTAAAAAGATGTTATAAAAAACTAGCTCTTGAATTTATATTCTACTAAAATTTACTGTAAAAGAAAATATAGTAATTAAAAAATTGAACATTACAAAAAGTAGAAATTCAAATATTTTAAGTACTCTTTCTACATAGATGAAAGCTCCTTTTATATTGCAAATATCTCTTAATTAAAAATCAACATTTAATAATTATGTTAGATGAGGCTCTTACTGGTATTTGCCTAGGGATAATTAACACTAGCCTAAAAATGGATTTCATTTTAGTCCAACTAACAACAACATCATGTGTCTCAAGCATGTTGATGGAAGATTAAAATTTTGTTTGACCCTCAGATGTAACTGCAATATACATTTCTTTGCTCCTGAGTATTTTGAGGGTTTACAAAAAGGAGTTTTTGAAGGCAATAAACTGACTGATATTTCTTCACTGCGATCCTAGTCAATTAGGTCATTGGGACTTGGAGAGCAGCAAATAGCTGGGATAATCCCACTTCTCTTGCAAGTGAATGATGAATTGAGGGAAGAGGCAAGGAATCAGCTCATCATTGATATCTGCCAGGGGCTGCTCTGTTCCTGGTGACATAAGGTCTCATAAGCAGCAAGAGCCTGCGACAACATTTCATGCTGCATATAAAATGTCTGCTATGATGGAAGTCTGAATGTCAGAATGTGCTGGGCTATTCCAGTAGCTGGCAAGGACCTACAATACCAAGAAGATACAATAGTCTAGGTAAAATTAGAATTGCCATGTATAGGTTATTTGTGTATACAGTGAGCTCTAACAAAAATTAAAAATGACGTAATGGATTAATTTATTCCCCTCTCTGATAAAGGAAGAACTGATTAACAAGGCCATAGGAAAAAATATTAGCTAAATGGGAAATTGGGATTGCAGCTGTACTTCCTGCAAAATGATCTCAGAGCATTTCTGAGTTCCTATTTTTAATGACATGAGGGATAGTTCAAAAATGTAACCAATCTAGAATACAAAGAACAAAACCAAAAACGCTTTAAAAAACAATTTTCACAGAAATACTCTTTCATACATTTCCAGCTAAAAGATATCTACCATGTCATACTAAAGTATGACACTGAACTTTGTTACATTTTCCAGCAAAACCAATAATCTTTTTCAGAATTAAATAATTCTACATGACAAAAATAACCAAGCAAAAAGATAGTAAGCACTCAAGAGAGTGAATACTTCAAAAGCTAGAGAGAAAATTATCTCATAAGTCCAGTCATGTGACAGGTGTAAATCGCTTTCTATCATCAACCTGGGGTTTAATTATAAAAGTATTTATGGCCATCCAGAGATTCAATTGTAAAGCTGAAATATTTAATCACATGCTTGAGCTGGGATTTTTATTCCACAAAATGCATTGACCAGTTTCAATTAACATTCAGTTCAGCCATTTCATCTTAATCCCACAAGAGTATCAAAGCTCCTTTAAACAGACAAACAAACAAACAAACAAGAGCATACAGAAACAAACAAACAACATTAAAAAAAGGTTGAATCCTAAGAAAAAGACTTGTCAGCATTTTTCAAATTTAAAACTCAAATTAAATTTTTCATTTGAAGTGTGCATTTGGGGAATGGTTTATAGCTCTTTCTTATTAGAATATCGGAAAACTCTTATTCAATCCCACTTTTTCTAACTAATATATTCTTTCACAAGAGACTTTAAGGACTTTGGCATCATTTCAAAGAAAAGAGGGAATGTGTCCTTGAAAAACTTACATCAAATTCTGTTAAAAGAGGAAGGCAGAAAGGCAAGTTCAAAGCAAGGGGGAATTCAGGAAATCTGGTAACTTCTCAAAATATTCAAAGGAAGCATTAAAGTGTGCTATGAAATAAAATAAAAAAAAAAATTGATCCAGAGTAAACCTCTTTTACATATTAGCTTTACCTTCAGAAGACTTAATGTATTTGATTCTGGTTAGCTCCAACCCTGTTCAATCTCACAACATTTTCATTTTCTATAGGAAAATCATGGAAGCCTTCTCTAAATTAGGTTGAATCCTGAACATAGTTAATAAAAAAATAAAAATCAGTTTTGAAAAGTATTAGCTTCTGCTTCTCTAGCTCTTTATTTCTGTTTTATACTTAAAGCTTGAGATTCTAGTTTCTGTCAGGAAAAACCCTTCCTCCAGTCCTCTGCTGAGTGAGAGAAGCAAGTGTGTCTTGACATTTCCATAAATATGCAGTGAGCTGCATGAGACAACCAAAGGATCTGCAGAGAAAAGAGGGTTGTGTTACAGACATGGAAAGCTTCCTAAGTCTTACCTATTTCTTTACTGTAAGCATTAAGGAACAGGATTTTTTCTTGTTCAAGAGAAAAATGGTGAGTTGAAAATTCTCATAAATTTGGTAAGATTTTTGTGACATTCGTGTAACTAAGAGACCTCTCATTTTATTTTGTTTCTATAGAGAACTGTAATCTATATCACCATGTCTACTTGGTTATAAAACAGACCCAACCAAAAAAAAAAAAAGTTACAACCACTATTCTGCTGGTAATTCTGTCATTGAATAATTGAAAATTATTCTAATGACTCTTTACTTAGTACCTTAGAAATACCAGTCAAAACACTATAATGGAGCAGGATGGTTATTTTCAGTTCAATATGACAGGTTTGGTGGCAAAAGCTCCAGATATTGCAAAGAATATTCTAGAAAACAGAATTAGATTATCACCTCACTCTAAATTAAAGGGTAGGGAAATTGCATTCTAGAAAGCTAAGCTTTAGAGTCCATTGTTAGCATTGATACAGAATGTACAGTGATGCATATGAGAATAAAGAGGGAAACTAAGTTGTGGTTCCACAGCTCTTTCATTAATTATACAGGAAGGAAACAGAAGGTGATATTCCCGCTTTGATTTGGCGTGGCCCTGTCTTGAGTACTGTGTATAGTTTTGGACATCATCATATAAGAAAGATATAAAGCTATTGCAAAGAGTTCAAAGGAGGCCTACAAAGATGGTGAAGGGTCTGGAGGGGAAGCTGTGTGAGGGATGGCTGAGGTCACTTGGTCTGTTCAGCCTGGAGGAGACTGAGGGAAGACCTCATTGCAGTTACAGCTTCCTTGTGAGGGGAAGAGGAGGGGCAGGCACTGATCTCTCCTCTCTGGTGACCAGTGACAGGACCTGAGGGAATGGCCTGAAGATGTGCCAGAGAAGATTTAGGCTGGATATTAGAAAGAGGGTCTTCACCCAGAGGGAACTTGAACAAGGCACTGAACAGGATCCTTCGGGAAGTGGTCATGTTACCAAGCCTGAAAAGCATATAGACAACTTCGTCAGGAACATGGTGTGATCCCTGGGACTATCTCATGCACGGCAAGGCATTGAACTTCAATGATCTCTGTGGGCCCTTCCAACTTGGAACAGTCTACTATTATTTGGAATATTTGTGTGTTCTGGTACCTTCTTTTTACCTTCATTCTTGATATCACTAATTTGACGGCAGTATTTTTCTATTTCTTTATAAAAATCATCTGTGTTTAAAAAAAACATAGTTTATTGACATGCAAATTAGCATGCATGGGTGCAATTTGTGTTGCTACATATGGAAAATGAAACTTGTATTTACAAACGTCTGAGCTGACCCCAGAGACAAGAGGCTACAACACTTAAAAGAAATTTTGCCACCACATGCTTAAAAGCTTTTGAGAGATCATCTGCAAAATGCATGGGTAAATCTTTAAAATTCTTTGCTTAAATACAGCTCTTGATCATGCTAGGAACCTCACAGAGACCTGGATGTACAGATCACCCTGATTCCTCAAGTGATGCACTTTGAAATATGTGTAACTTTCCTTCTAGAGCAAGAAAGATTTATATACCTATTTGTGAACCTCAGTGCCCAAATAACAGCAAAGAACACAAAATCCCTTACCTGCTTCTAATCTGAGTGTTATTGCATGATTTTAGCATGTTCCCATGGGTCATTCCTGAGCTACATGGAGAGATCATAGCTCCTGCTGCAGGGAAAGCACTAGGATGTAGCTGGAACAGTAGCTCTAGCACATGTGCATTTGTCATTAAAGGTATGACGCAGATGACAACATCTATCAGGGGAAAGAATAGTCAGAACCAAATTATTCCAGGCTCACGAGGAAATTAACTTACCCATGAAACATGATCCAACAAGACCATAGAAACAAAGTCCCTAAGAACATAAAAATCTGTCACATAATTGTACTAAAACTAGTGCAGAGACAAGATTATCACAAGTAGTTCTCAGCTAAAAATTGCAGAGTGTTATGACCTGAAATATCTGATTTAGTCCATTTCGTACAACTCCAGATTGAGTAGTTTGAAGGAAAAGCCATAAATGTTTCATTGTTTTTGGTTTCTCAGTCCACATTTATTCTACAAAGTTGTCTCTGGAAGACTGATGAATAAGAGTTTCTATTGCATCAAAAGTGTTTTACCTTAAGAGGAAAATTATTGATTAGGCTGAAGATGTATGGAGGAGTATTTATATCATATACAGCAATACATGTGACATCCAATTTTAAAATATCTTTGGTTGGATTACTGCAAATGTATAAATAACTGAAGGTCAGCCTCTTTGGTTCGATTTTCTCCTAGGTAAGAAATGTCACATTTACATTCTAATAACTGTATTAGACAGTCAAGCAATCATAAGGAGGGAACCTCATTTGTGCTTTATTGGGTATTGTCAAATTCTTTTCTGAAAAAAAAAAACAAAACCAAAAACCAAAAAACAAAAAACAAAAAGACAGCATGACTGAAATATTTGACATAAGGGACAAAGAAAGGTAAAAAAAATCCTTAGAAGTAAGAAAACAAACCCAAGAAATACTCTGTATTTGTGTTGACAGGTTTTTGGTTGGTTGGTTTTCCAATTGGTTGCCATTGAGGGCTTTTTTTTAGTATAATAATATTAACACCAACTAAACTGTCTTAAAAGAGGTAAGCACAGAATACAAAACAAGCAAGCAAACAAAACTAAACTAAAAAGCCCTGAAAACTGTTATTTCATAGAAAAAAACTAGAGTATTAAAGTTTAATGTATAACTTTAAATTGCTTTCTCCTTCACTCTTTTGCGGCTGGTCTATGTTAGTATTCTGCAGGTTGGTAACTTTAGCATCACACAATATATTCAGCTAATGAGATTGCAAGAACAGTGTGCTCCTCCATCATTTTCTTATCAGTGACAGTCAGTCCATTAGAAGCTGTAACCCTGAGAAGTGAACTCCAGTCTCATAGTTTTTGCATTCTGAAATGGTTTTCCCTAGGCTGTTAATAGATAAGATGGATGCAACATTTTGTGACAGTTCAAGACACTCGGCCTCCAAGAACTGTTCTGAAACCAACAACAGATCCATTACCTCCTTTTAGGAAAGTTTTTTTTATCCAGTACAATTAAGGCTTTCAACACAGTTCCTCACAGCCTCCTACTGGAGAAACTGAGTATTGTGGTCTAGACAAGGGATCTGCGTGGTGGATGGGGTTAGAGAGTGATGTAAAACACTACTTTTCAAACTGGCAACTTGTCACAAGTGAGGCCCCCCCGGAATTGGCATTGGCCTCTAGACAGTTTAATACATTCATCAAGGACTGGCAAGATGGGATCAAGTGTACTCTAACAAAGAAGACAAAGAATGAATTAGTGGGGAGGATCACCGGCCTGGTGGAGCATAGAGCTTTGGCTTGATCCCAGGGAAAGAAAGAAAGTTTATGAGCTTTGGAACAAAAGGCAAGCAATTCAGTAGGACTACAAGGATTTTGTGAGGTTATGCAGGGGGAAAACTAGAAGAGCCAAAACACAGCTAGAAATTTTTCTGGCTACTGCCATTAAGGATAAAAAAAAATTGGCATTATAAATGTGTCAGCAACAAGGGGACGGCTGATGAGAATCCCCCCAGTTTATTAAATGCAGGGGGAAGCATATTGCCAAAGATGAAGAAAGGTAGAAGTACTTAATGGATCCTTTCCCTCAGTCTTTAATAGCATGACCAGTGGTTCTCAGGGTATTCAGTTTCCCAAGGTGATAGACAAACGGGGAGCAGAATGGAGCAGCCAAAATACCAGGGGAAATGATCAGTGACCTGCTGCACCAAGTAGACCCACACAAATCTATGGAGCCACATGGGATCCACCCAAGGTTATTCTAAAATTCCCCAATGGACACTTTGGAATGGAAAGGCACCTTCCAGAAAGGCTTGGATAGGATGTAAGGGTGAACCAACAAGAACCTTGCAAAGTTCAGCAAGGACAAGTGCACCTAGGAAAACATCACCTAGGGGTGCAGCATGGACTGGGATCAACCCAGCTTGGGAATGACTCTTTGGAAAGGGATGAAGAGATCCTTGTGGCCAACAAGCTCAATATCAGTAAAGAGTGTTCTGCTGCATCAAAGCATTCCAATGGGATGCTGGGCTGCATCAACAAGGCCATCACCAGCAGAGACAGATAAGTCATTATCCAACTCTATTCAGCACTTCTCAGGCCACACCTGGAATAATGTGTTCACTTTTGGTCCCGATTGTGCAATAAAAGAAGCAGGCAGGTGGGAAAGGGTCCAGAAAAGGACATCAAAGATGACCAAAGGACTGGGAAGCTTGACATGTGAGAAAAGGCTGAGGGAACTGGGCTTTTTCAGCCTTTAGAAAAGAAGGCTTAGAGTAGACCTTACCACTGTGTGTCACTATTTAAAAAGTGACTACAAAGAAGACGGAGACTCCATTTTTACAAGTTGTCACATGGAACAGATGAAGGATAATGGGTTTGAGTTACACCTGGGAAGATTCTGATTAGACAAAAGAGGGCAATTTTTCACAATTAGAACAACCAGTCACGGGAATAATCTCCCCAGGGAAATGGAGGATTCCCAGGTGTTGGACACACCCAAGACATGTCTGAACAGTTTAGTGGGCCATCTTGCCTGTACTTCTAAGAATGGTTGAACCAGATCATCCTTGAAGTCTATTTCCAGCCTCGTATTCTATGATCTTGTGATTCTATGAAGAACATTTTATGACGTTTCTGAGAACTCTAGGCTCAGTTTCCAAGATTTCATCAAGATTTCATCTATCTCATAGATACAATGCCCTTGTCTTCTAAATGTAGATTAATTTATTTCTAGTGAATCCAAAGGATTAGAAATGTTTTATTCATTCATATAATAATTTACAGGTAGTTGGAGCTGCTGAATGAGATTTTAATTCATAAACTCAGAAAAATTGAATGCTCCTATTTAATACTGAAGGTTGTTGTACTGTCTCCACTAGAAAAAAAATCCAGGTATTTGAAAGTATGGGTCAGATTCTGCTCTTAGGGAGCTTACTGTGTGTGATACTCTGGATTTATCTCAGTGCTTTGGTTTACAACAAGGCAACCTCAGCCAGACAGTAGCTATTGATAATGATGGACATCTATTTGTATTTGCTGGTTCTGAGAACATACCAATCTTGTAAAGAAGAACTGAATAAAAAATTATTTTCTTGTCTGGCCCAGAAGCAACTCCAGTAAGAATGGCTGTTCATACTGAGAGGCAGCACTGATATTCGCTGTTGAGACAGAGTTACCTGGAGTTCCATGATTCCTGGCCAGCCTAGGTTCCTAACCTTAGGAGCAGCTAAGTGAGGAACTTGGAGTAACTAAGATTAGATCCACTTATTATCCTGTTTCTCATTGCAGATATCTTATATCCCTGCTAAATTAATTTTCAGCTGGAACACTTCTGGATTGTAAGGTCCTGTGAGTAAGTCAGATACATGTCAGGTCCTGAAAAATACATCCTTCCCAGGGAAAGAGGAACTGGTCACTGGACATAATGTCTTTGTCATAATGCCTTTTACACACTGAAGCACATAGAACAACTGTGGGAGATCAGACACCTACAGAAGCTGAACTGGGTAGTGCCACTGATCTTTTGGCCCTTGTACAGTCAAAAGTGAGGGAGAAATAAGACAGGAACAGAAGTGAAGACCTCTTGTCTGGTGATGCTGACTGCTCTGACGAGAGAAGAGATAACAAGGACATTGCTGGTGAAAGAGTTTAACAAGTACTTTACTAGCATTAGAGGGATTATCGAGAAAATTGTGTTTCTAAAGCGGACTGGGACAAACGGGTCTGAGTGGAAAATTTTATACTGATGTAGTGACCTATAAATACTGGTGAACTGGTGCAATAAACTGGCTTT
Source organism: Pyrgilauda ruficollis (assembly GCF_017590135.1). NCBI lineage: Eukaryota > Metazoa > Chordata > Aves > Passeriformes > Passeridae > Pyrgilauda > Pyrgilauda ruficollis. Next base: position 13,773,027 of record NW_024525156.1, read on the forward strand.
GCTTTGCTGACATAGCAGAGTCCGTGTTTGTCAATCCCTGCAAAAAACCTGATTTTGGTGGACTTGCAATATATGGTAAGTTTGAGAGTGTTTTTTTAGGTAAAGTTTTAATCACTTAAGAGAAAAGGAGCTTCCAGAGACAAATGAGTCTCTATGGTTAGTGTGAAAAGGTCTGAAGAGTCGATAGTCATCAAAAATTCTTGGATTACATAGAATATTTTTATGTTTTATGAAGATTTAACAAGATTCGCTGTAATGAGTGGGAAGGGAAATTGGTCCAGAGCCTGGCTTGTAGGCAGCATTATCATCAAGTAAAAATTACGTCATTCCTCCAACTCCAATCATTCCTAAGAAATAGGATCATTACAAGCCTACAGTTAAACAGGGCCTATGCTTTGATATTCAGAAGAACTAGGGCTTTTATACTACATCTACAGGGAAAGTATGTAAAGTACCTTTTCTTACAATTAGATAGGTATGTTTTGTTAATTTAGAACTGTGTTCATTAATGACTGCTGCAATTAAAAAAAATCTTAAGTGTATATGCTGAATAATTTAAACAAACAACCTGTCAAAAACTAATCCAAAAGAAGAATACAAGTCAACTTTCTCATTAAATGTACCTGGAATTGACCTATATACTCTCAAGTATATAATACTGTCAAGATATAAGGTAGAATTTCAATAAAATGGTAGCAAGTAAGCTCTACTTAAGCTTATTAAATTAAAAAGTAATGCATCTAGGAGAGAGTATCTAAGTCATATCTAAGTAAGACTGAAATCAGAGCTGGCAATAACAATTCAGGAAAGAAAACTTGGAGCTGTCACTAGCAATTTGCTGGAATCATTAGTTCAGTATGATGAACAGCCAAAAAAATAAGCAAAAGAAATATTGGATAAAATCAGGAAGGGTATTCAGAGAAAGGAAAAAAAAAAAAAAAAAAAAAAAAAAAAAAAAAGAAAATAAAAGAAAGAAAGTTTTGGCCTTTTTTTGCTTCTAAATAAAAATTTGTTTTGCACATCTCTTGAGTACTTTTAGCAGCTCTAGTCCAGGAATGGCTTTTAGCAGCTCTAGTCCTGGAATGGCTATAGGAGTTTTAAGATATTTCAGGGGAGGAAAAAATATCATCATAGAATCATAAAATGGTTTGGGTTGAAAGAGATCTAGAAGATCATCTAGTTCCAAGCCCATGCCATGGGCAGAGACACCTTCCACTAGATCAGGTTGCCCCTGGTTCCATCGAACCTGAGGTTGAACACTTCCTGGGATGGGGCATCCACATTTTCTTTGGGCTGCTGGTGCTCCACCACCCTCATGATAAATCTACCTTCCTCTTGTCATTCCCTCTTGTCTGATCACTACATGCTCTTGTGAAAAGTCCTTCTCCAGGTGCCCTAAGGTGTCCCTGTATTCTTCTCTTCTCCAGCCTGGATAGCTCCAACTTTCCCAGCCTGTCTTCACAGAACTGGTGATCCAGCTCTACAATGATCTTCATGGACCCGGACCTCCTCTGGACTTGCTCCAACAAGGCCACATCCTTCCTATGCTGGGTCTACAGAGCTGGATGCAGTACCTCAGCTGGGGTCTAACAAGAGCAGAGTAGAGGAGGAGAACCACCTTCTTCTACCTGCTGACCAAGTTTCCTTTGATGAGGTCCAGGATACAGCTGGCTTTCTGAACTGTAAATGTTCAGCTGTTGAGCTCTCATTAATCAACATCCCAAGGTCTTTTTCCTCAGGGCTGCTCACAAGTCATTCTTCTCCCAGCCTATATTTTTGCTTGATAGGGAGACGATTAACATTGACAAAATCATAAATATAGATTTAAAATGTAACAGTAAGGCCAGAGGACAATGGAAACTACTAGGACATTGGTTTTAAGCAATTGTTTAAATCTTATCTAACAATAAGTAATCCTCTGGAACATGTTGCAACAGTAAATTTTGGAGGTATGTAGCAGGTTCAGCTATCATTTGACCAACTTCATGGACAACAGACCTATGAATAGGCTGTAAGAGACAAAGTCAGATATGTGCAATGTGCACTCTGATTTCTTGTTCAACAGCTCAGGGAACAGGCTGTACACAGCCTTCAATCTTGCATGCTCTCTGTGGCGACAACTACGTACACAGCATGCATATACTAGTGAGAATTTATTTTGCCATCAGTACAGATTTGATATTGAGCTAAATGGATCCTGTGTCCAACGCAGTAAGATATCTTCTGGGAGCTCTTCTGGCATAAGAAAATTGGGAAAGGATGGCTTCCAACGTGGCATAGGAATAAATTACGGGCCTTCCTCAAGTAGACAGAAAAGTGAACTTTTAACATGACAGTGAACAATATTCTGATAAACAGCTTTAGTAATATCTACTTCTTCCTTCCCTCAATTTGCAAAAGCTATTTTTTGCATTCTCAATGACATCAGAAAATTTGAAGAGGTGTACTTAACCAACATGTTGTATGTAACTAAATTAATTGCATTGACAACCATAAAAATGTTGTTCAGTAACAGGCAGAGAAGAAAAACTCCTTCAACTTCAAAAGCTATCTAACACGATGAAGAACTTTAGGGGCATTTTAAAAATCCCTCTTACTGAAATAAACATAACATGGAGATGACATTCAATAGATGTGTGAGAAATATATGTGCTAGCTAAAGTATTGTTTTTCATCTTTGAGTCATTTTGCATCTACTATTTTGTTGATGAATAAAATGGTAACTGCTCTGGAAATGCCCATATGGGATGGGAAATAACTTTTTCATTTTTAAGGTAGAGAAGATAATAAATACATTTTTGAAAACCATTTATATCTTTCAAAAGAAATGCACTTTAACAACAATTTTTAAACTGCAAAAAAACATCATTGATTAAAGCACTAAATATATTGTAAATAATAATAATCTGTGTATTTTATGCTGTAAGAGTGACTTCCCTTACTTTCCGGCTCTTAGATATATTCACAAACAATTCTCAATACTATAAGTGAATGAGATTCAACTGTGAAAAGATTATAAAGTAGCTCTGCACAAACAATTAGTCAGGATTCCCCATGTTTTGACCTAAGTTATCCCAGAGAAAACTCAGGAAACAAGCTGATTTCTTTATTCCTGTGGTGTCTTGAATGCATTTATTTGCACAGAAAAGTAAAATTCAAGGTGTCTTGCAGAACATAAAGAAGGGAAATAACACTTTTTAGTCAAAGACTTTCCTTTAGTTATCCACAAGAATGGAACAGAAATCCAAACAAAACATTTGATTTAGAGCAAGTTTTGCCATGCACTTGGGTGGAAGTGATATATCAGGTCCTAGGATTATCAGCCAGTGGGAACAAGCACCTGAAGAAAAAAGATAATAAAAGTGAACTTGCAGTGAAAAAGCTACAAGCAGAAAGTTCTAGGAAAGCTTAAGATAGGATTTATGATCTCTTTCTCTTCAGATAAGCAAGCACAGTTTAAATGTCATTGTAGCATAACTAATGTGAGTGCATGTGTTCTATGGTGATAATGTTGTATCACCCACTTCAGGAGATCCCGCTGGGATTTGGGTTGCTATGAGAGCAGCTATGAAATAGAGAAGTAAACACTGAACATTTTTCTACTGTCTTGATCCTTTTACACTGTGATGAGCACTTGTTTGTATTGTGATTTGAGCACAGCTAAGGAACTGCTTAGACAGAGTACTGAGTGAAGATTGCATGGAATCATTAACTGGTGCCAGGACAAGCCTCCTTTTGACACAGTCTCCTTCCTTTTTGTGGGATTGCATCAGGCTACCTTCATGAACTCAGTTTAGACTATTAGACTACAAACTGAACTCATCAGATACACCCTTTACTATTGCTACAATTTTAAAATTACAATCAAGTCCAATGCTAACACTGTGGATGTAGGCTGTAAAGAAAGCAGTTTTTAAGAGATGTTTATTAGACAAAGAAAATGAAGGGTTTTAAAATTTATGCCTTTCCTTTTTATTTATGCCAGTGTTGTACTGAAATAAAGTAAGTTTATATCTTGGAACTCAGACCCTGAATATATGTAAATATTTTTTCATTATTCACTGAGGTGAGTTAACCAAACATGATTTGCAAAGCTACCATAGAAAATTGTCAAAGTAATTGTTTTCAGTTGCAATCAACACGAGCTGACATTCAGTTGCCTCACCCTTGTAGCTAAAGCACTTATAATTTAATAGTGTGATGATAAGGATATAAATAATATTGACTTACCTGCAGTATGATTTTATGCAAACTAACATAGTTTAAAAACAGTTTGGTGATATTTTGTACCATGGTTTCACCAGAAAAAAGTGTACGAAATATATGGGCAGTATGACCGTCAAAGTGGCAAGCAAAGAAGGGTGTGTTGGCATGTAAAGGCAGGTGTCTAATTAATGTAGAAGTGCAAGGCAGAGAAAAGGACTACAAAAAGGATTCCTTGGATACACAACAGGATGATTCACAAAACAAAGGAAAGTAGAAAAACATGATTGGGACAGATTAGACTCCCCTTTGGAGGAGAGTAAAATGACATAATACCATCAGACATAAGTACGGAAAAATCAGAGAAGAAAGATGAGAAAATCACTTTGGTTTTGGCCCTTCATCAATGAGTCCTCCAGCCTGATCACTCAGACGTCAGTGACTAATAACATCAAGAAGCACGGCCACTGTTAGCAACTATAGATCATTGGCTCGATGTTATTTTATATTCACACATAATTCAGGACATAGGTATAAAGAACTAACAGTTTTGCATATGTAATGATCATGATTAATGATTTACAAGTACAACTTCAGCAATAAAATACCACTAATTCATCCAGTGAAGTTTGAAAACTGGCCTGGTTTGTCAGTCTTTTAAACAATTCCAGCGCAATAATGTCTGATTATTTAACTGCTATCTATCTGCCTACCGATCTATGTATTCAATTGAAAAGTGCTGACTTCTTGAACCATTTCCTCCTTGTCTTAAAAATTCTACCTGTTGGTACCTATTTTATTTTCATAGATGGGAAAGGAAATTTCAATATCTCAAGTTGCACGTGCTGGTATTCAAGGCATGTTGCCTTAAAGTTGCCTGGTAGCTAGACTTTCTGGTGGTGTCAGATAGATTTGATATAGGGTGCAACTCTTATCTTTCCTCCCTAGAACTGCAATTTGTTTCAGAAATACTTTAAATGCAATGAGGTCTGCCAGACTACAGCTCAAGAAGAGTGGTTGCAGTATTGCTTTCATTTTATTACCATTGGCAATGTTAGGGTAATTAGCTAATTAATATGGTAATAATATTAGAAAAAACATCAGATGGGGATTAATTAGTCATACTAAATATCTCATATTTCATGAGTTATTTTATGGCCCAAGAGAAAAAGTAAATTAAATGAAGGCTTAAAACCCTAGCTAGTAAGTTGTTCTGCTCCTTTCTTTTAAAGCAACACATTAAATATATGTCTTATATGAAGAGTTGGAAAAAAGAGTTTACAAATATATATAATAACAAATAACATCTGTTGTTATTATATATGAATGTATACAAATAGAATAAAATTATACAACTACATGAACTTGTTCTGCAGCAGTATTTAGCTATGCCTCGCTATTCATCTTACCACAAAATGGAGCCAAAATAATTGACATTGAAGCTGATTATTTATCACTGAGGAAAGCATTTTTAATGGGAAAAAGATCATCATGTCACTACTAATATTGAAAGTTATTTAAAGACAATGTTGTCATTGGGTGAACATATATTATAGAGCTTTATGAAATGCCTTTGGAAATCAAAATCAAAATGGAACATCAGAACTCTTTTATTTATGTCTGTGTGCTTAATGGTAATGAAATATGCAAGACTAAGCTTTGTATGCTGAATTCCCTTATGCAGTTAGCAGGCATAGCAAACTTTCCCCCCTTCTTCCTTACCTATAATAACAACTTGCATGAAATAGAGAGAGGGGATGTTGTGTAAAATGGATTATGTTATTATAAAAAAAAAACCCTCAGCATTTTATGTTTCATTTGATTTAGTGATCTGCCTCAGTTGGAATGACAATATTTTGCCAGTTTCTTGTGAGACTTTTGCAAATATCCGGTGGTGCTTCTCATTTTGCATGAGTTGAAATGCAAATCTTCCAGGGACAAACTCAGCAAATCACTTCAGCATTAAATAACAGTTAATAGGATATGAGCACATAAATCAGTTCTTCAGTGCATACACACCACTGACCCTGATCCGTTTAGCTTTTTCTTTGTGTCAAGTCTCAGTTCCTGACTTTTGTAATGATCTCTGTCGTCACTGAATTCATTGCAAGATCGCAGCCTAGAACTGCCAAAATTGAATCACTGTATTTGGGCCATCAGTTTTGTAATGTGCCATCAAAAAAATAATGTTCAAGGCTCAAAGCCTTGAAACCACAGTGAAATAGAATGTATAAAAATTAATATAGGATTAATTTGAATTAAGTCCTAGTTTTATACTTAATTCATGAAAGTTTTTTTTTGCATTAAGGGGTGAGAGGCTTGGTTTCTAGACTCAAAATTCCAGTTGCTGTACCAAAAAGCTGGAGCAAATCTCTTGTAGAATTTAGATTAAGAATTTCATTTATAATTATTTTATAAGAATTTATAATAATATTAATTTCTAAATGTCGTCTAGGTTTAAAATCTAACATATCATTCCACTAAGACAAGAAATTTAAAGGGCTATAGTCCAAACCCTTAGAGAAAGCTAAGGTCCAGGAATGGTGATGAACGAAACTTAAAGTAAGGATTCTCTTTCCAGTGAGGCGGACATTGCACAGCTTTGTCTATCGAGACTGAGTTAACTGGAACTTATGAGTAAATAGAAAGATTTTGGAATGACTAGAGAATTAAAATAATAAATTGCAGAGGCTTAGCATCCTGGCAGCAAGAGAGAATATGTAGGATCAGTTATATCTGCATTCCAGGTCTTAGCTTCTGTCAAAATATGAAAGAAAAAAGATTTTTTCCATAAGGATCTCCAAAAATATCACCATTATACAGAATAATTTTTTTTCTGTATTACACACATTACCTGTAATTATGCTTCCTATAAGCCAGTGAGTTGCCAGAGACATCCTAACATAAAGCTTCATAATCAGAACTTCTTTTTCAGTCCAAGGAGAGAAAAAGGGCAACTTCACCAAATTTGCTACAGCAATAGCAAATTCCTCTAGATATCTAGCAGCAATATCTTGTCCTTATAAAGGGAAGTAGGAATGGGAAGCAACTCTCTTCCCTTTGCACTTTTTGAGGCTTCACTTGAAAAGCCACAGAGGGTGGAACAAGGTGCCTTGTAGGTGCCTACTGCTGTGCTTAGTTTTCTTACTGAGCAGGGTTCACTTTCAGCCTCTGTTGATAATAAAACCATAAGAAATTAGAGAAGGTCTGTGCTTCTGAAGGGAAAAAAACTACAGTGCTAACAAAATTTTAAGTCACAAGCTATCTGGCACTGCTGTCTCTTGAGAAACAAACTGGGAATAAAATTATTCTTACTAGCCTAGATATCTCTTCCCGAGCAAAAAAACCCTGTTTTAAGTGAGAAGTTTGTTTGGAAAGCTCAAAAGCAAATTAATTCCTCTAATAACAGAGATATTCTGGCAAGGTAAATGTTAACCTTTTTCACAGCATATATGTACACATTATATGATTCTTAAAATTCACTTCAGATACCAGCAGTATCTCTGGAGAGTTTATTACACTTGATTATTCCACTTAAGTATTCATAAATATTTATGCACCAATTGATGTTCTTGATATAATCTTTCACTGGTTGGTACAAATATGTCACTAAAAAGAACAGTGAGGGAATCTGCAATTAGCAATTAGTGATTCAAACATATCATGTGAAAAGTTGAAAATCTCACTTATATAAAAGAAGCTTCTACATTAAACATATGGTTTAGGTTAGTTTGCAAATGGAAGTCACCACTACAGCTCTAAGCCTGTTCTCTAAAGACTGAGCTATGAAGCCACAATAATATGAAAAGGCAAGAACATTCACCTGAATTACCTTACAAGAGCTTTGTTTAACCAAATAATGTTAAAATTTTTAATGACTGATCATTTTTTTAACTTTTCTCATCCTTTTCTCTTGACCAAGATGATGCTTACAGCCTTACATTCCTAATTATCCTTAATAAGGAACTCTATGTTCATGGAGTATATTACTTCATACAAACAGCTGCCAATAAGATCTGTTTTCTTGATTTAGAATTTCATATGAGCTTGCTTTTTGCTGACATTATTGTTCTTCTTTCTTTCACAGGAAGCTCATATACACCATGCAAGTAGGAACAAAGTATTAAACCATCATTTCTTTTGATGTGTCATTTGTGATCAAATACAACAGTGTTTATGAAACATTAATAGACAGGCCATACATTATCTCTTTTGTCTGAGTATGTGTAATCATTATTTTAAATTGATTTCCTGAAATGAATGACTGGAAATTTTTTGTCCCCAAATTGATAGTATCTTAAGTTCCATTCATTGCAGTGGAAGTTTTGAGTTAGTGTCAGATCTAAATACAAAAAAGATAGTGCCCATCTACCTCTTGATGATCTCCATGTGGAATTTCTTTCGCTATCCAGTTAGCCCAGGCTTGTACTCACAACTAACCTACAGATTGCTCTTTGCTGTCACATCCTGAGACAAGCAAAAAATCCCCACTTGCTCCACAGGAGATCTCATCAACCCTAACAGCTGCCCACAACCTCTTTTAATTTGGAAGCTCAGCCATGAGAAGGCTGACAGGAAAAATCTCTGTGGCTTAGTTGAGTGAAGTTCATCACTCTGCATTATGGACTTACTTTACACAGTGAATGTCCCCATTGTCTGTGACTGGTGCCTGACTAGATCTTAACCAAGTAGATCTGTTTCACTGTTATGCTGCCAGAGTTGTGCAGATTCCCTTCAGTGCCAGCTTTACACACAGGCAAAATAAGAAGTAATTGATCAGAGCAAGCCGGCTGCCAGGCACTGCAAAACAGGAGTTGCAAAAATATTAATGCCAGAGCCCTGAGATAAAAAAGGCAAGCTGCTACTGCGGTGGCTCTTGTTCCTTAGGGAACTACTCTGTGTCAGCTGCTGTCCACAGGGAGGCCTGATGCCCCTGGCAGCTCTCACTGTGGGCTTACTTTTCTTACCTGGAGCAGCAAAAGCCTAAAGCTTTGGCAGGGCTGTCACCAACAATACAGCACTCACTGTGTGGCTTTCAGAGTCATGAAATTCAGAGAAACACAGTACAAAAAACAGATTCCAAACTTTTCTTCTTTTATTTTTTTTTTTTTATCTTTTGGTCCCCAATAAAAGAGATATTGTAAATAAACAATGTTTCTGGACACTTTAGGAAAAGCCTTGTATATAATGGGTCTGCAGATGGCTGTAATAGGCCTAAGTCTTTTCTTCAGGCAGTTGTACTCTGCAGGTTGGTAGACAGCAAACCCACTTTTGATGACTTTTCCTCTGTACCACGTAAACACCTCGACCTCCTACAATTTTTACCTCAAAGAAAAATGATGTCTTTCAAACAAATGTGTTTGGAAGGTGGAAACCAATCATTTAGGACATGGAAAACATATATTTGTTGTCAAATAGAAGGGTTCTGCCAAGACAAATGGTAAATGAGCCAAACATTAAAAAATCTGTTACCTCAATGCTCAAAACCTTCATCATATAAGTTACAAGCAAAAAGGAACAATACCTTACTTAAGCTTGTGTTCTTTCCAATATTTTATGAAACCATGCTTGCTCGGATTCAGATAAGCAGATTTTCCAGGTTTTTTATATTTCTTTAGATCATAAGAAATAAATTGAATTTGAGAATCTGATCCCAGGAATTGTTCAGGAGGAGGGTTATTGTTTCTGTTAACGTGTTTTTGGATTGAATATGTTAATATACTTTAATTATGGTTATGCCATTTCTGGGTCTCTAACTCACTCAAAGCTACAGGCAATGAAGCATTCCAAACAACTGTCATAGGAGGTTGCAAACTTTGAGTCAAGCAGGATTATTTCTGTGTATGAACACATTTTCTATTTTATGTGAACTAAAATTTGATGTCACAACACAAGAATGGGCTCTTTATATATTGCTAGTGTCTCTCTCATTTGCATAATGTAAGTTATAATCAATGCAGTATTTTATTGCAAATTTGAAACATAAGTGTCTCATTTATGAAATTAGGCAGCAAAGAGAGATCCTTTTAAATGTGCATGAAAGACATGAATACTGACAGAATTTCTGAAGATTTATTTGTCGAGTAAACGTCACTTAGGGACATAAATTCACAACATCCTCTTCTGACATTCACAGTCATATTCCAGTTTTGGCATTACTGAAAACTTCAGCCAGGGAGAAATAATGCAGATATGATATCAGCAGAAGCAAAGCCATAGTCTCATCAACCAGTTTTTTAATATTCTTCTGTCAAAACTGCAACTAGAAAATTATACCGGCTAGAGAAAGCCAATAAGCATCCAAATGATTTAAAATAAGGTAGATGTTTTTTCTAAGAAATAGAAGCACCTAAGTAAAACAGAAAGGAACAAGAACCCGGTAAAGAAAATACTTTATGTGCAGGTGAAGAGAAGCAAATTTATATAAAGAAGAAAAAAGTAGATGAGTTCTTCAGCTTTCACAGTAAATAAACTCTTGGTGTAGAAGCTCATTCTCACAAAAAGGCCCATTTGTGCAGCAGCACTGAAGATGTCAAAATAGCAGCAGAGAAGAGACTGACAAAATCCAGGCTGTGAACAGTCTGGAAGACACTGTGAAGAAATGGTTCTGTTCATTAGAAATAATCTCTTTGCTGGTTGGAAAATATTACAAATCCTTACAGAAAGATTAGTCTTGGTTGAAAGATAGATGGAAGTCAGTGAATTAAAAAAATACCCAAGAATACATATCACAAACGAAAAGGAAGGTTACAGGCATGCCTCACATTCACATTTTTTTTAAAAAAAGAGGGATTTTATTGCATATCCAAGAAGTCTTTCTGAAATTACTAAATATGGAGTTGAGATTAGCAAAATCAAAAAGTAGAATGCATGCAAGAAATTTTAAGTAGAACAGTTTATGTTTGAAAGATGACACTTAAGTACAAAGGGTGAAGAAGTCATGGTGTCCTTCCCTCAAAAAACTCAACAAATATTCAACAGAGAATCTTTGTCATAAGGACAAACAGGAAGTCGTAACGACAGAGGAAAGACAGAGGAAGTGCCCTGTTCTGAATACTCTGAACTTTCAGACATCTGAAATATTTTTAGTGTCACTGGATTATCACAGGGATGAATACAAACTTTTCATTTCAAAAAAAAAAAAAAATTCACCAGAAATATTCTAACTTTTCTATAGAGAAGAAACTCCATCTTGGAATAAAATTGTCAGATCTGAGGAAAGAATACTGTCTCACTTATAGGAAGTTGCTCTTCGGTCTCCCTTTACTAGATCAAAAACTGCAAGTACATTAGCTAATAAGGCAAGAAGTAAGTACAAAATAATCAATGTAATTATATTTTTTCTGTCCTATTAGAGTGCTCAGAAAGGATTGAACCTTCTCCATTGCAAATACACTTAAATACTGCTGTCAGCATAATATATGCAATAACGGAAAAAAAAAAAAAAAAAAAGATTGACATGCTATTTGCTATGTCTGCTTACCTGCTTCCAAATTAAAATAATCCCAGATTTAGTTTATGGGATAGTCCCACTGCTGGTAAGTGCTACTGTTATAGTGAACTTTGATAAAATATTCTATTTCTTCCACTATTCATTCCCCTAAAATAAATCTGTCCTCCTTCACCTGTTATGAACCAGTCACTGGAGCACACATAAGTGCTGAAGTTGTATAAAAAACACTTTTTAGATTAACATTGAGTGAATTTTCTCCTTGCCTACAAGATAATTACGTTTCTGATGTTGCCCACTTGGAGATGCACTTAAAAGTATCAGCAGTGCTTGAGATAACGTCTGCTAAGTGCTTTTTGATTAAGTCTTTTATAATTACTCATTTTCACAAAGTATGTGTCTATTTGAAGGGCACCTCAGTTATCAAAGAGAATATGCTAATGGAAACCTTTCACTATTTTGGATTTCTTACACTGATTTGACATTTTGTTTAGGTTTATGAGAAGTTAGAAAAGGCTGTGGATGCTCTGTGTCATGACTGCTTGAATTTTTAATCCAAACTATGTCTCCTGTGTACCATGTATGAAGAGAAGATTCGTTAGCTCAAGTTTGGAAGTTTGTTACCTCAGACTGGAGAATCACAGTATATCTGGCAATAGAAATGACCACAAAGAAAACCCACTCAGACTACAATTCCTAAACAGAATTTTGTAATAGGTGCAACTCAACTCCTAAGTGATTAAGTCCTTTTATGAGATGCTGGGAAATCTAAGAAAACTAAAAAAAAACAAAAAAAAAAACCTTGATAATTTCTGCAATAATTATATAATTTTTAATTAAAAAAATTCCAAGACACTTTCAAATTTTACATTAAATACTTGAGAAAATGGAATAATCCAGTGAGTCTTACCAGAAAATCCTTGCCAGTCTATCAACTGGTCAACAAATCTCACCAGATGTTGTGCATGCTTTAATAAAGTCACTGGAGATATAAATATATAATGATTTTTAGAAGAATAATCTGAAATGTGAGATGCTTCTCACCCTCTTTGCAGAGACTGTATGATCAGATGTCCTTAAAACGTTCTCAATCATCAACTCAAAAAAAAAAGTTGTAAATATCTCAGGAAAGAAAGTTACACTCAAAGCAGATAAGAATATATTTAGAAACACATTTGTGGATGAAGAAAGCAGATGGTAGGACATTTGAGAAAAACTGCATTATCTGTTTCTCTAGGCATAATGTGAAAAACAAACAAGACATTTCTGGGTAAAGAGATGGTATGGATTCTGAACCCTATAGAAAGCATTCTCCTGCATATTCTTTCACCAGCTGAGGAATGCTAGCAAAACACTTCCATAACTTTTGAAACATGCTTGGTGACTAGCAGGACAAGAACATGCTGTAGGTCAAACAATGAATTTAGATCTCAGCATGAACTGGGAGATATTGATAGAAGATGTTGAGATATGCAACAAAAAAACAACTCAGTCATTGATTTTCAGGAAAAAAAACTGTGACTCAAAAGATCCAGAAATAGTGAAAGAATTTGTGCATTTCCATGAACAAAGCAGGCTTCATCAAATTATTTATTGATTGATTAAACAAAATAATACATTACAGTGACAAATTACATGTCAAGGGCCTTTCACATGTGACTTGTAGACCAACAAAAGACTAATCTTGGAAAACTGAATTTCTAAATCTTAGGCAGAGGAGAACTCATGTTAGTTTGCATATATGTCATGGCACAAATGCTAACAGTAAATCGATCATAATTACTGCTGTAAACTTGACAGGAGTAATGATGTTAGAGCACAGATCCAGACAAGGTTTTACATTACTGACGCAGAGGACTTCCTTTAGGATTTATGTACACAGAGCACATTTTTCCAGTTTGATATTGTGAGTGCTTCTTCTGGGAAAAGTAAAAAACTTGAAAATACAGTTTGAAAATGGGCCTTTCCAAGTTTGAACCACATTTTGGGGAAGAATTACAAAATCATTACTCATATTTTTATTCCTAAAACTGTAGCAATGGATAAAACCATAAATGCTATTGCTAGATATTCTGTGACAAACTGAAACAACTGACTGTGGAAAATTTCTGCCATAAAGACCTCATTGCCACATATGGACTGTCAAATGGAATCCTGGAGATGAATACCATGTAAGTTCATCATACTGAGTACAACAAGAAGTAATGGCTGAAGCCAGAAGAAATGCCAATTTACAATGGATATCTGCATCATCCATATCTAGTATTATTCTGAAACATATCTATGCTGATTAATAATGAATAATTATTTACTAGTAATGTAATTAAGTGATGGAAATATCAAGCTGGAATTATGTGTCAGCCAAAATGGGAATAATAAAGACAAGACTGGTAGATATTGATTAAGTAAAGATTGGGAGAACAAAGAGATGAAGACAAAGAGAGTAATTCTGTCTGAAGTATCCAGTCCATCAAACATGCTTTTAAGAAATATGAGAATTCTTGCTTTCCTTAGTGATGGTATGCTTAAGCAAATTACATAAGTTTTAAATATTAAGTATTAATGTTTGAGCAATAAGTATGTTAAGCTTGTCATTATATTAAAAAGATATCAAACAGCAGGGTAAGAAACTATCTGCTCCTTCTCAGAGATTCAGATAAAATAATCTATTTTAAAGAGTTTGTTGGCAGATGTCATTGTATATCTTCATCTATATTTACTACCATCTCAGATCGTAAAATTTCTGTTCTCAAACAATGGATTTAGCTTTACAAACCACTACAGAATGCTATTACTATGTATTCTAAGTGTTTATTGTTATGCACCTCTCCTGGTCACTTTGCCTACATGCAAATAGACAGGAAAATCTGATTACAAATCATTCATTTGTACTGGTTGCATATCTTTTAAGATGCTAAGATAACTCAAATTCTTATTAACTTTCCTATTAGGAAAATAAGCTCTTTTCTCTAAGGCCTGACTGCTTATTTAAGTCTTTCTGCAGAAAATCTTATTTTAGTTGATAATGTTTAAAGAAATTTCTCAAGATCAGTATTAAGTGGAAGAAGTAGCTTAGCAGATTTTTGTAAAAATCCTGTTACACAAACAATAGTCCTTTATTTTTAAAGTCATCCAAGAGTATAAATATGCTCTATTATCAAGAATATTTAAATGCAGGTAATGTGCACTCATTTAGGGTATGTGCCACCTGTTCTCAATGAAGCTTTGATGAACAACATCAAACAAATTTCAACTGCTTGCTGTAGCTGCCCTTTACTGTAAGATATTTAAAAAGAACTTATCAAATGCTATCCATGAGGGATATCAGTGCTTTAGACACATCCGATGACAAGCTGCTTGGAAATTTTTGGCTTCTGATGAGGAAAAGAGAGAGGGGAAAAAAAAATCCTGTCTTTACTTACGTAAATGCAAAACTTTTCTTTTGACAAGTGTGCAGCTCAGGATTGCTAATTATAATGACTCCTATAAGTAGGATTTCCTGAATTATAATATAATATCTATCTTAAATGAATGATTGGCTTGAGGCAGAAAATTACATATGCCATGAAAATTTGTATATTATCTCCCTGCCTGAATGACTGTCTGATATTTCTTTAAAGATACTTCTTTAGAATCTAGAGTACCTAATGTTTCAGTAAAAGATGAACATTTAAAAGCATGTTCCTCTGAAATATGTATCTCCTCATGAAGTTGTGAATGCAAATGACAGTGCTTTGCTTTTTGAAAAAAAAATCCCTCCAAGGTGTTTTATTTCCAACTAAAATCTTGTCCTTTCTAGAAAGGATGGCTTTGGAATGTCTGTATATTTTTAGGGGGAAAAATATCATCTGCTCCTTACCCACAGAAAGAGTTCCAGAATATGATTCATTGTTTGGTACATTATAATGATGCATGAAATACCTGGCACTCATTTGAGGCATGCATGTGTTTTTCATCTAGCACCATCTCTGCCAAAGAAGTTCTGAGCTCCCTACAGAGATGTAGTGTTTCCACATGAAGACATCTTAGCCACTAGCAAATCTCCATTTCAGTGTGAAACTATGCAGGCCATTTCCATCTAAGTCTGCATGGCTAACTTGTACCTCTGATCTTACAGGGTGCAATATATACATCGATGGTAATGGTCTTAATGTGACACAAGCATCAAGTGTACCAGAATCTTCTTGTTAGCAAGGTATCTTTTTTTTTTTTTTTTTTTTTTTAAGCAAATAATTGGGTACAAGAAGGTTGCATGAGACTATTTCCTAGGAATATGCAGGTGACTGACTACTTTGGTTAAGCTTAGCTAAACAGATTTGCATAGAAATGTTCCTATTTTTAAAGTTAGTTATCAGAATTATTCCAACTTATTAATAGTTATAACTGTAAGAGTTGGAACTGGGAGGGCATCATAGCTGCTGGGTGCCTCACAGATTTAGGGTGGAGGATCTTACCACTGCTATTTTGAGTTGTCAGGCCAAGTACTCAATCCAGCAAAGGAAGGAACCGGGAGGATCTGGAATATACCGCAGAGCAATCCCTGCCCTCAGAGTAGCCACATCCACTCTGAATTAGAGGAAGAAACCCCAGTGGCACACATCTAAACACAGGCACAGGTAATCCCTTGGCCAGAATCCCAGTGTGCCCTGTATGACCCATCCACACTGAGTAATGCCCCAGGTGTGAGGAAGTGTTTCCAGGGTTGCTTAAGCACATGTGCAATTTCCAGTGTTTTGCTGAAACTGTAATATGTCTAATATGCATTTATTAAGCAGACAGGTCATTACTTTCTGAATTAAAATAAAGGCAATCTGCTCTGGAATACTGAAGAAATCAGTGAAACTGCAAGTGCTTAGGATGCAAGATAACAGATTGCAAAGTCCAGCATTAGCCTTTTAATATTTAATTTCCATATTAATATGAATCAGATCTTCAGAGACTTACAATTAAGATGTTTGTCAGCATTTCATTGCAAATGCTCCTTGGTGTTTTGAGCTCAATAATTATTTGTCAATGGTTTAGAGATAATACCAAATCATGCTTAAAAATAATGGCCTTCTTGAATATTTACAGAAGAATTGAGTTGATTGCAATTTTTTATCTTATTGTGTGCTTGGGTTTATTAAATATGTGGCACTTCTATCTACTGGGATGAATTTTTTTTAATATATATATGTTAATATTTTCCCATCAAAATTAAGCTCCACATTACAATTTTCCATATAAATATCAATATTTGGACTTGAAGTCAATGGCTCTAGAGTCAGTCGAGGATGGGGAGCTGTATGAGTTTTTCTGATTGTTCAGCTAAAAAAAAAATTAAAAACTCAAAATAATCAGAGTAGCAAACGATGTTTCGTCAGATAATATCTTTGTTTTCTTCTATCTTTTTTCCTTAAGATGCATCTGTGACAGAAAGACTAAAAGGAAACATAGTGTATTGTTAATTTAGAAGATATATTTCAGTAACACAGCATAACAGCATAAATTTACAGCACATGCAGCAGTGAGTCAAGTTTTGACAGTCAACTTTGATTTTTTTCTTTGGTCTGGTCAATGTACTGGAGCTAAAACCATTTTCCAGCCAAATTAGCAACACCCATCGTTTTGCTAAGTAACTTGGCAGAGATATTGTGCTCAGAAAATCCTATAGAGACCTCTTACAGTTAGGGTTTCTACACAGAAGGAGAACCACAACCTTTGCTTTGGCATGGATTTGGCTGGCTCACAGCATGTATGCAGAACACGATTCCTGATGCACTGTGCTTGATTGTCCCTGAAGTCTCTTCAGCTTGACAGTCGCCTCCCTTTCAATTGTGAAGACAATATAAGTCCACTGTTATCCAGCACAGAGCAGACTCTGATGCCTGAAATGGATGGAGGTTCCCTCCTCTCTTCAATAGATGGCATAAAAAACTCATTTACAATAACAGTTTTCAACTTATTATTTTTTATTTTACAGCTAGGTACCTATGAGCTGGACAAAGAAATTGCACTTATGTAAGGAATAATAAATAAAAACTTCTCTAAATGAAATTCCTCTATGGAAATTACACGGAGGTTTAATTTATTTTTTTCTCATTGAAATTGACTAATAAATTTATTTAGATTAATAAATTTGAATCTAACCAAAACATTTTAAATTGCCCAGTTCAAGTACAGTTTTCTCATGAGTTGTTCTCTGTGCAGCTGTATCTACTGGTGATGTCATGGTGTTGTGCATACACTGCTGATTGGATTTCCTATGAGTCCAGGCTTTCCTGGACAGGTCATGACATTAATAAATGCCTTGTCTGATAAAGTCAAGTCATGTAGAATAAGAAAAGGAGGAGGAAAGCATGAAGTATGCCCTCATTGATGTGCCAGCACAAGGATATTCATCTGAACACCAAACAAAATTAAAACAAGGAATTCTGTGGTTTTTAAGTTGTAAACTTTTTGAACTCTCTGAATACTTTGTCTGCAAAAAAGTTTGAGTAGTTGACTTCAGCCGACACAAATGTCACAATATCAGGTCTTCCTAGGGGAGTATGCTCTGATTTTCGCCTGGCTGAACTATCAGTGGAAGCTGTTGATATTTTTCTATCTATTCTTGACAACTGGGGATAGAAAATAGAAGATTACGCACCACTGCCTAGAGATAAAAAGACTTCACGCTGGCTGCATTGTGGTTTTACTTTCAGTACAGAGGCAATTAATATTAAGAGACCATAAACTGAATATCTTTAAAAAAATGTAAATATTTTATATTTATATGTAAATACTTTACTACTTCTTTTTTATTATTATTTTTAGTGAAACCATTCCTTAAATCCATAGTATATTTCCAGGAACTTGAAAGAGCATGTGAATCACAATTTAAAAAGCCCCAAATAACAAAATGCCCAGGTTTTAGATAACTTAACCTACTGCACAGACTTTGTTTTTCCTATTTAATTATAGAGTAATGCTACTTTCTGTTCTGTTTGGTATGTAATGAAAATTTAAAATTTCACCTACAAAATCAAATGTGGTTTTGGTTTTTTGTTTTTGTTTTTGTTTTTTTTTTCCAAGATGATAAGTTTTTCTTTTGATAGTCAAGATAAAGTCAAGTTAGCTGAAATGGTGACATTTTTTCCTATACATTGTAAATCCATTTCCGGAACAAAAAAATTATATGGCAAACAAGAGAACAAGAGATTCTTTTCCAGCATTGAACTTCATATTCTTTTGAGTATCTTCTTTTAAGTGAGATACTTGTATCTTCATATCATGGCTTTATCAGTCTGCTCCATATAAATACATGCTTCTACAAAAGGATTTTTTCTAAGTGGTTTATAAATTTAGATGAAAGCCAGCCAAGTGACAAGGCAGAACACTATTTCTATAGTCACTTCAATTTTGAAAACCAGTCCTCGTTTCTAGAAAAAGGAGCAAGAGTTTTCAGTAAAAAGTTGAACAAAAAATTCCTGAAGACATTCTCTTGGCACTGTTACATTTATCAACAATTTCAGGGGTACGCATTTCAAGTGAATCCATCTGAATTTTACAGTATGCTTGAATTTGTACAGATATGTAAAAATACAGAACTATTATCAGAAGCAGCATATTTGTGATAATTTTATTTTTTACTTCTACAAATCACAATACCTAGACAGCTTTTATGGTTTACTGGTAACTACAATTAAAAATATTTTCAAAGGGTTTATCAGGTTGGGGTTTTTTTATGAGATATTATGAGATATTTGAAACAAAAATGTAGTTCTTGTTTGAGGTGAGAAAGTCCATGCCATTATTGATATCCTGTCAAGTACAAAAAATAAGAAGAGTCCTGCTTGGATTTGAAATTTATTCAGGACTGAAATAAAAGAGAGAAAAAAGGATTGAAGAAAATTATATTGTGTGAGATTTTTTTCCAGCTGAGGTGTTTGCCATGAAGTGAAGCTTCAGTGATGAAAAAAATTTGTAACCAGGGGAACAATTGCCATCTTGCAGGAAGGTGTACAGCAAGTGCCCACGCTGGCCTCTATCACAGCAAAAGGCACCCACAGCAAAGGCTGCTTGTTCTGCAGCAGTGGCAGTAGCAGCATCCACGTGTACATGCCCCAGGAAAGACATCCACCTCCCTCTGGACACAGGGAGTCTAAAGGTCCTGGGAAAACAAATCTGCTTCTGTGTATTGCTGAATTCTGTCTCCTAGACTGTGACAAAAGCAAGGAGGTTGGAAAGACTGCTTCTTTAACACTCATGAAATGAAGGAAAAGTGAAGTGGGCTCCACTACCCAGTCTTGAGAAAATTCAAAGAAATCAGGCAGTTCCTGGACACTCCTGGACTGCAAAGAAGATTCTATATCATTCACTGGAAGGTAGAGATTGAAATACTGATCATTTCCCACACTGGAAACAGTTGCTACCACAATCTCTTGTATATATTTGCATCAGTCATGCTTCATTTTTGTTCTCTGGAGAGGCATGAAATTCACTTTTGTGAAGTTTGATTCAATGTGAGAGTCACACTGAAAACAGAAGTGAAATATCTGGGCATTTAACAACCAGACTTTAATATATCAGGCATTGAGGCCTCCTCTTTTTTTTTTTTTTTTTTTTTTTTAAGTACTAGACATACACTTCTATGTGTCCTCAGATTTAAATTCAGGTCACATTCCTTCTAAAGTAACCTAGTGTTTCTATGAGATGATGAATAGATTGAAGTAACCCATCTCGACAGAGAAAGATATCATCCTCATAATCTGATATTTTATGTTCTTTTTTATAATTACTTTTGCCTCAGATTAATGAATTTCATTTACAGTAGCAAGCTAGCAAATGAAAGCCATTCAGCACAAGTATGAAATATAATGGAAAGATGAGACTACTTCATATGTAAGACATAAATTGAAGTATCGAAGAGACATTATTTACGAAAAAAAATCCCTTTTTTAATGGTGTAAATTTTATTAAAAAGAAGTCTTTTTCCCTCAAAAGAAATCAAATGCATTTACATTCTTGAAGACAATTACCAAGGCCACAGAACTGAAAAACTAAGCTTTCAATTTTCTTCTCAAATAACCCTCTTTTTTCCCCACTTGTTTTTCTGTTTTGTGTGTTATGTGCTTTCTATCTCCGTTTGTTCCATTTGAAATCAAATCATTAAAAGGAAAAAAAGAAAAAAAAAAAAAGAAGAAAACCCAGTATTTTTAAAATGAGCTTCTGTTTCTATATAAATCCTTCCTTGTTTAGAAATGCATGGTGTATTCTCCCAAGGAATGCATATCTCTTTCAAACAGGATCCCCTTGTAACAGCTGTTCTGCAGCCTAAAGAAGCTGAGTGCTGCTTAATAAAGCCATTACACTAAAAAGTGAGATGGACTAGATGTGTAAGCTGGAAAGGAGCAGTACCAGGAGCCAGGACACAGAGCTTAGGGTCGTAGTGCTGAGAGCAAAGGCATCAGCATGAGAATCAAATGTCACAGATAGAAGTGGCCAAGGAAGTCAGACATCCCCAGACTGAAAGGCAGCAAGTAACTCCATAGCAACCAGAGCCTCTCTTTAATAGGAAAGATCTTAATGGTATCTACAGCCCCAATTTCTATGTTACTGGAAGGGCTACCTGCCCACCACCCACCTAAAAACATCCAAACCCTAGCATTACCCGTACCCGTCACCCCCAAAAAATCAAAACCATTCCAGGGAAAGACTACAAATTAATTTACCATTTGAGGCACAGGGGCAAAGACCAAAGGACAAAGTTTCATATATGTAGCTGACAAAACCCAATAGAAACCAACACCTCATGGTGGCATGGAATTTTAGTGTGGCAACAGACGTAATACTACCTTGTCAGGCTGCAAAAAGACTGAATCAAACCATATACAGATCACAAATAATGCCAGAGTGGGTTTGCCCATGGCCATTAGAGCGTTATGTCTTCACAGTAATATATGCCCTCAGAACTGCAAAAAACCAGACCCAAATTAGCAAAAAACCATACCCTGGCACAAATAGCTGGATATGCAGAAGATAGCACAGTGTTCACTGTGGCAAGCTGAGAAATACGACTCCCTATATCAGAGCCAAGTACACAGAGGTGAAAGAGTAGGAGACCCCAGCACTCAGGGTTGCTTTTGTGTTCAATCCACAACAGTTTAATAAGAAATACCAAAGGTCATGGAAGCAGTAGCAAGAAAAATAAGCAAAAGACTGTTTCTTTTCTTAAGATATTTGTGCTGCTGAAAGCAGTGGTATACAGAACGTAAAACAGGGATGTACACCGTCCCTTTTCCCCTTTTCTTTAATGTGCCTCAGCTTCTCATCTGGGAATACCTCCATTATTTCTGGGATAGTGCAAACACTGCTCTTGTCAGCTTCTCTTTTTGCTGTGAAGTGTGGTACAATGAGGGGAAGATTTCATTTCAGCATGCTGATGCCCTTTCTCCCTGGGCAATTCAAATAGGGCTTCCTATTTCATTCTCATACCTATTTTCAGAACTGTCTGAGCAGTACTTCCATGGGAAATGAAAAGCGAAAAAATAAAAGGAAACTAAAACTAAAATGCCAGTTTTTTATAACCAGATGCTTAACTCACTGTTGTCTATTCTGCATGGTTCTTTATAAGATTAAATCAGATCTGACATCTGACACTTCCTTGCTACTTTACAGCAGAAAATGATGCCAGATTTATGTAGTACAGTGAAGTGTTATTTCATTGGTATTTAAAGGAGAGGAGACAGCGCATGGAAACCTGTGAAAAGAGTAATTAACTCTTGGGTTTGCCTGGCAATATTTTGATATTGGTGGGGGAAGGAAATTACAGGGGTGACTGCTGTGAGAGACTTCCTCCCTGCCCAACAGAATCAATGCCAAACAGCTCCAAAATGGACTTGCAGCTGGCCAAATCTGCATCCATCAGCAGCCATGGTAACAGCTCTGGGATAACATTTAAAAAGTAAAAAAACCCCAAACCTGCACAACTGCAACCAGAAACAGAAGCGAGAATCTGTGAGAGAAACAACTCACCAGGGTCAGTGAAGAAGGAGAGAGAATAGCACAGGTTCCCCTTCAGCCTGTGGTGAAGACTGTGGTAAGGAAGATGTTCCCCTGCAACCTGTGGAGATCCACAGTGGAGCAAAGATCTCCCTGGAGCCCTGCTCCATGTTGGAGCAGGTGGATACCTGAAGGAGGTTGTGACCCTGTGGGAAATCCATGCTGGAACAGGGTCCTGGCAGGGCCTGTGGCCCTGTGGAGAGAGAAGCCCACTCTGGAGCAGGTTTGCAGGTTTGTTGCACAAGAGGACTTGTGACCTGCAGGGTACCCATGCTGGAGCAGCCTGTTCCTGAAGGATTCTGCACCATGGAAAGGACCCGCACTGGAGCAGTAAATGCCCATGGAAGGAATCATGTTGGAGGAGTTCATGGAGGGCTGTTTCCCATGGGAAACACTGCATTCCAGAGCAGAGGAAAAGTATGAGAAATACTCCCCCTGCAGAGTAGCGGAAGAGATGTGTGATGAACTGACACCACCCCCAGACCCTGTCCCCCTGCACTGCTGTGGGGAAGGAGGTAGAGAAAATCAGGAGCGAAGATAAGCCCAAGAGGAAGAGAGGGGTAGGAGGAATGTGTTTTAAGGTTTGGTTTGACTTCTTATTGCTCTACTCTGATTTGATTGGTAACAAATTAGTAAGTTTCCCAAAGTCGAGTGTGTTTTGCCTGTGACAGTAATTCATTGTCACATTAATTAGGTGAATTGTCACATGAAGAAATAAAGATAAGAGAGCAACTCTGCCCATGCCTTTAAATCCATGAACCTTTTATTATATTTTCTCCCCTCTGTCCAGATGAGGAGGGGACGGACAGAGCGACTTCGTTAGGCACCTGGTGTCCAGGCAGGGTCTACCCAACATATAACCGTGAAGGATCCCAAACTCCTAGCAGACCATGGGTGATTTAGGATGGGGGTTGTTGAGTCATGGTCATAAACCAACAAAGTGCCAAAGAGCAGACAATAAGTCATGTTCTTTAAAGTCCTAATGGGCAAATTTCATCAACAATAATGTAAGACGTTTGATAACACAGAAGTCTTAGTCTCTTATAATCTGTTCTTCAAACCATATCTTTTCTCCCAGCTTGCTTGCAAAGGAGAGGAGGGAAGAAATTGAAGTCAAGACACTTTGGATGTTCAGACTGAGTTCTGTTATGTTTTTATCATATTTGCTTTGGTAGGTCTGTCAGCAGTTAATCAATCGAGCCTCCTTAGCACTACCAAATGCCCTTAGTTTTGTCAAGGGCATTGTAGCTTAGGATAGGCTCCCTTTTATGCAGCTATTATAAACCCGCTGCTATCAGCTTGCAGAATTTTGCAAATCTTATCCTGTTTTATCTTTATCTTAAATCCTCGGCTCCTAGCTCCATGTAGGTACATGAGAATCTCAGGATTTGTTTTAAAAGTAGCATGAGTTTCAGTTCCTTTAGGTCATGGAGAAAAGCTCTTTCCCTCTCTTTTGGAAAAGACCCCCTACATTCTGTTATTTTTAAAATAATGAACATTAAGGAAAATTCATAATTTTATGACTTTCAATTAAGGCTTGACTAAATTCTCAGCCCAAAATTGTATTTAAACTGTCTATTCAGATATCTGCTATTATATATTTTAGATACAAACATATGTTTCTACTGCTGAAATTCAGTTAACAAGACTGATCAAAAGGAAAAAAGTTTGCATAATATGTTTGTGAAAATTGTTGCCATAGGAACTCATTGAGGCAAAACACTACAGCTACATTCTAAAGAGGAGTGGATAACTAATAGCATTGCTTAGAATCCATGCCTATGCAAGCTAAGATGATAATAAGGTAATCAGATTTCATGCTTGAGGGTGTTATCTAATCGCCTGCAGAGGTTTGGCACTGCACAATTGGCTGAGTGCATCTTGTTTATTTTTATGCTTGCTCTGAGACATCAGTTATTCACTGCCACTGTCAAGCGCTTACTGGACAAGATGAACTAAATGGTTTGTTCCAGCAAGACGAACTCTATGTCCTGTAATAAATGTTATCATAAATATAGCAAGCAATCCATTTTAAGGCATGAATAAAATGTACATTATACTGTAATAACTGCTTAGTGGGCACGTGTACTGCTGCCCTCTACTGACTTACCACAGCCAAGTGAAGTGATAACTCTCAAGTTTTGGGTCTCTGACTCTAGAGAAAAAATAAAAGATGTTGCCTACACCACTGATGTCAACTGTGTGCTACTGAATGTGACTCTCTGTGCTTTAGTAGAGAGAAGAGGAGAGAAGAGAAGAGAAGAGAAGAGAAGAGAAGAGAAGAGAAGAGAAGAGAAGAGAAGAGAAGAGAAGAGAAGAGAAGAGAAGAGAAGAGAGAGAAGAAGAGAGAATGCTTTTCTTTTTCTCAGAAGAAAAAGGTAAAGAAAAAAGTACATGTTACCATGTTTTAGGCACCAAGATGGAAAGATTTCTCTGACTATCTTCAGATTTCATCACCTAACCACAAAAGCACCTGGTGGAAAAATATCTGATTCATTGTCAATCATTTCCTTTTTCTGCCAGTGAGCTAGGACATATCACCAGGGGCCCAGAGGCAGCTAGGTTGTCCCCTGCTCTTTGAAGTACTCATAGCTTAAAAGCTGAAAACAGTTCTGATCAAGTTAAGGGGGAAAGAGAAATGTAAAGGGCTTGAGAATGAAAATTCTAAATTAAATAAAAAAAAAAAAAAAAAAAAAGAGAGAGAGAGAGAGAGAATGGCTTTGACTGAGTAACTTTGGGGGTTTTTTCACTAGAAACAGAAATATAAGCTATAAATAAATATATGTAAACTATGGGTGAAGGAAAAGGGAAAATGGCAATGATGACTCAGTCCCCAGACTCTAGGGTGTCCTGAAATAGTAATGTTCTTGTCATATCCCAGAAAGGACCTGCTGGAGGAACACATTATTCTTGTTCTTGCACTTTTTCTAGTTCATGTCTCTAGGAGAGAAGCTGGACATATAAGACAATTTTTCCTTCCAGCATGGAGTTGGGATGAAGTAGGGTACTCTTAGAGCCCAGGAGAGTAAAATCCACTACTGCTGATAGTGTTTGCCCCATAGACAACACTCAGTCACACCAAAGATAGCCTATAAAGTCACATTTTGAAGCTAAGAATGACTATTATAGTCCCCCCTAAACTATAGCACTTAAGACTTCTCAGCAGCCCTACCAGAACCTTCAACCTCAAAGTAAAATTTGTAGTTGATTAGTCATTCTATGTAAAAATGGGTTTGACTTCACTCTTTTAGACTATTTATTGATTTGGTTTCTTATATGGTATCTTTATGATATAAATTAGCATATGGCTTACTCGGATAACAGGTAGATCACACAGATTTTAAGACATATTTAGAAATGGTTGAGACAAAAATTAATGGCAGTGTATTTTGTTATTGCCTTTCACACTTAACTTTTAATTTGTCAGTTATTTTTCAACAGGTGGAACCTCCATCACTCTTTTAACAATGCCCATAAACATTTTATTGATTTAATTGTATTCCATGTCACTAAAAAAAAAAAAAAAAAAAGGCTCTCAATTATCATTCAATAACAAGCAAAACACTATGCATACAGCATCCCACTGGCTACAGAAACTGGAGTGTTTTCCTTAACCTACTATGTGTTAATCATTAGCTTTCACAAAAAGAAAAATTATATTATTGATTTGATATCATGATTGATTTGAAATTCAGGGGAACTAAACAAGTTTCTGGAGTGCTGTGTGTTCTTAACCTTTTCATTCTGTGGATAGCTGCAGAAAAGCTTTTTCCCATTGGGCTTCTCTCATCTGGCAAAACATTAATTTTGAATTCAATCTATATCTAGTCTGTTTGGGGTTTTTTTTCATCTACTACTTACAAAATATATGATAGATATTTTCCTGCAATTTGGGACAATTTAGATGAGCTACAACAAAACCCTAGCTGAAGAAACCATTTGAAAAATTTGCTCTCCTTTTAAATAACCTCTCCTTTTAAATAACCTCTCCTTTTAAATAACTAGCATAACCATCTGTTATGCTAGTCTGTCAGGTAAATTGTAGAAATTAACATCCCAGAAAATACATGGACCTCAGAAAAGACTTTTAGTCCGGTATCTGCTACTGTGTCAACAATTTGATGACAACACATAGCTGTCTCTAAAGAAGTTGTGTTTAGAGTGCTGACAATCTTGTCAGTCATCCCTCAGAGTGGACCTGTGTTATGCATAGAGCCGTAATGCAGGTGAAAGTTGCCTGTTCTAAGACATATTTGAAGCATTTCCACCAACACAAGAATGTACAGGAGAAATACACTTAGTAAATTGTATTGCTTCAGTTTGCAAATAATTACATCTTAGTCTGTTAATGTTCACTATTCCATTACTATTCTTTTCCCCTAAGAAGAGCCTTACACAGCCAGTTTCAAAAGGATACTCAGTTTTAACATTGGAACCTACATCAAACATCTAGAACTTCATAAACATGACAAAGTATTCTCTAATGGACATCAGGGTAAATTATGCCTTCAGTTGGAGTCAGAAAGCCACGAGGTCAAAGAATGAGAGCCTTCAATCTTTATCAGCACAGGCCTTCAGATGCAGCCCAGTGACACTTCATTCATTCTTGGACAGCTAAACAAGGTTGAGGTCTATACTGCTGTTGATCACTGAATTAACTGCCTTTAAGCTAATTTGTGGGTATTTGTTGGTTCAGTGTAGTTGCTGCACATGTATATATATGACCAGTATGAACAAGCAGAAACCTGTTGTCTCATTTGCAGATCAGACACAGCCTCCTCCAGCTGTAACAGCTGCAGCACACAGAATGGCTCAGACACAAACACAACTCAAAACAGCTGCTCTGGACTGCTCTTCTGCCACTGGTGCTCTTTCTGATCAAAAGTATTGGAAACTGGAAGTGCCTCTGTGGCCAGGCTCATCCCTTTTTAAATTCCTTATTGACACAGCTACAGCAATGGAGACCCTTTTTTACCTTCCCGTGGGACAAAGCATTAAGCTGGATGCACCTGAAGAATTCTACATATCTGCAGAGTGTTTTAGCTCTTGTATACTGGGCTAAAAATTAAAAAAAAAAAAAAAAAGAAAGAAAAAAAAAAAACCCACAACCAATTAAGAAAAAGCAGAAGCAGAGAAAGGTACAAGCCTAAACAAGGCTTTCTTGGGAATATGAAGTTTCATCAGAGACATAGAAAAAGCTGATCTACTGCATCGGTACAAGCCTAAACAAGGCTTTCTTGGGAATATGAAGTTTCATCAGAGACATCAGAAAAAGCTGATCTACTGCTTTTATTTGTGGGATTTCAGCTAAGAACAGTTGAAAACCTAAGAGGACAGTGATAACATAAGAGGACAGTGATAACCATGAGTATGGATACACAATTCCTGCTATAATTGAATATTGCATGAGTATTTTGTCAGACATTTGTTACAATTTTCTTAACACTTTTGTGCTTCTGAGTGAGACTAAAGTTGATGGCGATCTGTTAAGCCTCTGAATATCCATATTTTGGTCTAATTGAGAAGTATCAGCCAGACTACTCTTCTATAAGGTACTTTTATTCTTTCCCCAGTTTCAAAAAAAGGCACCTCTTAGCACTGAATTTTTGTCTTTGCATTTACTCCCTTTGGAGTTTGTTAGACCCTGAATGGTATGCAATTCATTATGTTTTTACTAACCTAATCACTAAATATAGTCTCCTAAAGCATGTTATTTTCATTATTTGCGAATCCATCCTTTAGGTACAGAAATCTGCACCATAACAAACACCTTGATTTTTATTATTTTTTAATTTTTAATTTTTTAAAAAATATAAATCATACAATGATAGAACATGCTAAACTAGAAAGGACCCATCAGATTCATCTAATCCAACCCTTGGCCCTGCACAGACACCCAAGGATCACACCACATGCCTGAGGGTTTTGACCAAATGCTTCTTGAGCTCTGACAGGCTTGGTGCTGTGACCACTTCCCTGGAGAGCCTGTTCCAGCCCTCTTGGTGAAACACCTTTTCCTGATAACCAACCTAAACCTCCCCCTACTTGATTTCATGCCATTCACTCGAGTCCTGTCACTGATCATGAGAGCGAAAAAAATGGTGCCTGCCCCTACACTTCCTATGGTGAAATTGTCAAAGAACCTAATTTTTTTTTTACCCTAAATTATTCAGTTTTTCTGTCAAAGCCTGAAAGGATAACAATGAACTAGAGAGAAAGAATTCACAAGAGAAGGATGCAGGCCAATGAAACTGGATTGGAATACAGATGTTTGCACACTTTAACTGTCACACACTTCACAAGAACTTATCTAGAGCTGGATCCAAATTCTCCAGCTCAATCTCTTTTTTTCTCTTCCTTGATTTCAAAAGAATCTTTCTAATGTAAAAACAAAATACTGGTGCGATAACAATGCTCCACCTAGTGGAAATAAAACTGTTCAAACTAGTACAAGAGTAAAGCTTTAGCTTGGAGAACTCATCTGTAAGTGCCTAAGTAGTCAATTTTTCCACTGATAAGTAACTCAAGATATCATACAATTATATGAAAGAAGTTCTAGCAGGACTATTACAGTATAGTGCCAATTTAAGAACACAAAACACTGTCATTTTAAAATATAATAACCAAAAAAAAGAGCAAATATTTTGAGAATTATGAATCTATCATTAATTTTTATTATAAAAAATCAATAAGTCCACTACCCATGGGAAAAAATCTGCAGTATATAGTGTCCTGCTATCTATGAGGATTGCATATACTCTAAATCAGTGCCAGACTTACAAATATTTTGATAAATTAGAAAGAACAACCATGATACCCCAACCTTTCTTACTGCATTACTGCAGTGTCTTGGAATTTTAGTACAAGTAGCCAATATGAGAAGCACCCTGAATAGATGACACAGTTTTATACATGGCAGAAACATTTTTAGTCACAGAGAAGACAGACATCCTATCGAAACTGAGAGGGCATTTGTGGTTCTTTCCTCCTCTGCAACAGTTCATGTTCCTATGCTCTTACTGATATATAAGGAGATGCTAAAACAAAACAAAAAATTAAGCTAAGCATCTGTAGATCATTGTATATGTGTATGTATGCATGTACACATATATCAACATACTCCATAATGAAAATCCTGGACAGATATAGGTCTAGGGTTTGTTCTTATGCTGTGATTTGTTTCCAGACAATGCTTAAACAACAAATAAATTACATGAGTTCAAAGCAAGTGAGATAAAGAAACAGAAGACTGCAGGGTTATTCAAAACTTCTCTAAGATAATATGTTTAATCTCAATTCTTTCAGAATCTGGTTTTATTTCTTTCCTTTTCATGCTCCAGAATCTGTCCTCTGTCCCCCGCAACATTCTCTTTTTCAAGATGTTAAATCAGCAGAATTCACTGATTGACTAGAGAAAATATTTACAGAAAATTAATATGACAAGGGTTTTTGAGGCAGAACTTTAAATCTCATTAATAATATTTCTATTCTAAGTTCAAATTACACCTATCTCCTTCTATCAATTTAACCGTCCTCAATATCAGTCATGCAACTTGGAAGTTGACACGAACCTGCAGTGGGACTCCACAGCAAAGAGGATTTGAGTCTTCATAGAGAAATATGCAGGGAGAATCAGCGAGAGGGCAGGGTATGAATTTAAGGAGCACTACTTTCTTTGCCCTAAGTCCTCATGAATATATGCTTAGTATGCAGGAGGGGTGAAGTAGCCTACAGCTTTCTGATATATCCCCATTGAGAGACACCACTGTTATTACACAGCATGTCAACTATGTGGTTAATAGTTACTTTTGCTCTGAGGCCACTGATGTGAATTTCTACTTGTTCCAAAGAAGAATTTTGCTAAAAAATCTACCCAGTGCTAATGCAAAGGTAGACAATTTATTTATATCAATGTGGTATTATTCTGGCCCACAAAGTAGAGAGCAAAATAAAAGAAAAACATATTAATCAAATTTGGTGGTATAAATACATTTCAGTAATATTAAAAAATTAGGGCAAAATTTGCGCAAGCCTCTTTGAGCAATTTGTCCTGGTGGAAATATGGTAAATATAGTCTTGTAATTTCTTTCATATTGTATTCTAAATTGTCCTCTCTCACAGAGTCTGGAGATTTAAAGGTCATATAGTTATTTCACAAAAAAAGATGAACAACAGAGATGAAAGCATATGATTTTGCATTGTCAAAAACTAGATGTAGATAAATAATCAAATACCTGTCTATTTTCTCAGCAATACTGATTTCCTCTATAGTGACCAGTCTGTACAATGAAGCCTTTTTATCACTCTTTATCTTCTCAGAAAATGTCTTTTTTTCACTGCAAAGCAAGGAAGATAAATTATTAAATAAGCCATTTGACACAGTAACACTTGCAATTTTAATCCATCCTCAAAGTAAATGAATGGTACTTCCTAAGATAGCTCCTTAGTATCCTTATACATGTACATTGAGTCCTGCAAAGCAGTAGTTATACAGTCTCTTTATCAAAGGCTTTTAAAAGCTTGCCACTTCATTTTTTAATATTATCCTATTTTTAAGTTTTAATTGGCTATTTTTTCTTTACTATTTCAAACCAATTTCACTTGTAGCCTAACTGAATGTAGTTTTCAAAAATATTTCAACAAAATTGAGCAAAGAAAGAAAAAGCAATGGAATGTATGTTCCTAAATTACCTAGGTGCTTGTGAATGCCTTCCCCTATCATGATATCGCAACCACTGTTGGGATTAGATACACCTATTGTAAGACCTCAGAATTATACATATATTTTGTTGTTTAAGACTTAATTTAAGAGGTGCTTCTGTTAAGACAATAAAGCAAGACCGCTGCATGCAGACTAATATTATGGTTGGTCTCCTTCAAGCAAAGTTTCCACTGAGGGTGATACTTCATCTTGTTTTACCAATTTTCTATGCTCCCTGTGGCCAGGCAATAATTGAGATCTAGACAGCCTGCCGCATTACAATGGCACAGAGAAGAGGAGAAGAGGAAAATAATTCCTGCTGGGAATTTCTGTGCTGAATGGCTCTTAACTCTAAACATGCTGGTCATCACTTCCTCATGATGACTCCAAGGAATCAGACAGAAATGTTGCTTTTACTCTTTTCAGTAGTTCCAGCCATTGGTGCAACCCAATTCCATTAACAACTTCTAGGTTACCACTTGGATTTTCCTCTAGTAATGCTGCTGAAAGTCTTCCAAAAGGTCTCCCCTGCCACAGATATTCTACTCTGGCCACAGTTTCCTGTGAGCTGACTGCGGAGGAGGGATGGACTTCCCTCACATGCACTTCAGATTTCAGTGTCTATAGGCAGAGACTGCATCAACAAGGAGTGGAGAGAGGAGGGGGGCACAAGAAGAAAATGCAGGTTCCCATCACCATAGGAAAACTGTGAACCGCACTTGTGCCAGGTTTTTTTCTGGCATCCCTCCGCACCAGCTCTCAACAAGCAAGAACAGCAGTCGCAAACCTCAGGTCCTCAGCTCACATGGCACTACTTTATGCATTACATGATTGTTACATGAATAAGATATTTTGTTCAGCCTGGAGGATAGGGGAGTGGGAAGAGTCCTCATTGCAGCCTACAACTTCCTTGTGAGTGGAAGAGGAAGAACAGGTACTGATCTCTTCTCTGTGGTTACTAGTGACAGGACTCAAGGGAATGGCATGAAGTTGTTGGAGTTGTGATATTGGGAAAAAGTTCTTCACCCAGAGGGTGGTTGTGCACTGGAACAGGCTCCCCAGGGAAGTTGTTACAGCACCAGCCCAGCAGAGTTCAAGAACCACCTGGACAATACTCTCAAGCACATGGTGTGACTCTGGGATGGTCCTGAGCAGGGCCAGAAGTTGGACTTTATGATCCTTCTGGGTCTTTTCCAGCTCAGCTTATTCTGTGATTTAGTGCGTGTCATACTAGCAAAGATGCTGGCCACTGGAATTAGTACCACTTCTGGCTTTCTGTTTCAACCTAAATCCAAGTTTTTATATTGAACTCTATTTTATACCTATATTCTACATAACATATTTCTCTGGATAAATCAGAAGAACCAAAATGATATATGGTTTTGTTTCTTCTTAATTCTTCTTCATTCAGCAGGAGGGCCAGGTAATTATAATGGGAAACACTGAAAAGACAGAACCAAAGACACCAGATGTCCCTTAATTCCCCAGTTTTCTTGGCAGTAGACATTATTTCTGGTACATGCGAAAGTAACTTCCTACAGTTTAAAGAGCTGTAAACCCTTCATTTTGCTTGTATTGACTGAGAATGAGCGTCTGGAAAACAGAAGACGACAAAAATCTTGCTTTCAAAATAGCTTGAAAGCTAATGTATGAAAAGCATTACTCTTATGACATATTCCTAAAGCTAAGAAAGGCTGTAGAGAAGTGAGCTCAGCCTGCAAGCAGAAATCACCACCGTTGAAGAAAGCAGAGGAAAAGACATGCCAAGCACTGTTACCTCCATGTCACACAGTCTTGAGGAGTAATTGCTTGGACATTCTGGCTGTTTCAAAATTACTTGCTCTAAACATTCAGTGCATCTCTTGAGTGAAGTAAGTGCCATTCTGTCTCAGATTAATTTTATGGATTGAGGAACTAATTGATTATATAGGTACCATATTGATTCATCTGCTGACACAGGCAAGGATTTTTATTGTGTCTTTTTATGCTAACTGCTTTTGACTAATTGGGCATCACTTCAGTAGGGTTGGTGAAGTGTTTCATTTACTATTGTATTTCAATTAAATATTTTAGCTTTCCCTTTCTCTAAATTTTAATGGATAAAAGTAAGACCTTTAGAAAACAGGAAAGTTCAGTAAAGTAAGCCATTTAAGAAGAGTAGCTCACTTGAATGGGCATGTAAATATCACAATAATTTGCAAACTAAATAAAACCACAGTTCTAAATAAAACAAGAAAAACAAAGGTTAAATAAACACCATAAGGTCACCATGAATTTTGTGAAAAAAAAAAAAAAAAAAAAAGGCATGAAGTGTTTGAAGAAATCAGCAATGATGATTGCTTTTGCTATCTGATAGGGTTTTTTTGATAGTTTTGCTATCTGGATTTCCATCTGGCCATATTTTACTCTTCAGATTCTTCTCACTTTGTTACAAAGATGGAGAGGCAGAGAAGGAACTGGTTACTGTAGACAAGGAGTATGCCCTATCTTTCCTACTCCTGGAGTTTACTGCAGATTAGAAAATTGTTCTGCACAATACTCTGTGAAAGATCATGAGTCTGCTCTAAGAATAAGACCCAAATTTATATACACTTGCTTCAGTTCAGACACATCCTGAAGAAATGCTATAAAACTCAATCTTTTTCCCAAGGTGAAGTTTCCCTCTCAAAGCTTTTTCTGATCTTCACCAATGCCTCTTCCCATCTGCCAGTTCCTGGAATTCAGTACTTTTTGTGTATGTCCATCCAGATGCTGTCCAGAAGAAGACCAATTTCAACCACTAAGGCACAACTGGCATCTTCCTACCTGCTCTTTGGCAGCTGTCTGCATTTTTATTCATTTCTCCAAGACATCAATGTGTTTTATCTCCCTGTATTGTGTTAGATCACATTCTTTTTAATTCACTCACATTTCAGGTAGAAAACTTCTCAAGCTTCAGACCTTACTGATAATCAAGACACAAGGATTCAACAGGAATTCATTAGGCAGGTTATGTGTTCAGATCTTTCTATTGATGTAACTATGAAAGTCGAGAGATACTTAATATTCGTGCAGTTTCCCTTGTTTATTTCTATAAATATATTTTGGATATACTTTGTAAGATTTTAGATGTGGTACAGGTATTATACATGCATTTAGACTGCCAGGCAGAATTTATGGCAAAACCATCTACCAAATGCAGTAATATGATAAGAATATTTACAGTAGCAGAAGATGCATTTACGATTATGGGCAGAGTTATTATTACTACCTTGGTCTGGATGTCCCTGAGATTTTAAGTACTATCATGCATTATTTATTTTTTTGTTACTGTTTGAATAGATAAATTTACCTCTATTTACACGATTTTATTTGGCCATTATATTTTTATTACTTTGCTACTCCTTATTGTTATTGCTATCATGCAAATAACTTGCATTGTAAATATCTTCATTATCAGTGAAAATTGCAAGGAAACAATTTAAAAAAAATCATAAACTGCTCTTACTAACGAAGAAGATTATATATATATGTGCTGAAGGAAAAAACCCCCAAAGCAAATGCCAAACTTTCACCAACTTTGCCAGAATAATCCAGGAACCTGTGGCTACTTTCCATGCCATGTCAAAGAGAGAATTAATAGCAATCTGATTCCATCCCTTTAGATGGTGATTTAATAAGAGGCAGTGATCACATGTCAAACTCTTATGCCTTACATAAGGAATAGATCCTTTTTCTGGTTGGGTTTTTTTTGGATTCTGGTTGGTTTTGTGGTTTGTTTTTTTTTTTAATTGATGGCAACACATTATAGAATATGCCTTTTCTTTGACAAACGGTGTATCTTTTCTGATTTGGGTTCATATTTCAGGTGCTCCTTTCCATCTTTCTGGCCTAATAATTTATTTTGCTCCCTACCAATAACAGTGCCCAAGTACTGCTCATATTCTCCTTTCCAAAACTATCCCACACAATTTTTTCCTTGGATCTGTTATGCTATGAGAAATTTGTTTTGCATAAACTACTTCCTGGTTGCTCCCAAGCCCCCATTTCAAGCATCCTCTTAGGTATTATGTTTCTCAGATTCACAAGCCTATTCTAATATGCAAGGTACCTTTAAGCATTTTAAATGTCTTTTCACATAATTAAGCAAAGATCTGGCAATGTCTGTGCATCTCAGTAGAAAAGCAGCAATAATTTATGGAAAAAAAAACCACCTCATTTAAGAGAGTGGTAAAGAACCTGAGAGCCTTGTAAATTACTGGTTTGGTGGACGCATGGAGAACAGTCTGTGTTGATTATATTGACTGTAGTACAGCTTTTGAAAACATTTCCTTATAACATCCTCACTAATAAACAG
Source organism: Pyrgilauda ruficollis (assembly GCF_017590135.1). NCBI lineage: Eukaryota > Metazoa > Chordata > Aves > Passeriformes > Passeridae > Pyrgilauda > Pyrgilauda ruficollis. The sequence continues at coordinate 13,808,739 of NW_024525156.1, forward strand.
ATGGATTGCAGATCATGTGAAAGAACATCTATGTGGAGTGAAAGCTGACAGGACTGCTGCTGCCAGACATGGTCAGTAGCATGAGGTCATTAACAGTAAACCCCAGGGAATGATAGCAAGGCTGATTTAGTTTATCAACTTCCCTTATGATCTGGGTCCCACTGTATCCTCAGCAAGGTGATACAAAACTGGAGGGAAGTGTTGATAAACCAGATGGGTGCACCATCATTCAGAGGGACCTCTGCAGGTTGAAGAAATGGGCCAGCAGAAATATCAAGAAGACCAAGAAAAAGAATTTCAAACTTCTGCATCTGGGGAGCACAGAGTCATAGAGGTGGGTGCAAGTGTCATCCAGCCATAAATCACCTTTCCAGAGAAGGATCTGGGGCCCTGTTGCACATTGAGTTGAACATGAACCATCAATGTGCCTTTGCAGCAAAGAAGGACAATAGCAACATGGGCTGCATTAGGAAGAACACTGCCAGCAAATAAAGGGAGGTGATCCCTACCCACTGCTCAGCACTGCTGACACATCTGGAGCACTGTTTCCAGTGCTGGGCGCCCCAGTATAAGACAACTGGACATACTGAAGCAGGTCCAGAGCCAGACAGCAAAAATCATGAAGGGACTGAGGAATCTGACGCATGAGGACACAGTGAGAGTGCTGTTCAGTCTGTAGAAGAGAAAGCTCAGGAAGATCTTATCAATGTGCATAAATGTCTGAGAGGGAGAGTAGAGAAGACAGTGTCACAGTCCTCAAGAGTGCCCAGTGACTGGTCAAAAGGAGAGGGCCAAAAATGAAATGCAAAAATGCAAGAAATTGCATTTAAACATGGGAAGAAGTAGGTAATTTTTTGGTTGGTTTTTTTTGTTTGTTTGTTTGTTTGTTTTTTTGTTTTTGTTTTTGTTGGTTTTTTTTGTTTGGTTTTGTTTTTGTTTTTGTTTATGTTTTAATTAATATGATGGAGGCTAAACACTGGAACAAGGTATGTAGAAGTTAATGGAGTGTCTGTACTTGGCAATATTCAAAACCCAATTGACAATGCTGGTCAGCTTGTTGTAGTGCAGAGAGCAAGCAGGGGTGATTGAACTAAAAAATCTCCAGAACTCCCATTAAACTTTATTCATTCTATGACATTACAGAAACAAAATTTAATTCATAATTGAGAGTATTTTCTTAACATCTATAGCTTCTAGTAGAAAACAGGTTCAGTGTCGCATGTCTCAACAGATGTGCAAAGATTTGCAGATTGTACCTGCATTTGTAGATACTGAAGTGATCAGATGTTGGCCTCTGACTTATGTTAGAGATCAAATATCTGAAAAGACGTCAGGCTAAACTAAAAGGCTTCTAGGACTTATATGCCTTTTAAGCTATCAAATAAACATATTCTATTTTCAGCCTAGTGACTATGCTTCCTAATGTGTATCTGGATAAAATGCAATGATACGAAAGGCATACAGTTGAATTTTAGTGCATCAAAAATCCGTCACTATATTCTGGTGCCTAGAAATCCTCCTGACTGCTATTCATTTTAATATCTAAGTGAAGAAGTCAATTTTCTGTCTCCTGTTATTTGTCCCTTTTGTATTTTCTTTTGCAACTTTACAATAGACTTTCATGAACAAAGCCACACACAATAAGAAAATACATATAAACTTACATAATTAATTCGTTGTTACACATGAGCACTAAAGCACACACTGAATTAAGTTGTGAATTAATCTAATTTCAAAAGAGTTTCAGTATTTTAAGTTCCTAGGAGGATTTTCTCCTCTTTATCAGTTCTGTAAATCTTATATTTTTTGACATCTAAAAATGACCAGGGATTTAAAACCTAAAAGCATATCCTATTTATTCCTATATACAGCATCTGTGTTTAAAACACACTATAAAGTTTTTTGTCAAACCTTTTATATTTATATAATTCAAAAACAGCTAGAAAAACTAAATTCATGTCTTCCATAATATTGCCACTCTGGAAGAGTCCAAGCATTTAATATCATATTGAAAATTCTTTGAAAAGCAGAAGGAAAAAGAACAGACTAACAGACTTCATAGTGTTTAAGGCAACTTAGAGTGTCCCTTATTTATCTTCCTAATGGGATCATGCAATGATGTAAACTTTCGTCCTGTTTGAGTACTTGTTTTGCATTCCACTAACTAAAAGGAGTCTTTCTTAAGCTACTCAAACACAACTTCCAGTGCATAAATTTCAATAATATTCTGCATTTTTACAGACAGTAGCCACAATAAATTTTTCTGTCTTTTTTTTTTCAGACACAATATCTTCAGTGCAGCACTGTCAGTGTTGAATACTGGACCTCCAAAAAGAGCATTTTACATATGATCTGGTGTCTCAAAACCAATTCAAGTAAATGGAAAGTGGGAGAAAGGGACAGGACATTCTAGTATGCATATTTTACTGTCACAAGAGGCTTTTTTAGTTCTTCCTGAGGTTTTGATATTTAATTATTTACTCTGCCTCCAAGACCTGTCAGCTTTGATTCATTATAGTAAAGCTATCCAATTGAAAGGATATGTGTATAAAAGTCTAAATAGAAATGTTTTAAAAAGTTTTAAAAGAATTCCATTCCAGAAACATATTCTGACAAAAAAGAACCTAAGAGAATACATGGAATTTTTATGTGGTAGAGTGTTTAGTTCACACATTTTGAAAAAGATGGAAGTGAGTTGTCACTTTTGAATTTACAAGGAATATCATTTTCTCAAAATTAATCTTAATGAAAATTTTATACTCTACTATGACCTCTGCATCCATCTATCCTGAACATACACTATTCACTTACTATGGATCTTTTTCAAATATGTCCCACTTAATTAATTAGCCCGGTATATCATACATAAAATAAAGTACACTGTATTTTAAGGCCATTATCCACAACAATAAAACACACAACTGCATATTTTGTAATTTTCAGGCAGAGTATTTTATTTTTTAATATTTTTAAGCCTAATAGTTCAGTAAAGATTACTTTTTAAGTTTTGGCTCGGATTCACTTATAAATTTTTTTAGATCTCAGAACTACATTAAAGTAGTTTCAAAGTATTAGAACTTATTCACTGTCTCATTAAAGTTAAAATGTTTTTAATAGCCATAAAATTGTTTCTCAGAATAGCAATATAGGATTTAACTTTCAATTTTGCCATAGTCTTCATCAAGGTATATTATGACCCTGTGTCACTCATATTCATCTGTATAAATTATAGATATTACCTGTGTATGTATATAGAATGGATGTGGTATTTTAAGGGTTTAATGAATGAACCTTTATAACACCACTGTAAGGCAGCAATTGGAATGACTCATTATGTATATTAATTTATAAAAAATGCAAAGACCTGAAAGGAATTTTTGAAGGTTATGAAATGCTACATTGAAACAGAGAGAAATTAGACTTGAATTTCCTTTGTCTTCATTGTAGGCATGAAAGCACAGAACCATTATTTATTTGTTTGTATTGTTGCCTAGGGTTTCCAGCCACGAATGAAGACCCTACTGTGTCAGGTAATAATCACACACAGAGCTGGTCCTGATGGAATAGAATAGAATAGAATAGAATAGAATAGAATAGAATAGAATGTAACATTTTGGTTAGAAGGGATTTTCTGTGGTCAACTAGGCCAACTGCCTGACCACTTCAGGACTGACCAAAATTAAAGGATGTTGTTAAGGACACTGGTCATCTATCTAGGAAACCTGTTCCAGTATTCAACCACCTTCCTGGTAAAAAAAAGTGCTTCTTAATATTCAGTCTAAACCTCTCCTGAGACAGCTTTGAGTGACCATTCCATATGTCCAATCGCTGGATACCAGGGAGAGGAGCTCAGCACCTCCCTCATAGATCCTCATAAGACATTCATTCCAGGCCTCTCACCAGCATTTTTATCCTCCTCTGGAGATATTCAAGGATCTACACCCCCTTTTTAAACTGGGGGGCCCAGAACTCAAGGTGAGGCTGCACCAAGTCTGAATACAGTGGGATAATCACTTCTTTTGCCTGGCTGGTGATGCTGTGCTCGATGGACTGACAGTCCAGGACTGACAGGGCACACAGTGTTTGCCCTCTGGACCACAGGGCACAAACTGATGACTCACACTGAGCTTCTGTCAGCAAGCACCCCCAGTTCCTTTTCTGCAGGCCTGCTCTCCAACCACCGTTCTCCTCATTTTTGCTTGTCCCCAGCCTTATTTCATCACAGGTACAAAATCATGCATTTGGACTTCTTACATTTCATCCCATTCATCATAGCCCAATGCTCCAATCTATCAAGATTCCTCTGCAAGGCCTCCTACCTTCCATTAGCACATTTGCAGATGACACCAAGTTGGGTGTGAGGGTTGATCTACTGGAGGACAGGAAGGCTCTGCAGAGGGACCTGGATGGGCTGGACAGAAGGACCAAGGCCAACCACACAAGGTTTAAAAAGACCAAGTGCTGGGTCGTACACTTTGGCTACAAGAATCTCATGCAGCACTACAGGCTGAGGACAGAGTGGCTGGAAAGTGGCCAGGTGAAAGGGATCTGTGCTTATTTACAGCAGGCTGACCATGAGCCAACAGTGTGCCCATGTGGCCAAAAAGGCCAATGGCAACTCCGCTTGTGTCAGGAATAGTGTGGCCAGCAGGACCAGGGAACTGATTCCTCTGCTTAGCACAGGTGAAGTTTCACCTTGAGTACTGTGTCCAGTTCTGGGCCCCCAAATTTAGGAAGGTGTTGGCGTCTGTTTTTTTGAAGTTATTAGAACTGCCTCTGACTGAATTAAGGTGCAAATTAAATTATATGCCAAAGTCACCAGTATGGATTTTATTTGATAGTAAATGTGTGTGTGTGAGAGAGAGAGAGAAAGGAAGAGAAAGAAATGGAAAAGAGGTAGGGGGACAGAAAGGTAGACAGATTAAAGAAAGCATCACCACTCTGTGGATCCCAAAGACATTGTGTTGATCTCTCCTGCTTGTCTTTTGATGGTGAGGGTTCTTCTTTCACAAAAAACATAAAATCCAATGAATTAATATACACTCAGGCCAGGTGGGAATGCTCATGTATCTTTCTTCAGAAGGGAGGGTGTTTGACACTGTCTCTCAGAGTCTGGATGAGTTGCATCACTTTGCATCATGTGCAAGTTCTGTGGTTCAACTCTCAGGAATGAGCCCAGGTAGCTTTTTTGGGGATCTTTGATGGATTGTGGCACCCCTCAGCTGCCTCTCACATGAATGTCCCATGGATGTGGCCTTCCTGGACTGGGGGCATTTACAACTGGGCCAGTTTGGTAATGGAGATGGGTGTTCATGCCTCTGACCAGAGATTAGGTCACACGCCTGAAACCTCCTCCTCCCCACTCTGTTTGGGGCAGTCTGTGTGAACAGACCTCAGCAAATGGGGCTGTGGGCTGTGGCCTCCCCCACCCCAAACCCAGTCAGAGGTGATTCTCAGCACAGCCGCTGGGTTTGGCTTTCTTGTTTGGCATTCTTCTCCCTCAGCCTGGTTTGTTTTTTCCTGGACCTGAGATAATTGAACAATAATGTCAATAATATCTTGTATTCCATTAGGTAGCTTAACTCACAGTCCTAAGTTCTCCTTAGGAGGCATCTTCAGTGAGGGGAGGGCTTCGGTGGCTGTAGCTTCTTTATACAGTTTTGCCATAATGGCTAGAAGTCCTTCATAAGAATGTTTAAGCCACGAACCATAGTCTGTCACAGAAGGACACCAAGGCTGGTGAAGGCTCTGGAACACTAATCCTATGAGGAGCAGCTGAGGGAGCTGTGTTTAACCTGGAGAAGAAGAGGCTTAGGAGAGACCTCATCATTTTCTACAGCTGCTTTAAAGAGGGCTGTAGTCAGGTGGAGGGCAGTCTCTTCTCCCAGGTAACCAGTGAGGACATAAGAGGACATAGTCTTAAGATGTGCCATGGGAGGTTAAGGTTAGGAATTAGAATCAAATTCTTCACAGAAAAGGTGATTGCTCATTGGAATGCACATCCAGGGAGAAGATGGAATCACCATCCCTGGAGGTGTTTAAAAAAAGACTAGATGTGGAATTTAGTGCCATGATCTAGTTGACAAGGTGATGTCAGGTCATGGGCTGGACTTGAAGATTTCAAAGGTCTTTTCAACCTAATTGAATCTGTAATTCCATCCCTCAAGACAATCAACAGCAGCTCCTAGTTTGGGACCATAAGGAAACTTGCCAGTGGTACATTCAACTCCTGCATCCAAATCACTGATGAATAGATTGAACAGGACTGGTCCTGGAGCTGCACCCTGGGAAACATCACTGGTGACCTGTCACCAGACAGATGTAGCTTTAATCACCACAGCCCTTTGAGCTCTGTCCTTCAGAGAGTTCTTCACCCAGAGCATCCTGAACCCTCAGCAGGATGCTGTGAGGGGCAGAGTCAAACACCTTCCTAACAGGCAAAATACCTACAACCATTACTTTCCCTTTGTCCACTAGCTGTGTGATGTATATAATAGGTGTGTGTCAAATTGTTTAAAGAGAACTTTCCCTTTATGAACTCATATTCTTCTCAAAAGTTTTCCCAGGAACTCAGGTTAAATTAATGGGTCTATTGTTCCCTGAGTCTTCCCTCATATGCTGAAAACTGGAATAACAGTGGACAGCTCCCAGTCAGCAACGATCTCCCCAGACTCCCAAGACCTTTGGGAGATGATCCATGTCCTACCACGATATTTGCTAACTCCTTCAGAACTCTGTGTGTGGAATTTAGTGCCATGATCTAGTTGACAAGGTGATGTCAGGTCATGGGCTGGACTTGAAGATTTCAAAGTTCTTTTCAACCTAATTGAATCTGTAATTCCATCCCTCAAGACAATCAACAGCAGCTCCTAGTTTGGGACCATAAGGAAACTTGCTAGTGGTACATTCAACTCCTGCATCCAAATCACTGATGAATAGATTGAACAGGACTGGTCCTGGAGCTGCACCCTGGGAAACATCACTGGTGACCTGTCACCAGACAGATGTAGCTTTAATCACCACAGCCCTTTGAGCTCTGTCCTTCAGAGAGTTCTTCACCCAGAGCATCCTGAACCCTCAGCAGGATGCTGTGAGGGGCAGAGTCAAACACCTTCCTAACAGGCAAAATACCTACAACCATTACTTTCCCTTTGTCCACTAGCTGTGTGATGTATATAATAGGTGTGTGTCAAATTGTTTAAAGAGAACTTTCCCTTTATGAACTCATATTCTTCTCAAAAATTTTCCCAGGAACTCAGGTTAAATTAATGGGTCTATTGTTCCCTGAGTCTTCCCTCATATGCTGAAAACTGGAATAACAGTGGACAGCTCCCAGTCAGCAACGATCTCCCCAGACTCCCAAGACCTTTGGGAGATGATCCATGTCCTACCACGATATTTGCTAACTCCTTCAGAACTCTGTGATGAATCCCATCAGGTCCCATGGATTTGTGAACTTTCAGCCAATACAGCTAGTACCTTCCATTTTCAGTGTCCACAAATGAGAAGTATTTTCTTTCTTTTCCTTTTTGTTTTCCTTAAAACGGATATTTAGACAATTATCTTACCACAAAAAGCACTCCTGAATAGCTCTCACAACTCTATCATCATTATTTCAAGAGCTCAAACACCAAAAGCACAGACTTTTTGCTTTTTTCTGTTCTATACTATACCTTATATATAGGTTATAAATATATAACCTATATATTGTTAGTTCCACAATTGTAGTACCATATGGGCAAATAAGAAAAAGTCCTGCAACTTTTTATTAGTACAAAAATACGCACAAAAAGTAGTAAATGGTGCAAGAATTTCTATTATTTTCTACATAATGAAAAATTTGCTCAGACAATTAAATATATTATTTGGTTTTAATTCACATAATGAGTTATGCAAGTCCTTCAGCTCTAGTGTATGAAAAATAAAACATTATCTATATTGTCTTTGGTGCATTCTGGGCTTGTTGCAAATCATCTGAATGCAATTGAAAACTGCTATTTTCCTGAGATTTTGTGGGCAGTGTAAATGATGTATCATTTTCCTCACCGCTTGCTCAAGCTGGAATAGATTTGGCACGCTTTCAAAATTCATCCCATAGTGAGTATCATAATGAACTGCTCTACTTCTGTTCAAACTGCATTCAGTATTAATTTTACTAATTTAAAGTCTTAGACATGAGATGTTGTAATGGGAAGGCCCAACAGTCATAAGTGTCATTTTTTATCTCATGTTCCATCTCAAACATTTGTTTTTGCTGGCCATGAACTCATTAAGAACTGAATTATTGGAGTGGGAAAACAATCCTGATTGACTTCAGAGATGATGATACAGCAGCAGTCACCTGTGAAATACTGGCACCTGCCAGTATTTCACATAGTATTAAAATTTTATCCACTGGAGACTGTGTTTACCGAAGTGAAGCACATTGACATAACATTTGACATTCATGCCATAATGATGACAGTGAAAGAAGACAGAAAGGCAAACAGATTGTATTTGACATCTTTCTCCATATGTGGTCAATTATAGAAACATTTTCCTTTTATTTAAACTTTTTATTAGGTACAGAGTTGAGTAATATTGCAATAATCGGATGTTAATTTCTAGGTTTTTTGTACCTTGCTAGACAGAGACAGAAAAATTAGAGAATAACTAAATTATGTCTGTTCCTAACATGTGCTAAAAGTTATTACATAATGCAACATAACAAACCATACCATCTCTGAGAGGTGTCCTTAGATGTGCACTTTCCTGGGAACAAAAAAATAAGTCAAAGAGGTTCCTTTCTCATTCCTCCCTCCTGACTGTTACAGCTCAACTTCCCGAGTGACAGTTGGAAGTCAGCAATTTAGCATTTAAGGATAATGTAGTTTATACAATCTGCTGAATGCTTTAGTCCCAAATTAAGGACAATGCAATCTATAGTCTACTATGTGGTAAACAATTTATCTTCTTTTCTTGAAGATATACGGCACTCTGTTTAACTTCAGTTTAAACTTATTTTCTCTATATGAGTCCATAAATCTAAATAAAGTAGCTGAAAAGGATAATTCTTTCTCCAGGATCAGTAAATACAGTGAAATTTCAGCTTTGGTGCAACTGAGTTTTTTAAAAGCAGCTGAGGTCCTGACCATCAAATTTTGGTCATTGAAATGTAAATAAACTTGAGTGGTCCTGGGAATACTGTTTTATGCCAGTAAAAAAGGGAAAGTGCCATGAAAACTTGTCAAGGCTAAAAGTTAGGGAAATGTCATGTTATTGAAGTACAATAGTTTCAATAGTTTTTTCATCTAAAAGCTTTTATTTTCATCTTTTATTTATGACTGTTGAATGACTTATTAATATTAAAGACTAATGCAAACCACAGTGTATGGTTCACTTTTTCTGCTAACTAAAGATTTAATTTTTTGAAAGGAATAAAAACCACTAATGATAGTTTTTACAGCCCAAAGGTGCTTTGAGATGGAGATAGAATGAGTGAGTAGGAGTGCTATGTTTCCATAAAAAGAGTTGCAGAACAGATTGTTCAATTAATTGGCCACATATCTTGAAATCATGTGTCTTCAATATTTATTGACCACAGCCAGTGAAAACATGTCATCACTGAGAATGTCTGTACTTTCACCCTGCAAATGATGTCAATGTTATATTTGTTAGCATCCTGATATCAAACCTAGAAACACAGGCACATGGAGCACACAGCTTCCTCATGCCACATTAAACAGCTCAGGATATCCTTATTAATGTGCTGAGTGTCTTCCAATGTTTCCAGTGATACTCCACAGAGATTATTCACTGGTGTGTTTGTACAAACTGTCTTAGTTGAGTCAGTGGGGTGCAAAGCAGGTAAATGTGGGAATAGTCCATATTGCTGATATACATGTTTTGTCTGATATAGAGTTAATTTTCTTTAGAGAAGTTGATATGATGCTATGTTTTGGATTTGGGACCAAAACAGTGTTGATAACAACGGGTTGCTCTAATCATTGCTGAGCAGTGTTTGTATAGAGTCAAGGACTTTTCTGCTCCTCATACCACCCAACCCCAGAAAGGAGGCCAGGGTGCACAAGGAGTTGGGTGAGGACCCATCCAGGACTGCTGATCCCAAAGGGATGAATTCTCATCTCACATCATATGGTGCTCTCACAGCAATAAAAACTGGGGAAAGAAGGAGCAGGCAAGTGGAATAAAGAAGGGGAATTCAGAGTTTTGGTGTTTGTCTTCCCAAGTCACCATTAGGCATGATGGATTCCTGCTTTGCTAGGGATGGCTAAACACCTGCTTGCTGATGGGAAATAGTGAATTGGTTGTTTGTTTTGCTTTGCTTGTGTGTGCAGATTTTGCTTGTGTTATGGTTTGAGGCTGGTTGGATGCCAGACACCCACAAAAGCCATTTGCTCATGCCTCTCTGCAGCTGGACGTTCCCCTCTGCAGAGGGGAGAAAATATAATGAAGTGTTCATGAGTTGAGATAAGGACTGGGAGATTGCTCACTAAGTACCAGCAAGGGCAAAACAGGCTTACCTTAGAGATATAAAGTAAATGTATTGCTAAAAATATCATAGCAGGATAATGAGAAGTAAAATAAAACCTTAAAAACACCTTCCCCCCACCCTCCCCCTTTCCTTCCAAGCTCTATCACCTATCTCAGTGGTGCAAGGAGAGAGGAAGTGTGGGTTATGGTCTCTTCATCACCCATAGCTTCTCCTGTTGCTCAGGGAGAGGTGCAGCTTCTCCTCCTACACCATGGGGTCTCTCTCACAAGAGACAGTTCTCTTTGAACTTCTCCAAGGTGACTCCATTTCATGAGAATAAGCTGCCTAAGAACTGCTACAATGTGAATCCATCCCGTGGGCAACAGTCCTCCAAATCTGCTGTGGTGTGAGTCACTCTTCCATGGGGTGCAGTCCCTCAAGGACAGGCTGCTCCAGCCTGGCAACAGAGCCCCTCTTTCCACGGGTGTCCCACAGGATCACAACCTCCTCTAGACAACCATTTGCATCCCCCATGGACCCCTGTTGGCTGCATCTCCTACCCCTCTTCAATGACCTTGGGGTCTGCATGTTGTTCTACTCTCACAAATTGTCTACTCTGCTCTTCTCTGACTGGAAAACTACAGCTGCGCCACAAAGTTTGTTTTGATTTCTTCTTAAATTTGTTATCACAGAGGGGTTACTACCATCTCTAATTGTCCCAGCTTTGGCCAGCATCATGTCCAGCTTTGGAGCCATAAGAGATTGGCTCTGTGGGTCATGGTTGTAAGAGCCTGATAATGAGAGAAAGGCTTCAAAAAGTGATTTGTCATTATGTCTGCTTGTCATAATCACTCTTGAACTCCTGAAAACTATGTGAAGGATGGACTGTGGGTAGCCCACCTTGAGGCCCATAAAAAAAGGTGAAATTGGAGCAAAACATGGAGGACAAAGCAAGGGGCAGAATCCCTGACCCCCACCATTGCTTTCTGCGAGACACCCTGAGGCCCCTGGAGCCAACACCACCCTTGTGAGGAGAACCCCCCGATCCTGCAGCCCTGGAGCAGAGTCACAGTGAGCTGTGGAACCCCCACCCTGCTCCTGCATCCCATGGTGAGAGCACCACTAGCAGACTGAGGTTTGGCCGCAGCCATCGGGCACAGCACCTGCATCCCGGGGGATGGGCTGCTGCATCCCAGCCAAACTGCTCCGGAGATCAGAGGAGGAAGGTGAGACGCTTCAAACTGCAAAAAAGAGAAAAAAGGGCAAAAACTGCTTCTCTCCCCCCTCCCCTGTCTCAGCAGCAACAAAGGTGGCACAGACTGGTGGTGACCTATCCTGTGTTTTTAAAGTAATCTTAGCTTTTTCTTACTTTTCTCTACTTCTCTCTGTCTTTGCCTCTTTTTCTATTGAATAAAAATATATAAATTTTTTTTGCATTGTCAGGAAAATCCACAGATTCCAGAGGTTTATGTCTGAAAAAGAGATACAGGAGTCCTGCAACTTTGTTTCAGTAAAGGCAGAGGGTCCACTGGGGCCCATGCCTGTGGGGTTTTCTCTCTCAAGACTCCTTTTATCTTAATGACCTCTTCCTTTCCCCATTGGCTGAGGTACTAGGAAGGTACAGCCTTCCCGAACCACCTACCGCATATTCCCCCCTTGAACCTACTATTTTACCCAAAAGTTCAGACGTTCAGGCTTGTGTAGACACTTGTCTGCTTCAGGAGACAAACTGTCTGGGCTCTGCAACAAACCTACTGCCCAAATTTAGTAGAGACATTAAGACCCATTTCAAAGATGTTAACATCCATACCTTCACCCTTAGAACTGTTTGTAAAGACATGAGCTGTCCTCTCAGGATCAACATTTAATCTCATTGGGTTTTTATCTCATTTTTTGGGAGGGAATATATCGAATCTCCGAAGTCCTTTCTGTTTGATTCCCAGAGAGCTAGTTCTCTTTACTCATCTGTGATTAAACCAGATCACAACAATGGTGTAAACTTCCAGCAACTTCTCACAGAAGCCACCTCTGTGGCTCCCCCATCACCACGAACCAGGTTGTGCAAAACCAATAGAGCTTCCCCTCTTAAACTGTCTTTATTTCAACCCATGAGCTTTCTCTCTTTTACCTTTCTGATTTTCTCCCTGTCCCATCATGAGGAGTGAGTGAGAGGCTGTGTGGGGGCTCAGTTGCCTATGAGGGATAAGCCACGACACCCAGGTACACTAAGACCTGCTCCTGCACTGAACATTTTCCAGGTGTTTCTTGATCTGGTGTACTAGCTGGACATAACAGATATATCTCCGTGAAAGATGAACATTCGAAAATAAAAGGAGAAAGTGATAACTCAGGCAGATGGCAATTCATAAATATGGAAAAAGGCAGGGACACATATTGAAAATAACAAACTAACTTACTGACTAAATAAATAAATAAGAGGAAATACTTCTGCTGGGACAGAAGATAAATGAAAGTAAGGCATTGAATTTTTAAGCTTCCAAATGAAAGTGAAAAATTCAGCTCAAGGGGAAGAAACTGTAGCTGAAGAAGAGGTCTGATAGCAAGATGAGGATGGAACTGTTAGAGACTTGCTAAAATTCTGATTGATGTCTAAGAAAAGTCTGAAAGTATGAAAATCCCTCAAGCTGTGTATCCAATTACACTCCCCTACCTAATATTTAAGCCTCCTTACAAATTCAGTATTTGAGTTCTGGCAAGTACATCTTCCTTTTTGAATGCTGTCTTCTACTTTTTTATTATTTAAATCAGAAAACTGAAAGACAAAGTCTTCAGAAATATTTATTTGAAAGGAGTTTCAAATTATTGAGCTATCTGTGGAAAATAGTTTTGTTTTCTGCAAATATTGACTTTTGAAAGTTATACCTCCATATGTTCCATATCTTTGGGCAATCTTCATAGAGAGTACTCCAGACCTATAGGAACACTGCACAGCTTGCAAATGTCTAAGGAGGAGCCATTCTGTCTCAGAAAGCTAAAATCACCCCAGATTGCAGGTATACTGCTTCAGTACCTATGTTTAGTTTAGTTTAAACATCACAGAATAAAATTCATTTCAGTCACACTTGATTCAGTCAAGCTGATTTCAGTCACACCTGTATAAACAGAATGTAAGTTTTCTGTGTGCTCACATCTCTCTGGTTGGAGAAATTCAAATAGAAGTGCAAGTCACAGATGCAGAGAGGCAGATATGGTGGACTCAGTCCAAACTCAGGATTCAAGTCAACGTGAAAGTACAGCTTTTGCATTTTCAGGTATTCCATCATGGCTGGAATACTTGCATGTGCATTATTCTAGGATGTTTCTTTTCTTTAAGCATTCTTTTGCCTAAACTCATCTTTATCATGCAACTTTTAGCTCCACACATAAGACAAAGATACCTGGGTTTATTTCCAACAGGAAAGATTCCATATATGGAAGACTCCATATATATCACCTCAAGTGAATAAAAACTCTGACCTATCCTAATTTCACCTTTTATATTTTTTATGTTTGCTACTGTAGGCTGCAAAAGGTGTTGATGGAATAAAGGGAAGAGGTAGATGCACGAAGAAGAGCTCGCATAACACATTTTGCTCACCTTTCTTTGCTTTCTCACCTACTGGACATAATTATTTTGAAAGCAGAAGATACCTGTACATTAGATTATTCTTCTGCCTCTTGTTCAACTGTGATCACATTTTGTGTGCCAAAAGCTGTGTTCTTTTTTCTTAATCCTTTCTTTTTCCCCGGTATTAAAGTGGCTCATTAGCTGGCTTTTTTTAAATTTTTTTTTTTAATTTTTGTTGTTTGTCTGTTTGTTTTTTGTTTGGGGTTTTTTTTATTTTTTTTTTTTTTTATCCTCACAGCCATTTTGAGGTAACAATCATTGATAAGAAAATACTACATGGTCCCAATTCTCTGGGGGTGGTTTGCCCTTGGCTGGACTGCAGGTAGCCACTCAAGTTGTTCTGTCACTCCCCTCTTCAAAGGAATAGGAGGGAGAAAATGGAGTAATAGGCTCATGAGTTGAGGGAGAGGGAGAGGAGAGAAAGAACACTCACTGATTGCTGTCCCAGAGAAAAAAACAGACTCAGCTTGGCAAAATTTATTGAATTTATAGCAATCAGATCAGGGTAGGGTAATGAGTATTCCTAGGGATCTGTTAAATGGGGATGAATCCTAACTTTTCTCACTTCTTGCCTATTCAGCTGTTTTAGCTCTATGAAAAAGAATCCTAATGCAGTGGTGATATGTTTGTCACCTTATTAAGTTAATAAGTTTGTGGACTATACTCATTCTCACTCTTAATTTTAGTAAATCATTCTGTTTATGAAGATGCAGTGATATAAATGCTGATTTATGCCTGCCTTACCAAGTCTACAATTTCTAATGCCAAAGCAACAAAAGAATCTGCCTATTTTTATTTGCAGTTAGGATTGTTTCAAGACAGGAAAAATAATAGTGTTCTTAATTTTCAATAGCTGATTTTCAGATACCAAATCTTCAGCACATCTAGAAAATAAAATAGAGGTTGTACAGCTACCTTAAAACTGGTAGAAAGCAACATGAACTTACAACTTTCTTCTGGAAACTTCACTTATCCTTCACAAGATTCTTAAAGTAAGACTTTTATTCAGGTGTGCATACATCCACAGACTCTCTTTTGACACTGCTTGTTTTTTGTCTTTACGTTTTTACACATGCAAGGGGAATTCTAGGAATGTTATGTGTGTATGCCTACCATTAAAACACTGCGGTGTACAGCAAAAGTAAATGCTCAAATCTCTGAGAAAGCACAATGGCTTTGTGAGACCACACAATGAAATCCCGGTCCAGTTAAAAGGCAGTTTGCACAGTACTTGAAGTCTGAGTGAAGAATTTTTCCTTTTCCATTGACTTGAGTCATAAGCAACTGAAAACAGAAATCCATAAAAGAAATGAGGGCAAACCTGCATTTGCAGTATTTGCATTACAAAAAGAGCAAAAACCAGCAAAAGCTAGATGCAATAAAATATACTAAATTATTCCTAGAAATAAGTGCCAAATGCATTATCTTAAACAACAAATCAAATAAATAAATAACAGAAGGCTGACAGCTTACATTATGCTGTGAAATTCAGCACATTTTTTCTACTAACATAATCACTTTTTCATTCAAATTAATCACGCACTCTACAAAGCCTTTTTAATAATTACTGCTGTTTCTCATCATAAATTCCCTCAAGAGTTACAGCTACAGATTAAACTTAATATTCCCAGTTCTGTAGATGTCATTTGACTACTCCTCCTCCTTCTCCCATCTTTCAAACTTTATATTGATTTACCATGATTGCTGACTTGAAATGATCATATGCATGGACTCCTTCATGTAGCACTCACATAAATGTCATTTTCACTGTACTTTGTTAAAACTTATTTGAATCAGTTAATGCCTTCTGATCTCAGGAAAAAAAAAACCAAACCACATACACAAAAAAACCCCAACACACACACACACACAAAAACCAAACCAAAACAAAAAACCCCACCGCACATAATTTCTCTTTTTAAAGTATGGAGCTTTATGATGGGTGTCAGTTTTTTATTTTCAAGATCTCACCAGGACTCCTATGACCCCTGCAGACAAAATCTGTAGTATCTGAAGGCAGGAATTTTGAAAGACCCCATACAAATCAGGTGTGAACACCAAACTTCAATGAGTATTTATCTTTCTTTAACACCTTTGAAAATACTAGCTACAGTTTAAGAAAAATAGTAAAATAAATTCCAGCAGTGAAACAGAGAATGATGAAGTCAAAATCTTTTCTGAGCACATAAATGTGAAAGTACAAAATGTCCTATTGAATAGGAATTTTCCAATTTAATGTCTTCAGTTTACCTAGCTGGGCCATGTACAAACAGAATGTAATATTATGATTATCATTCAGACAGGATTACTTTTTTTAACACTACTTAAAGAAATCCCAAAACAGATTGATTACATGTGTGCTTAGTTTAGGGAATGATTAAATTGCTGGATTCTATATGGTTTCCATTTTCCAAACAACCTGTACAAATTACCATACTGTAATAGATATTCAGAAAGCAAATTAAATTTTTTTTTTCAGTAGAATAAAGATTTGGACAATCTTTTTGCTTTTAAATACAGACATTGTTTTACAAGTTCTGTTGATAGTTTTTTTGTACACTGTTTATACTTACTGTCCTCTCACCATAAATCCATCTCTAACTTGTATCACATATTTTCTAAGTTAAATATTTTCATCCCTGTAAGAGATTTCTGAAATACATTTACATCTACAGTAACCACAGCATATGAAGGTTTTGTTCATTAAAAAATGAAAATGTTTGAAAACTATGTACAAACTACCATGTGGCGTCAGAAAGTCCTAATTCAATGACTCTTTAGACAAAGGAATTTAGACACAAAACTTTGTTTTCACAAAACTGATACAAGGATAGTAACTACCTAAATCTCCCAGACTGCTGAATATTGCTTTAAAGACTACTCTCTGGCACCTTGGATAAACTCTAAATGAGATTCCTACATTGCATTAGAGATCTCACTTTAGGGGGTTAGTACTTACCTCTCATTTCCCTCCTACTAGCAGTGTCTATGGAGTAGGCCATTGGAAAACTTATAAATCCCAGTTTTAATACTTTGAACAGTGTTGGAGTTTGTGAATTTTAAAAACCCTAAAAAATGAGGAACAGACACAAGCTCTGAACTAATGGCATAGATGTTTTCATAAAGTAGTGCAACACTGAGTTCCACTATTTCCATTCTCTGCTTAACCCTTCTAACTTTGTCATTCTACATTAAGTACTTCTGACAATTCTTAGAATTAAATGTTAAGATACTGTAATGATCTACACACCATTGCCTATTATATATTTCTTCCTGTTCTCAGCCATGGGTGGGAGGGCAAGAACCTCAGGGAAAGCCTGGGCAAGGGAGGGCAAAACGCTGCCCGGCAGCCAGGGCTGAGCCAGGGGAAGCGAGCGAGAAACAGCCCTGTGAGCCCCGAGGGGACAGCGGGAGCAGGGACGGAATGGAGATTCCTCTGAGGCCTGGGGAAAAATTCCCACTGCTCATTAAGTCTCGGGTTCTCTGAGTTCAGGATGACCTTGAGAGTCTCTTTTTTTCAGCTCGATGGTCGAAGAAAGAGTCAGGATTCTTCAGCTCTGGTTCACAAGATTGTTTATTGTCAATTATCTAAAATATTCTTTTTCAGACCCACAGAGGTCTGCTCAGCAGGTCTGTCAAGGGCACACTGCCCGGTCCTGGGCTGGTGTCTACATTTTATACTTTGAATTACGTGTACTTCATTTATCATTATTTTCCAATACCTACCACCTATGTTAGACTGTCTACTTCTATTCTAAACCAACCCAAATGTGCCAACATCACCAAGAAGATGGAGGCTAGGAAGAAGAAGGAAGAAGAACAGGACAACACCCATGTCCCTCCATCTTGCCTCCTAGACACCCTATAGTAAAATACCCAAAACTCCACTTTTCACCTGGTGATTAATTCATTATGGCTCTACTTAAACGTCTGTGATTTGTGATTCTTCATACAAGGCTGGTATTTTGCTCCATGGGTTGAGATCGAAATCCCAAGTGTCTTTGGCTTCCTACCAGGACTCCCCAGCCCCCTGCCAGGGGCACGTGTCATCCAGGGCACCCAGAGGGGTGTCCTGGGTTCCGACAATTAAGTGTCTCTAACCTTCCTCTCCCGCACCATCCTCCTTTTCCAGGGGACAATTATCAAGTCCTCTGCAGGTTCTTTCCTTCTGGTACTCCTAATACCCATGGAGGCAGCTTCCATGACAACATCTCAATTCTCACATTCCTCAGTCCAATATTGTGAGGCTCAAATAAGTCAACACCTTTACTTTTTCAGAAGCTAAGCAATGTGATGTGAGAAGAGGTCAAGAAGTTTTTGATGTTAGTTAGAAAGACATTTCCAAGACTATAAGAAAATGCTTCTCTTTTCACCACTGAAGAAATTATCATTATTATTATTTTTTTAATCTGTGTGGAAAAGTGTTCACTTTCTTGAAGTTGCTTTGCAATTGCAGATATTTTTAACCATTTTGCTGGCATTTACTTTTTCCTGCTCTTCTTTTATTTTAAATTACTTCCCTGGATGACTGGATTTTTTTAAAATATTGCAAACCTCTACAGAAAACAAAATGCTCCAATTATTTTTCAAATTATGTATTTCACCACTTCTTCAAGAATGACATGGATTTTTGCTCACCTCAAAGTGACTTATTTAAAACACTGAATTGCTGAAATATATCTGTATTCTTTATGCATTGTAGTAGCTGTAGTCCATTACCAAAAATTCTTTTTAGAAATAAAGATTTTAGATATGTAATTCTGATGTGACTAATTTCTCTTAATAGTCAGAGAGGGACTCAGGTGTATCATGCTGCAAGGTGTGATAATTTTAATTCATAACTTTTCTCAGTCATTTGCCTAAACAGGTGTCAAGAGAAAGGAGAGGAAGAAAGATTTTAAAGTTCTGGGTCATGTTTTATGTCTGCTCTGAACATTAAAGAAAGGTCATTTTTCACAGCAACAGCAGCCTTCCCATACGGCCTACTTTAAGTCATTCACACTGTGAAGAAGTTTATTCAGATTTTACAATTAAGAAGAGAAGAGGTAACTAAATTATATGTAGGCATTCAAAAGAGAACAAGTGTTTTTATTCTTGAACATATAAGTCACACATATCCTGTGGGTTGACATCTATTTTGAACTAGACTTTAAAACAATATCTTCAATAAGCTGTCAGCAGACAGTCAATATTTTGTCTGTTTTCACAAAAACATAACAAATTACAGTGGAAAAAGAAGACACTCAAGCCATACATGAAAAAACTTTATACACTGTGAGTGACTGTGACACAGACCAGCAGGGAGTCCGAATTGTTTATTCAAATAAATGAGCTGGTTTTATACACTTTTTCAAGACACAGTATTTCTTTAGATGGTGATTCTCACTATGTGACCTATCCTATGTTGCCACATCAGCAACACATTTTCTTAATGTCCTTCTATGGGGTGATCACATGCTGTTCACCCGTCTGTCGTCTTCCAGCAGGCTCCTCTCCGCAGAGTTCTGCTGTGTGGCACCTCCTCCCACCAAGGTCTGGCAGAGGCAGCCTCTCTGTGCCACCATGTGCTGCTTTGTGCCTCCATGTGCTGATCTGCATTGCCATGTGCTCCTTTGTACCTCCATGTGCTCCTTTGTGCCGCCATGCGCTCCTTTGTGCTGCCATGTGCTCCTTTGTACCGCCATGTGCTCCTTTGTGCCTCCATGTGCTCCTTTGTGCCTCCATGCGCTCCTTTGTGCCTCCATGCGCTCCTTTGGGCCACCATGTGCTCCTTTGTGCCACCATGGCACTCTGCAGACACATCCCACAGCCTACAACTCATTTTTATCCTATCTCTTCCTACAATACACACCGCAAATGCACTTTAAGTAAAACCATGTGCTCCTTTGTGCCTCCATGCGTTCCTTTGGGCCACCATGTGCTCCTTTGTGCCACCATGGCACTCTGCAGACACATCCCACAGCCTACAACTCATTTTTATCCTATCTCTTCCTACAATACACACCGCAAATGCACTTTAAGTAAAATGTCATACCCAGAGCTAAAACAAACATTCTCTTTTCCATTTTTTTGATGGCATGGTTATTGATTCCTGAGCTTTCGTGGGTGTGCAGACAAACTTATACACACATAAAGACAATAATTTGTTTTAAGGTGGATTGTCCTTCTGGAACACAAGCATCCATAAATGGAACTCTCAAATGAAAAAAATGAACTGGTTTAAGGGTTGTACATCATGTCTCTTTTTTAATTTATTTAAAGAAGCCCCAGAAAACAAAAAACTATTTGAAGCTACTTAGGTGAAAATTATTAACTTTCTTAATACACAGTCACAGAATAATAAGAAAATAACTTGAAATTGTAAAAATGTAGTATGTTGTAGATTTTGACACTTTTAGATAATCAGCTAATGTTTTTAGCTCAAAGTATTGTACATTTTCCTAGTGGTGACAAGCTAATTAAGATTAAATGATACAATATGCTGCTAGGGATTAAATAATGAAAATAATCAAATTGTTCTTAACAAAATGCTGGTAGACACAATGAAGAACCACCTTATTTAATATTATTCGTCCAATTTTTTATTTTGCATTCTGTTTGGTTTAACAGTGCGTCAAGATGCCTCACTGACTTTAGGCACAAAAACTTATTTCAAAGCCAAAAATTTGTTTGTTTTTTTGAGTTTAAAATGCATTCATTTAATTCAGACAGATAGAGCAGATGTAAAACTGGAATAAACTTTTGCATAAAGCCAAAAATTACCTTTTTTATTTTTTATTTAAAAAAAAAAGCTAGATATAATTGTACATTGCACTGTAAAAAAAATAAAAAGGCAATGCAGTTTTCCCAGATATATACATTGTAATGGATTTCAAATGTAGATTTATGAATTTCTGAAAAGTTATTGCAACCTTCTCTGTGCTGTCTAGTCAGAAACAATATATTTTTTGGTCCTAAGTGGGCATAGTTTTATACCAAATAATGCTGCAAGACATTATTATTCTTACTAATGCAATTTGGAACATCTGATATAAATCATCTCAGTTCACCTGGTGTATAAATGCAAACCACTTGATTCCTCTGAGTATTAAATGATAACACATACCTCCTGTTTGGAGATGAGCAGATCATATTCAGCAAAAAAAAGTGAGACTTAGACTTTAATTTTCAAGCATAAAGATTTTTTTTTTTTTTGGTAAATTTAAAAAAACAGTTTTGGAGAAACTTCTTTTATCATCTGTATAGCTGGAAGCATGTGAAAAAAATCACTCTCTTTTGGTGGGTTACTCAAAATTTGTAGGCAAACTCTGATAAGAAACTGAATCCCCCTGGAATCGTTAAAGATGTTCTCTTGTACCTTCTTCTTCCATAGCCCTGACAGCTCCCCTCCCCTGTTTATTTTCACTTTTGGTTTAATGTTCTTCATTTTTAACTAGTATCTGTCTGGGATCTTTTGGTTTCATGTTCTTCATTTTTAACTAGTATCTGTCTGGGATCTTTTGCAGTAGCCACAGCTGTATTGGCACACAGACACAGTGCTGGATGAACATGCCTTACCCACTTACTACACTGATTCACTGAAGCAGCAAGAATATCACCAGCACAAGACAAAGACCAGAAATCTGGTCTGTTCTGAGTAAATCAGTCATCCTGTAACTAATTGCCAAGTCCAGTGACTCCTGAGTAAATAGGAAATATGAAGAGAATAATTTGATTAGTATCCCATGGAGATAAATCCCATCCATTGACTGTTCTACTGCAAGTATTCAACAATGGGGTCAGTGAAATTTTGCTTCAAAACATTTAAAAATATGGTGAGTTTGCCTTTAAAACATAGCCAAAGGTCTTTTCTAGCTTCAGCTGCTCTTGTGGATGCAGTTATAGAGTCATAAAAATATACATCAAATAAATTGATCTGCATATAAAATACTTTGGATTACAACACCCAACATCACTGCAAAAACCACAGCACATATCATCTATAGAAAAAAAAAGGTGCTTCTTTTTATTTATTTTTTTTCAGTCTGCTAAATGTATTCTGTTTTTCTTACAGATAATTAACAGTTCAATGAACAAGCCAAGTGGGGTTTTATACTAAAAACCCAAGGAGTTTAGAGAAAACACAACCTTATAGAAAATGCAAAACAGGCAGAGGACTGTCAAGCCCAGGAGCCTTCTTTGAGCTTTAAGGTATTTAATAGGAGCTCTTGTTTCCTTAGTGGGTACTGGGAGATCTAACTCTTTGCTTTTCTCATGATCTAGTGCCAATTTAAGAAATGCCCCTGGGTAAACTCTGTTTCAGATTATTATAAAGTGAAAACCTCTATTTTAGCATTATTGTCTTTTTTTAAGAAACCGTCATTCTCTTTTTCCCTTCAGAATTCATTATGGTCATGTCATTATTATTTTTCTTGGCATTTGAAGGCCATCTAACTAATAGTTGTATATACAACCTTTTCAATAATCTGTAACATTCAAAGAAAAATAAACTAATTGTCCTTATTTATATTCAGCATTTTAACACCTGTTTGGGGCGGAACAGTTCATTTATGTCATGTTGATACCTGAACTGTTTTTGCAGCTCAGCAAATCCAAGTCAAGGACTGAGATCAAACAGCCTAACTTTTGCTGATATGAAAAAGGATGCTGACATGGTAAGCTGAGCTGTATTTTGAATGGATAGAAAGAAATGGGTTTTCTGATGGAAAAGTCAAGAAAGAGTTTGTAGTCAAGACACAGTCAAGCCATCTGTTCTAATGGCTGCATTTAAACAAAAATATATTGTGCATGGCATAGCAGAGATTGTCTGAATCTCGTGTGATCTCTCTGATATTGCAAAGGCTTATTCTCTCTTTGTTATGATCATCAGATTTATCTGATGATCATAACTAATTGCAATCTTAAAATGGGCTTCAAGATCACGGTGGACTTGTATTAGAGATGTTTTGCCACTCCAAACTGTTTGTTTTGAGACTGCAAAATGGGTCAGAGAGGAAGTTCAGTTTGCAAATTACATGTACACCAGAGCAAAACCTTCTGCTGCACAAAGTTTAAACTGCTGACTGTGCAATCAGACTAGAAGTAATCTCTACTTTAAATCTTGTGAATGATCATGTCAATATCTGAGGCATTTTTTTTTTCATCCAGAATTCTAGGTATTCAGTGTGAAATCAGGTTGTCTTCCTTCCCTTATTCTATGAGAAGACTTCATTATTATCCTTTCCTTGTTTCTGTACAGATTTAGATGCAATAAGAGAAGCACTTTAGTAATCTTAATCTACAGGGTATTTATAATTTCAGGGATTATCATCATGCTTAAAGGAATGTAAATTGCTCTGGCAAATTTGACTTTAAGACGGTCACCTACCTCATGGTCTATAGCCTGAAAATAAGGGCAAAATTTCTCAACAGTGTTCTTTAAAGATGTACCAAAGTAGTACTTGGCTGAATGCAACTTCCTGGCACATTGTTCTTTATGCCTATTTAAAGAGTCAGAAAGGCATCAAGGAAATGCATTGGAATTTAGCACAAGCATATACAGGAGTCTGGAGTAGTAGAAGTATGAAATAGTTGTCTCAATTACTGTCACTGTGGCTGGGCTGGGTACAGGTCCTGAATGCACATGGAGTTTTCATAGGATCATACCATCATAGAGAGGCTTTGGTTGTGAGAGAGTTTTAAGCATCATCCTCTCAACTTCCCCTTACACTTTAATGGGATGCTCAAAGTCCCATCAAACCTGGACTTGATACCTCCAGATACAGGGTGTCCACAACTACCAAAACTGCTACTACAATGACTCTGGGCAGTATGTTCCTATGTCTCACCACTCTTATCATGAAATGTTTCTTCCTTCCTTAATCTAAATCTACTCTCTTCCAGTTTAAAAACATTGTCCCTTGTCCAGACACCAGTCCCACTATGTCATTGATGAAGTCATTAAGTAGCACTGGGCCCAGTATGGACCCATGGGAGACACAACTTGTTACTGGGATCTTGAGAAGGAAAGCAATATTCCTTAGCTTGAGGGCATGCATGAATACACTGTTCCTGTTCCTGACAGAGGAACACACCTAAGAACAAACTTTCCCCCCACTGTGGTGACTTCCCATCAACAACTTCTGGCAGACTTGTGGAACATGATGTCCCTTTAGAATACCATATAGTCATCCCACATTAGTTAAATTGGGACATATCATTGCTCTAAAGCACGTACTTGAAAATGTTTTCATAATTTTCAGGGACTATCATAGGCTTAGTTTTAACTGCTTTGTCCAGTCTAACTGCAGAAGAGAGATTTGGATTAGGGAAGGAAGGAAGGAACTGGGGGACTTTTCACTGATGATATACTCTAAATGACCCAGAAGGCAAACACAAAAACAGAGAACTATTTGGTATATATTAACCTAAAACTGTTAGCATGGAAGATTTGTGATCATGCTTTATAGTGATTTTTTAATGCCACTTCTGTAGATACTAGAAATGGAAATAGAAAAAATGGTTGATGATAATCAAAATAAATATTTTGATGGTAATAAAAATAAATAGGATTTGAAATTGAAGAAGTAACATGAGGAAGAGAGGGATTCCAGGAAAAAGAAAAAAAAAAGAAAAGAAAAACAACAAAAACTAAACAATAATTGGCAGAATTAAAATTAATTATAGATTATTGTGATCAGTTCAGTATGTAGAAGCTAAATAGCTGTGACAAAATAACTTAAAATTTTCTGGGCATTTTTGTAGTGATTTTAAGTCCAGCTTTGACACAAGAGGTAAAGGGAGTAAAATACGGATTTTTAAAACTTTTTAATAGTGAAAAAAATATTACTGATACATGTCTTTAAAGGATCTAAAATTCTATTTTAGATTTAGATTGAAGACACTTGAAAAAATAAGTATTTAAAATGATATGTACAGTTTCAGCTTTGGACAGCTGCTTTTTCTATAAAATACAACTCTGAAATGTTTGATCACTCCTCTGTCAGAGCAAGGAAACCTGAACATTAAAAATGCTATAAAATACTTTTTTATACCTAAAAGCACACATGAGAATCACTTTCCCTCACCCACGGTATTTATTTTTCTGTGTTTCAGCAATTCAAAGAAAAAGAGAAGTAAGAGCAGGGAGATAATATGCTTTCTTCACCTTTGGCAATGGTGCAACTGTTATAAGCCCGCAAATGTTCACAGTTCAAGTGAAATAGTGCTCAGAAGGCCACAGGAATAATTGAAATTTTGGGAAACTTTTGTCTAGACAATATCCAAGAGATTTCAATCTTACTAATTTATCAAAGAAAATTTTGATTGGACTGAGTATGTCTATAATGCAATGCTTCAAATCTATTAGGGAGAGTGATAGAAGAAAAATGAAAGCTAAAATTAGAACAAATCACACTACAGATAAAGACACATTTTTAGGAGCATTACTCCTCAGAACATCTTGTCAAATCAGTATTAGATTTTTCATCAATGAACACGCTAAAATCAAAATTATTTGAGCTTTATTTTGTCCTAAATCCTCATGCTTCAGCTTGTTCGCAGATATTTTATGACACAAAGCATTATAAATCAGTTTACAGTGATGGAATTTGTATCTGCTTCCATTCCCAAGTCAGTCAGAAGTTAACAGCAAGTATAAAATAGACAGGCATCTATTTCCACACTAAATGTTGGCAGAGTACGGAAGTAGTTCATTAAGGATCAAAGAATAATATAAAAAGAGCTGAACAGAATTTTAATGCATAGAGTGAGATAAAAATATCTGTAGAGATTTTCTGATGCTTGAACCTGTAGATTCCCCTACCTTGTGCCATCTATGACCAAATTATTTTGCAAATGTTGTGAAAAAGCAACCAGCAAGCCTTTTAATAGTCACTGTTCATTGAAAAAGAGACAGCAAATGAAACTGATGAAAAGTGGTTTTCTTTAATTTGCCAACATCAACACCTTGCTGTTTTTGCAATAACAGCATCATTGTAATTTAGGGAAAATTTGTAAAATATCGTAATACAATTTCTGTTCCTGAGTAATTTGTTTTGGTAGAATTTTAAAAAAACACAACTTTTGTCTTTCTCCCCAAGTTACAAAATAGAAATGTAACAACTCATTTAGATGAAACACTGATGTCTGTATTTCAAAGGATTTTCAAGGGAAAGAACTAACATGATTCTGGTAAAAATCAAGAAAAAGTGTGAAAAAGTGGCAAAATACACATAGGAAATGAAAAATGAATCCTCTACATGAATTTCATAACAAGAATTTATAACAAATGCTTCAGCTTTAAGCCAAGTAATGTTAATTGTTTTTCCTTGGTATCCTGAGATCACAATTTTTAACTCTGTGATCTGGAGATCAAACATTTGTCAGTTGCCCGATTTGTTGTGAAAATGTTATCTCTCAAGTGAAATGTTAATGATTCAAAATGTCTCTTTCAAAATTAGACTTGTTTTGCCACTGCTATGAATGTGTAATCCTATGAGTGGACACAAAAAAATCTCAGTGGTTAAAGCCAAATATGTTTTGTGGTTGAAGGGGAAAAGAATCTGAGAAGAACTTTTCCATCTGAAAATGATCATTATTAGTTTTTCACTGGGGACAAAAAAAAACCAAAAAAAAAAACAAAACCTTTCTCTTCACTGATAATTTTTTGCTTGGATATGATTAACAATTTTCAATCCATAATAATTCTCAATGTTAAATTACTAAAGCCAGAAATTATTAGTGCTTCCCAATACCATCATAATGTACTTTGAGATGTAAAGAACTTTGAACAACATTGGAAATAACAATAGTAATAGTTAATGACTTCAAAAAGAATGCATTTTTTATGTTGATTATGGAAATCTCAGTAGGGGCCGGAAGGCTTTTGGCAGAAATAAGTTTTTGAATTCCTGATTCCTAGTGAATACATAAGCACATACCTCATCTTTGAGGAGTAAACACAGTACAGCTTACCACACAGAGCAAGAAAACAAAGCTGTTTCCCTTGCAGCTTTTTTTCTAGCACTTCTAGGAATTTTAAATCTGTTCCCTGGCAAACCTATCAATGTAATTTTGGCCAAATTTCTTATGGCTAGACTCAGATTCTCAAAGAAAGTCTCAAGCTGAAGTTAAGTGCATAAAATCAAAACTATTATTGTAAATAATGTGACTAGTCTAAGTGCTTCAGGCACTGATATTAATGTTGCCATGAAACTTACTTTGCTTTTGGGCATGAGTAGGAATCTCTCAGTCTTGACCGTCCTAGCACACAGCTGGCATGTTGTCACAGCCAGAAAGAGATGTTCCTGTCCTTGCAGAGCTACGTCCACACCATCCCCTTGGCTGAGCAACACCACCAAACAGAAACACCTCTAAATCCAAGTGTCTTGCTACCACTTTCTTGCACAACTTTTAGTTCTTTTCTGCACGGTTCAACAGCTTTAATGGGAAGGAAAAAGCCGAATCTTATTTCTCCCTTTATAATGGCTCATATTCTGGTTATTACAGCACTCTGAGAGCAGGAAGAAGTGCATCTGTCATCCACCAGGCAGAATAACCTAAACCCAGTCTTCCACAACTCGTCTGTCCACCTAATCATTCAATGGATTAATTACAATGTGCTTTCTTTTTTTATCTTTTAGAGTTTCTTTCCTTAAGATTGTCTTTTGGATCCTACCCTCAGCTGCTCTGTTCTTACTGGGTAGGATCTGAAATGATCAGCCAGCTATGTAACATGTAGCTCTTCTCAGCCATTTGAACACAGATTTGGTGGTGAACACAGATGCCAGACAGTGTTTGGGGCTCCTTTCTTCAAGCCTGACTAATGCACACAGGCTGGTGATGCAATTTTCAACCAACCTCAGTCTCCATTATTTAAACTGACTGAGCCTTGCTTCTTTTTCTGCAAATCTGAGGTAGAACAACAGCATGAATTTGTGAGGCTAAGTGTATTTAAGAATTTTCAATACTAGGTATTTTTTCAATACTCACTTTCAATACCTCATGATACTCGCTACACAGGACAATACAGACCGGAATGAGCAGAAAAATGAGCAAGTATCAGGTTAGTTGAACATTTACATGAAGTCATAGTCACAGCTTAGGTACCAAATAGATAAATTGCTTTGTTATTTTCCAAATGAACCGAAGGAAAATTTTCAGACGTTACATTCAGCAAGCAAATATCTAATTAAAATATGCACAGACAAAAATATGGCAGAAGATAACTTTTATTGTTCATAGGTGAACTCAAAAGTAGCAAAAATTTGTCTGGAGATTACATACAAAAAACAGACTCATTCCTTGAAATATTAATTATTGCTCACAGTTTGAATTAGGACAACTTATTAATGTATCTATTTTTATATAGTGAACAAGCTTCTTTGAACCCTTTTGCTTTATTTTAGACTTTTACCTCTTTGTAGAATAGTTGTAGGGAAATGTATTTAAAAGTTGTCCAAGTAATATCATATTAGTACTCATATTTAACCTGTACTGAACTATGTGCTTGTTTGCTGCAGAAATTACTTCTTTTTGTTTTCATTTTGCATTTTGTCTTATGCTTTGAAGGTACCCTATACCTTCAGTGAGTCACGCTGCCTTTCCTTATCATTGGTGACTTTAAATAATTAAATGTTGTGGTCATGAATCTTGAAGTCTTTTCATTTCAAGTCTGTATCATGAATTTTATTTTTTTCCAGCCATTTCCAGAATGCTTCAGTGGATTTTTTAAAGTGTCATTCTTATTTATTCAGTTTTTTAATTTCCTTCCTAGATGTATTTCCTTCCTAGATGTATTTCCTTCCTTTATGTGGCAAGCTTTGCCTTATGGAAACCTGTAAACCTCATGCTCTTTCACAAATCTATAATTTGGTTTGTCCATCCTGAAAGTAAAGGTTTAAAAAGCAAAGCACAGAGTACATTTCTGAAGCACTGCTTCCAAAAAAGCAGATATAAGTGCTTAACAAATGGTAGAAAGTAGAGTAGCATTTCTTGATTACAGTTGGTCTCAACAATATCCCATTACTTCTATTGTGAACTGCAAAGGGTTTTTCTGACAAGGCATTGTGAGTGCTATAATAAAACAAAATTGAACAAGCAGTTTTCTGTGATACAACTGTGTACCTTGCCTATCTAAGGAAAGAAGGAGTTTTCTGCAGCAGTATAGTTTATTAGCAGAGATCAGCTACAGAACAATTCAGCTAACAGGATATCCCTGCTTCCTGTCACACCAAAATTATATCAGGTAGCAAGAGGAATATCTGTGGGATTTCCCTAAATGAAATCCCACATGCTGATTTCATGTTTTTTAATTAAATGCTTTGCGAGCCTTTAGGAGTGTATATACCCTTTCTTTTATGTCTGAACACACAATGCACAGGCCTAATTGCTATGTCCTAAAACAGAAAACAAACCAAAAAAAGTTAGAAATTATGACCTCAATAGGCTGGAAAAAGTGCATTGTTGGGGAAAAAATGTTCTAAAAAGATAAAAAAAGATGCAAGAGGGAATGGAAAGAGAAAGTGAAGAAAGGTCAAGAAAACTCTAAGGTTATGTTTAAAATAAAAGCTGTTTCACATACACATAAACTAGGACTCAGTGTCTCCTTACAGCCCTTCCCATCTTCTGTGATATCACTTGAGACCATCCTGTGCTGGACCTTGGCACAGGGGCTCCAGCTGCTCACTCTGCCAGCGGCTCCCCAGCATGCTGCACAACTGCACCAAGTGCAGCAGCAGCCACTGGGCCATCCTGACAAGCATTGCCAAGTTCAGTCCTAAGAGGAAAAGGATTTGAAGGTAAAAGATGATTTGAAAAACTTGGCCAGATCAAGCTCTAGAAGCAGAACTGTAGCATCAGCATAAAACTCTTCATGATGACAAAAAAGGATTTCTCATTTTGAGGAATATTGTCACATTTATAATCAAGGGACCATTCCAAGTTCAAATCCTTTCAGTGTTTGCTGGTGCACTGCTTTCCCTTGACTCTGGACCCAGGCCAACTTTAAGGGACTGTGCAGATTTCATTATTTTCTGACCTTTCAGGGGAGTGGGACATGATGAGATTTCTGCTGAGAAGACTGTGTTTATTTTTCTATGTATCCTTTTTCTCCCTGGTTGATTCAGAATATGTGGATGAAAATAGATTGGGGGAGTCATGGGTGTTTAGGGGAGGCTTTTTGTTGTTCTGTTTTGTTTGGGGTTTTTTTTCTGTAGTTGTCAAAATCAAATGAGACAATATGTATGTGTTATTTCCAGCTCTTTATAAATAATAATAAAAAATAATGAATCAGTTCATGGTGATACTTACTGCATGCTTTATAATAATAAGCACAATCTTCTGATTTATTTTCTTCAAGGGGTAAGAGCCAGACAAAGTAATTATCCTTAAAGAGTCACCTCACAAAATATATTTCTTCAATGTCTAAAGACATCTGTACCATAAGTAAAAAGTATTTCTCCAGTTTCCTTTTGCTGAATTTGATATTCAGATGACATCCAATATTAATCATTCATTTATTACAAATATATTATGTTAAAAATAGATTAAAATTCAGAAACATTCATAATTACCATGTATACAAAAGTTCCTTACTCTCTACTGTATCTATGAGATCTAAAGGCAAATCAGCCAAATGTAGTCTATGGCTTAGAGAAAATGTGATGAGGGGTTAAAATATCTTGTAAGGTCCCTGCCTGGAATAAAATATTAATCAATTTCTCAGTTCAGTGGAGAATTTTCAAATATCAAAAATTTTAAATGCAAGAATTCTTAATTGAAACATTGGGGAGTACTTCTCAACTAAGAACCAAGTGTTTCTTTTAAAAAGGCATGATGTATCTTTATATTTGTTTAATTAATATTTAAGCCTATAACAAAACATTACAGAAAAAAAATGTTGGGTTTTTTTGTTTTGGGTTTTTTGTTTTTTTGTTTTTTTTTTTTTTTTTTTGATTAAAACCAAGAGAATTGGAGAAACACCTCACTAAAACAAAACAAAAACTGGACCAAACTGAACAAACCCAAATGAAAACAGAATAAAAACCCAGATAAGGTAAAGTTCACATGTAATCACTGCTCTTTAAGAACTGGAGCTTGAAAACTCCATAACTAAGTTATCATTCACCTTGTTATCTTATCACATAGTTACAGTTCTTATGGCATCCTTAGTGCTGTATTTTTTTAATTCTACAGACATTTCTCTGCTACAAAATACATCTCTGTATTTATAAGCATTCCATCTAATTGCAGTCCCCATACTTCTCTTCACCCCACTGAGAGGAGTGTGAGCCAACCCCCTACAGGGGCTGACCCATGACCTATCAGGAGGTCCATGACCCATCTCTATTTTCCAGTGCACTTCTTCACTCTTTGATCTCTTTTCAAAGAACTTGTTCAAAGTAATGGAGACATCAGACATCTGTGCTTTAATTTCTGAAAACTTTAACACCACTAAAATATTGTCCAGAAAAAACATAGAGTGAAGAGATGTTTTATACATCACATATTTTTGTCCATCACACATGTGAAAGCAATTTAGCAAACGTGTGATGATGGCTAGACCCTTGGTCCCAGCTCCTTCATGAGCTGTACTTTATCTGGTATCTTTCTTGGATATAATGTGTGTACATTTACTGCTCTGCTCTCCCTGGAGAAGGGGTGGCTGGGGGGAACCTCATCAAAGCCCACTACTTTAAAGGTGAATACAGAAAGGTCAGAGGCTCTTTCTTCACAAGGAGTCACATGGAGAAAGCAAGAGGCAACAGGTACAAGTTGCACAAGAAGAAGTTTTATCTCGACAGAAGAAAGATACCTTTACAGTTATTCACTGGAACAACATGCCCAGGAATGTGATAAAGTTGCCCTCATTGGGAGTTTTCAAGGTGCAGTTTGACAGGGTGCTAGATAATTTTGTCTAGAATCCCTGTCCCACAAAAAGTTGGACTAGATAATCTTTCAAGCTCCTGAGCTACTCTATAATTCTGTAATTCTAAAAATGCTTTTTGGATAAAATATATTCATTCTGCAGAAACAAGACACCAACAGTTAATTTTTCAACAAATTAAAACGAATTATCCTAGAAATTTGTGACATTTAAGATATAGTTTGAGGATAAGATAATCACTGATTGAACAGACAATGACATTTCTGAATTACTCTTCTGAATAGTCATATTCTTAAATTTATTTCACTGTCAAGAAGAGGTATGCTATTTTTTCTTTCCTTGGGCAAAATTCTGCTGGACATGCAGTATCCTTGGACAGTACCTAGAATTTTCAATTCTTGCCAAGGAGGTTGAGTATTCTTTTCACTTCACAGGATGTTATCCGAATTAGTCGTATTCACTCTCACTGTTTCTTCAAAATAATTAATTTTTTATGGAATCAGATTAAGGCACATCAGTCAATTGCACGAGTCATACAAACTGAAAATTGTATTCAATAGCAGAGTTAATCATTCACAAGAGCTTGTTTTGAGGATTTTTTTTTCTTACAACACAGGTCAGCATTTCA
Source organism: Pyrgilauda ruficollis (assembly GCF_017590135.1). Classification (NCBI taxonomy): domain Eukaryota; kingdom Metazoa; phylum Chordata; class Aves; order Passeriformes; family Passeridae; genus Pyrgilauda; species Pyrgilauda ruficollis. Next base: position 13,841,335 of record NW_024525156.1, read on the forward strand.
CAGTAACTGCCTGATAAAATTTCACCTGACAAACAGATTTTTTCCTCACTGAAAATTTATTATGAATACAGATAATTTTAGAGATATTCTCAGTTGCTATGAGAAATTCTCAGTTGCTATGTAACAGACATTATCCTAATCTCAGCACATTTAGATGGCTCATGGCTGACACAGAAATATAACTGATATTATAGAATTTTAGTACTTTGGAGATGGTACACAATGGTGCTTTTCAATGCCAGATGCATAAAAGTTAATACTTTGCCCCATTGTTTTTGGGGAAAATATAATTTTCTGAACAATGAACAGAGCTGGATGAAAGAGGATTTGTTACAGCTATGCTAAAAATTTCTTTATTAGAAATATAATTCTAATAAAGCTGAAAGAAGAATGTTGCTACTCGATGAGTAACATATTTTGTAATTTCCTTGATCTTAAGTATTCAGAGAGTTTGTGGCCCAAAATCTGCAAACTTTTACTCTTGCCAAACTTGTTTGTAAAAAAAAAACCAAAAAGCCAAAAACCCAACAACAACAACAATAAAAACAACAAAATGTATTCGTATATTTGATGGTCATGCCTTTGTTTTCCTGCATTTGAATGTCAAGGTTTTGAATGATACCATAAAATTGGTACTTAGATTCATATTAGCTAATAATGAGCTCTACTTTAAGGTGAAAATCTGGAGAGTAGAGAAAGCATCAGGTGTGCCATTATGTTAAACAGCACGCCTCTGAAAAATGCCAAGGGGCGTCAGGATCTCGACTAAAGTGTTCCATGTAAGCAAAGAGGGCTGATCCTCTCAGTGCGATTTCAGCATCATGTCTCTTTCTGTTGCTTTCACTGAGTGCAATGCAAGGAAGTAAGCATACCGAAACTTATGTTATGCGCATAATGTTATTGTTTTTAAAACTTTCTGTTTCAATGTGAACACATAACACATTCCAATTATTTTGCTTTTCTCTTTGTGAATTGTGTGTGAGGGAATGGATCCAACCTACACAGGTCTTTACCCTCTAAGGTTCCACACACCTTTACCATAATTCAACAAAAACATTTCTAGCACTGGAACTTCAAAACTCCTGAAAACAGCTTCAAAAGTCACAGATGTATGTAGTCATCAGAGGAAGAAGAGGCTTATTAAAAGTTGGGATGGAAGGAGAGAGAAGGAAAAAACTGAGCAGAGTTTTAGTGTATTTTAGATTGCCAGGGATTAGCTTTTGGTATGAAGCTATTCTTCCCCTTCATTGAAACTATTTTCCTCTTTTCAGAGAATAGAATATGTCATAAGAAGAATCAGCTAGCATATGAGCAATTTTCTATTTTAGAAACCAAAATTATACTCTCTTTAATGGGAGGGAACTGTGAAGTTTTAGGGATCAATGGAACCTCTAAATTTTGCTGAACTGAAATCAAGTTTCTGGAAAAGCTTACCCTGCAAGGATACAGTTCCCAGTACTAAAATTTACTTTGTTCTGTTCTGCTCACAGCGTTTATCTGGGGTTTCCTTACTTTAACAGTTTCTCTACTCTAATGTATTATTTTGTGTTCCAGTAAAATGTAGTCTTAGAGAGCAGACATTTTGGCTTAGTGAGCTCTCTTAAAAAAAATAAAAATAAAAAAAGAGATGAAGCAGTTCCAAAATTCTAGATATTGGTGGTACATAATGAGGTAAAGCTTGAGCTACTGTACTCAAATTGTACTGAATGGAAATTAGAAATTTAAAAAATACTAAAAAACAAACAAACAAACAAAAAAAACCAAAAAAAACCAAAAAACAAAAAACTCCCCTAAATTAAAAACAAACAAACAAACAAACAAACTAAAAATTAACAAACCAAACCAAAATAAAAAAAAACACCCTCAAATCTTTATTAATTTATTCAAATGAGAAAGCCTATAAAATAATTGTTTAACATGAACTCATTCAGAATGTCAAAGTTAATTATAAAATGTATTTTCATAACCATAATAACTGTATTCCCTCAAATGTCCTTGGAAATTCTGTGCACTATGAACTGCATGTGTCAGACTCCTTTCTCTGGTGTCTCTGAGGATTTGAAAACAGAAATTAATTGAAGCTTATTTTCTTTTGAGATACTCAATATGCATGAGTGGCATGATGGGATAGCATCCATTTTTCTAAAGTTGTCCATTAAATAACTCAATTTGATTTGAGCATAGTGTATTTTTTATAACAAATCATAATTTCTCTCCTTGACTATATAACCTTACTGCATTAAGAGACTCTGCTTTGTGTAATTCAATTCTCATTCCACCCCCAGTAAGAGAACAACTTGAAAACATGAATGTATGCTGATGTCAGGGTCCATGAACACAGAAAGTTGCACAGTTTAAAGATTAATCTCTAGGGAAACTGCCAACTTTATATATCTGAGGAATTTCTATACAGTTATTACTCAAAAATAAACAAAGAGCTATTTCAAAAGTTAAAATTTCCTGTATTAGGCAATTTGTTGTTTGATTAACTTTAAGTAAAAGTAGTGTCATAAAAGATCAGATTAATCAATGATCAAATTGTAATAAATTTTCAAAACTAGAGCCTTGATTAGGCATTTTTTATGCCAATTATCATGGCTAGGCCATTGGTCAGTATTGTGTCCGTCTCTCTGGGTGCCTCCCAGTGAACCCCGGCCAGCCCCGGGTCGGCAAACAGCGGGGGGGCAGCCCCGAAGTGACCGACAGCGGGGGGACACTCTCTGGTGCCCCGAGGGTACTGAGGGCAGCTAGGCTAGTCACCTTTGCAGCAGAAGAGACAAAGGAGACATCGGTGGAGGGTAAAAGGCCGACTCTCAGCTGGGGGCCAGTCCGAGGTTTATTTGGAGCTCCCCAGGGAGCCCCACACCTCAGTGGGCACCGTGCTCAGAGTGAAACAAAGGAATCCCAAGGTTACATTTAAAGGGGGGAAGGAAACCGAGGGTAGATACATTTGCTGACCAATAAAGACCCTCCAGGGATGCAGCCTTAGGGATGGACATTTGGGATAGCGTATAACATCATCCTTGGGGGGCTGACCCCTGGTTCGGGCAAATCACTCCACAGCTTTGACCGAAAGATCTAGATAGAAGGGATGGGATGCTGAGTGACTGACAGAGAGCCAGGGCGGTGATTTGGGGGATGATCTCAACACAGGAGAATGGTTACACGGGTAGAGGAAGGGGGTACAAAAAGGGGTACATCATCTGGGGAGAATAAGGGGATACAAAATCAAAACTATTACAAAGTATTACCAAGTATAAAAGCACACTGCAACATAGTATAGTATCATAATTCACTTGATTCATAGTACTGTATAAAACCTGTCATTGTCATAATACATACTGGCTTAAGGATGTGTCTGTTCATGTGAATGCACTCATTGGCATATTTATTAACATTAGGTCGTTTCAGTAAAAATCTGCTATTTTCCCTATTTCTGCAAATGTTCAGGACTGTGGCTTTACATTCTTGGCAATGAATTAAACAGTTTGTCCTGTTAGATGTTTCTCCTCAACAGGGTGGTCACTTCTGGACCATCACTTCTGGCAGAAGTATCTGCCTGTCTCCTTATAGAGAGATGTCCTTGAATATGATGTTGTTTTATAACACTATGAGCAGTTGCTAAAATGAAGGACAGTGTGAAAGGATAAATGTACAAACATAATGAGGGGTTTCCATCTAAAAATATTTACTCCATCTCCTCAATAATAACAGTTAGAAGTTGTCTGCAGTCTAGCTTCTGAAAATAGCTATGCCATTTTGCTTATTTCAATTGGAAGGTAGAATTTCAGGTACTCTTCAAAGTGAATAATGACACAGTCTGGGCTTAGGCAGAGTGATATGCATTAAAATTTTGTAAAAAATATCATTTTTCATGGAAGACCCTGTCACATCACACTTCAAAAAAGCTGATATATATCAGATACGATGCAGCAAGTCCTGAACATCTCAAGGATCCAAGCCTCACAGGGCCTGAAAAAATGCTGAGTTTAAACACAGTACCTCAGAACAGACTTGTGGTCTTCCTAGGCTTGTTCAATAGAGGACTGCTTTTAGGAGCTACTATATTTCTTTTGCCCTCTGTCCTTGGCCAAATAATTCTTATATGCTTCAATTTTTTTTTTTTTTTATATTATAGGAGATTTCTGGATTTCAGGAGGGTTTGGTTTAGATGTGTTGCCTAATGGTTGTTTTTTTTTTCTTTTCACTTTGCTTTGAGGGAAAATACTGGCATTGTGACATGTTTAAGAAGAAATAGTTTCCTTTTACATTTGCCAATCAAATTTTAGTTGAGACAAAGTTGAGATCTATCTAGGAAAACAACAACAGTGACATTTTTTGCTATATTCTGTCTTCAAGGGGACTTGAATCTGTAACAGCTTTAGAATACGTAAATGATCCCTAAAAGCTTTAGAACACATAATTGAAGCAAGGCATCAGGTCACCAATTCACTGGAACAGGGATTTTTCCTCTCTTCAGCAGTGTGGATTTTTTCTAACAATATAGTCTTAACTATATTGTTAGAAAAAATAATGGAAACTCTGGAAATAATGTTTAATACATAAAATTGTGACATGCAAATTCTATGCTTCTATCTCAGAGAAAGGCAGATCATTTCATAAATATTAAAAACTAAATGGCAGCATCCAGTTAAAACTGAACACAGACATAGGCCTATCCTTGAAAGAGAGGTAAAAATGCAGTATTGCAAGAAATATATGCTGTATTAATAAATCTTCTCTTGTACTCTTGACTTTACTGCAGTGTACAGTTTACCTGAAAATCAGTCTGTTTGGCACTTTTATTACTGTTGTGCAAATGGAAAGAGAGTAAATGAACCATTTCCTGCCTTTACTTTCTGTGTAGAGTAATGCTTCATTTTTCCATTTGGCTGTTTTTGTTTTTTGGGTTTTTTAATCACACAGATGCTTACCCCTTGGTATCTTTGAAACTGCAAGTATTACTTATGGCAGATTTCTGTTCTACATCCATGGAAACTTTCCTACTATAGTACAAAAACTACAACAATCTGAGCTGGTGTAAATAAAATTTGGTTGAAATGCTTACTGAACATACTGTCATGAAAGACCCCATGGCAATTCAGCAGTGTTGAGTAACAGAATGTGTCTACGTGGTAGAAGGCATAAAGAATTGCTATGTTGCTCATCCTTTCCCTTTCCCAATTGGTTGGACAGAAGATTAAGAGATCTGAAAAAAAAAAAAAAAAAAAAAAAAAAAAAAGGAAGAAAACCCCTGCACATAATATAATTGAGTTCTTTTTTGTACATGCTTAATGTTAAAGCAGCATCTATATTTAGTTATTGTGACCTATTTTGGGAGGAATTATGTTTAAATGGTTTTTTTGTGAACATGAAATCATAATGTATCCCTTGTGCACCATGGCTGAAGCAGACAGAAAGCTTAATGGGGTGTGGTAAAATTGTTCAAATTCAGCTGGACAAACTAAATGAATATTTTCCTTCAGGACATATTAAGAGAAATAAGCTAATAACATTTATCCTTTAATGTAGAAGAAAATTGTAAGCTGGTGGAGTTTTGTTCATAAAAACGGTTTGTATTAAAATACAGGAATAGGAATTTTTGCCTCAGAAATATTGACTTTTGCTTGATTTGATAAACCAGGTACTCTGAAAGAAATAATCCTTGGTAGTTTTTACTGATATACGTCTTAGTAATTTTAACTCTTGTCTCCAGAATTATGGAATTTAAAAGACAATATTTTAAATCTGTGAAAGCAAATACACTTTCTGATCTCTGCCTCTATCAAGAATGGCTTAGACCTTCTCTAAATGATAAAATTTAAACTAAATTGAAATCCTGTACATTAAAAAAGATATTTTGCAATGCTCAGCCCATGTATTTGAAGAAGGAATCTCTTAAGCAAGGTGCAAGAGAAGAACTAAATTTTCTAGTGGTCAAGAAAAAGCTACAGGTAGTCAGGTCAGATTACATGAAAGAGCAATTGCTTGATGCACAACCAATATAGTTAAATTTCATGCCTGAATAAGGGACTTAGTTGAACATGAGCTATGAAAGTGTTTTGAAATGTTTTCTCTTTGAGTCTTTTTCTAATTTTCTATGAGACGTCTTCTGTTTATTTCATAGACTCTACATTTATATACACTTCCTTTGTATAAGGAAAACTGTTAATTCATACTCAGAAAAAAGTAGGTGGTCATTTGTGACTGGTACTAACATCTGCAGCAGGTGTACCACAAAAAATGCAAAAATGGCCAGAACACCATTTGGCATGTAGCTCATGTAGTTAACAGGTAAACAGTGCAATACTGGATACTGAAAAATAATAACACAGGGTTTGCTAAATCCAGTTCAGGTTAATGAGTTGCTTCACACGTGACATGCATGCAGTAATGGCACAAAACTCTGTAATGAATGGTGGTAGCTAATGGCCTGAAAAATAAGGATGTATCTTTATTAAGAATGGCATTATGGTTTCTCACAGAAGTCAAGGACTGACTCCTGTTTTAGCTTTGATAATCATACCCTCCTCCCCCTCTTTCTCTCGGCTCCATGCTCATTGTGAGGTGTTTTTCAAACATGTCAAGATCAGTACATTTTGCTCTACAGGTGTTACTGTTCAGGGTGACATTAATTTCTATTCAAAACATAAATTCAGTTTAGTGTCTGCCTATTGTTGATGAGATATTCTAGGAACAGTTATTTCTGGCAATATCAATTACTTTTAATTAAATCAATTGTATAATTTAGGGCCAGTATATACCTGAACATAACATACCTGGGAATTAATTTTAAGCTGCATCACTTTCCTCAAAATATCCTCTCCCATCTTTGAATCTTTCCATATGAATAGGAGCTGAGTAGGAAATCAACAGAGATAAGGCCTAAGGGAAGCATATCTGCCTGGCTAATCTGATAGATTTGAAAAGATATAAGATGATGTCCGCTGTCATCTGACATAGGTAACAGAACTTTTATTTTTCTAGGGAGGAGAATGTGTGTGTACCTATGTTTTTTGTTTTAATTAATTTATTTTTATTTTCATACATGTTTTTAATTTTAAAAATTAACTTAAAATTTTGAACCACAGAAACATTTGTGGCAGAATCACACCTTTCCCCTTGTCCTGTTTCCTGTGCAGCATAGCAATCCAAACATGCTTTGCCATGGGGATTCAGAGAAGACTGTGTGTGAGATATATTTCTGTATCCAAGCAGGCAGACCAGCAGGATGAGCTAGCATTGTTTTCACTTTTCTCCTTTGCCTCAAGACACCTTGTTCTGATAGATGCAGCCTGGAAGCACAGAGCCTGCCATGCGCCCTGGGAGCAGCAGCAGCGGGAGGAGCTCTCTCCCAGCTTGTGGCAGAGGCAAAGCAGCTCTGCAGCAGCTGCGAGAAGTCACCACAGACACCACCAGGAGCGATGCTCAGGGGCTGCTCCTAGGCATGAGAGCAATAACATATCTGTCCAGTCTACCTGGTTACAAACAGCAGCCTGAATGGAGTTCTGATTTATTTGTCCCTACTGACAACGATGTAAAGTAGAGGAGGATGTGTCCCTGCACTCACTTTGGTTTGGGTACTGTCTGCAGTCACTGCAGAATGCTTCCAGAGTAGTTGTCTGAGCTACCTCCACCCTGTTTCCTATGGAGAAAGAACCACAATGTGCTCCACTCTTGCACCTCCCACATCAAATATATCTATACTCTCTTCTGGTTGTCTTTTCTTCCAAGTAATATGTCTTTGGTTTGTTTTAACTTACATCAAGGTCTGATACATGTCGTTATGACATTGATCCTGTTCATGGAGGTTTGAAAATTTAGAAGTTCAAGGCAATTGAGGAAAATATTGAACTCCATTTCAATTCTTCAGGTCTGCAGGGATTAGGAGTGCAACAAATACAGAAATTATATATTTGTTAAAAGCTTTTCTGTGCAGATGTTAAAGTGAAGCTGCTGGAGGACATTCTTCATTAGCTATAGTTAAAACTTAAGAGTGAAGTTTTAAGTGAATACACTCCCTAAATATTGCTACTGTTACCCAACAATGCTGTGGAAGACACAGCAGGAAGTCAGATTTCTTGATTGAAATTCCAATGTTGTATGTACCAAAATTCCCTGAAACAAACAACTCACACTCCGATGTATTGGATCCATGAAACTTCTTGAAGAATTGCATCTTTCATAAATAGTATCTTTAATTCTATTTCACATACTCTGCTGCTATCAATGTTGTACTTAATCGTCAAAGTTGCAGCATATTTTGGTTTTGTATTCTTCATTTCTTTGTCTAGACATGCTACATTGCATTGCATTTTATATTAAGAAGATTTACTATGACAAGGCTCCTTAAGAAGCAATTAAGCATAGTGCTGTGTATCATAAATATGAAGTGAAAAGCCAGAAGAGTGGCACGTCACAACAAAAGCATGCACATGCACTTGCCAAACAACCAGTCTGGCTAAGAGAAGATAGATCCTTTAAAACATTTTTCTGTCTGTTGTTTCACAGGTACTTAAAATTCATCTTCAGAAATTACCTGTGATCTAGCTCAATCACCATCATTTCTGGCCATCAAAAGGAATTGTGATTATGATGAAAATTTTGAATAAGAAATTATAAATGAACATTATTCATAATGACCCCACTTAAACATGTCCCAGTGTCTCAACATGTGTCTGGCTATAGGCAGTGCTTAGAAGTTCAGAATAAAAGCATTAAGAGAGAAACATTTTTTTTCTTTTTTTAATGAAGCAAATAGATGAAGACAGCTGTGAAGTTACATCAGACATGTACCTATCACCACCAACAGCACATAGACATGAATGTTCACTAAATGTGTAAATAGATCCTTCATGGAGACAGTGCATGAGTCCTTCAAACAGGCAGAGAAGTAAATCCAGCACATAACTGCATTCACAGTTTAGCAAATAGACTTTCATGAATTAAAAATCAAAATAATTACATGCTTGAGTTTGAGAGCAAGCAAAATAATTGAACCTGGTCATCTTTGTTCTTATTTGATTGTATTTTGCATTTATATTATTTTTTTCACTTTAATAGTATTTTATTCTATGCAGAAAATAAGTCATCCTTTGCTGCTTGTTGCCCTGAAATATTCCTTCTCTCTGCACACTGTTGTGGTTTGGCTTGGAAGTGAGGTTTTGAGAAGTTATAGTTAAACTAATCACTGGCTAGATTTCAAATTAGCACCTGGTGTGGCCACTGGAGACCTGGATATGCTTCTGAGAACACACAGGGGTTAAAAACAGAGCACTCTCAAAAAAACTTCTTCTTTGGAGTCTGGCAAGTGAACAGATCGGATCTCCTCCCCTGCCCAGCTGCGTCAGGGTGGGGGAGGGGGAGGTCATGCAGCCTGAGAAAGGGAAGCCAGAGCTGCTGCAAGATGCAGAAGTAGAGTCCTAAGATGGTTTAGGCAGGCCCCCCCACCTCGGGAGAGAAGGATAAAGCAGTCGGGAGGAGAAGGGGGGCAGGCAAGGTGCCCAGCCGCTGCCTGTTAGAGGGGATTTGAATGTTAGAGGACTGGGGGGAGGAGGAGGAGTGTTTTGAAAGTGTTCTATTGTGGATTGTTATGTGTGTAGTTTTCCCCTTCCTTTTTGTGTCAATGTAAATTAATAAAGTGTTGTCTTTTTTCCTCCATTCCCAAGTTAGAGCCTGCTTTGTTCTATTCCCGAGTCACATCTCACAGTAACCATTTTAGAAGATACACCTTTCATAGGAGCACTGGTGCTGTGCGGGTCTGGATCTTCCTGGCTTCATTTAGTTATCAGCTGTGAGTTTCTAGTGGCTATTAATGCACTTCAGACACATAATAAAAGGATGATAGATTTAATGTTCTCTTAAAAATAGTGTTATGCCCATAAGAGTAAAATCTTTGTTAGAAGTAAATTCATATCTCCTTATGCTACCCCTAATACTTTATAGATATAATAATTTTGCTTTTACCTGGTGAAAAGGCCTGCTGGGAGGATTTTGAAATGAAACTATATGCCAGAAAAAAAAAAAAAATTACATTTTTCATTTCAGGGGGAAGAAACCCAAAACGAACAACACAAAAAAAACCAAAAAAACCCCAAACAAACAAACAAAAAAAAAAAAACCCACCAACAACACAAAATAAACCCCCAAAACAAAGAAAAAACCCAAACCAACCAACCACCAAAAAAAACACCAAAAATAACTCCCAAAACCCAACCCAAAAACCAAAATTCAACAAACCAAAAAACCACCACATGAAAATCAACCAAATAAAAACCCCATGAAAACAAACAAAGAAAAAAAAAACCACCCACAAAACAAACAAACAAAAAAAAAACCACAAAGAAAAAAAAAAGCCCCCAAAAAAAAACAAAACAAAAAAAAAAAAAAACCCCAAAACAAAAAAAGACCCACCACTCTCCTCATTCCCCTGGAAATAAAACTCATCCCCCCAACAAACCAAAACCCCTACAAACCCTGACCAATCTAGGTATATTATATTATGCAGTCTTTTCACTGCTGTCATGGTTTGACACTGGCCCAACACCAAGCACCCACAAGAGTCCCTTTCTCACCCTCCCCTGCCACATCTGGGTAGAGGATAGAAAAAACCACCATAAACGAAGGGTTCATGAGTGAGATAAGGACTGGGAGAAAATACTTCAAAGGCAGAACAGGCTCAATGTTGCAAACTTAATTTATTCCTAACAGAATCAGAGGAGGATAATTAGAAGTAAAATAAGCCCTTAAAACTCCTTTTTCCTGCCAGCCCCTCCCTCCTTCCCTCCGGCAGTGCAGGGAGACCGGGCATGGGGGTTTTGGTCAGCTCGTCACCCGCGGTTTTCTTTCACTGCTCAGGGAGAGGAGTCCTTCCCTGAGACTGCGGGAAGGACTGTTCTCTATGAACTTCTCCAGTGTGAGTCCTTCCCATGGGCACACACTCCTCCCAAAACTGTTGCAGTGTGGGTCACTCTTCCACGGGGTGCCATCCCCCAAGGCCAGGCTGCTCCAGCCTGGAAGCAGGGCCCCTCTCTCCACCGGGCTCACACTGGATCACAGCCTCCTCCAGGCATCCACCCACTCCTGCATGGGCACCTCCCCCACGGGCTGTGTGTGGATCTCTGCATTTCCCATGGATCCCGGTGGGCTGCAGGGGCACAGCGGCTTCACCCTGGTCTCACCACAGCCTGCAGAGGAATCTCAGCTCCAGCGCCTGGAGCACCTCCTGCCCCTCCTTCTGCACTGACCTTGGTGTCTCCGTGTGGTTTCCCTCACATGCTCTCACCTCCTCCTCTTCTCTGACTAGTAGAACAAAAACTGTGTGCACTTTGTTTTGATTTTCTCCGTAAATTCGTTATCACAGAGTCATTACCAACCTCTCTAATTGGCCCAGCCCTGACCAGCAGTGTGTCCATCTTCAGAGCCATCAGGGACTTGCTCTGCTGGACATGGTGGAAGCTCCAGCAGCTTCTTACAGGAGCCACCTCTGTGACTCCCTGACAGCAAAAACCAGGCTGTGAAAAGAACAATACAACTGCAGATGGAAAAGCTGTTCCAGAGAAACAAAATTGGTGATATGGACGCTAAAAGCATAAAAATGACTGGTTTCTGAAAAGAAAAATATTTTTTACAAAGATTTATTCTGTCTGAAAAATGCTCACTTCCCACCTTAGTGAGATTAGAAGTCTTGGAAACTCTACATACTTCAGCCTTGAAAAATCAAATGAAGACTTTAAACCAGATTTTTTTTTGTTTTATTTTGTTTTGGTTTTGTTTTCTTTTTTTTTCTTTTTTTTTTCTTTTTTTTTTTTTTTTTTTTTTTTTTTTTTTTTTTTTTTTTTCCAGCAGCTTCTTACAGGAGCCACCTCTGTGACTCCCTGACAGCAAAAACCAGGCTGTGAAAAGAACAATACAACTGCAGATGGAAAAGCTGTTCCAGAGAAACAAAATTGGTGATATGGACGCTAAAAGCATAAAAATGACTGGTTTCTGAAAAGAAAAATATTTTTTAGAAAGATTTATTCTGTCTGAAAAATGCTCACTTCCCACCTTAGTGAGATTAGAAGTCTTGTAACCCAATTGCTTTGAACTGGTAAGGTAATTTTATGTAAAGAACAGAGTTTGCCAAATGTTTTGGGAATATAAGAAATCCTTCCCAAAATGCCAGACACCTGTGGCAGCAAGAGTTATTAAGAAAGCAAAAGGACATCTAATAGGAATGATGAAAATGCTTTCACTCCCATGAGCAGCAGGAAGGTGCATACAAGGACTGCACTGCAAAATATGCTATTGAGTCCCAGTAGACAATACAGTAACAAGGGAAATGTAATATAACTAGCCTACCTGGACTTCAGAAAATTGCCTGATATGGCTCCTCATGGGACATTATTTTTTAAATTAGGGGTTAGAAAAGGAGTTCTAAAATACAGAACTAGCTAGGTGGTCAGATTTTGGTGAAAGAACAGCTGCCTGGCTGACAGGAGGTGAATGGGAGAGTTTCTTAAGTTCGAGGCTTGATATTTATAATTTTTAGTATTTTTATTATTGGCCATGACATGGAAAAAGAATCAGACTAATAAAATGTGCCAATGGCTTAAGGCTGTAATGTCTCTCCAGAGGGAGAGGAGAAAACCACAGAGACAGAAGACCTTGAAGACTGAAGTAACATAGATGGGGTGAGGTTCAGAGAATAATAGAATCCATTAGGTTAGGAAAGATCTTTAAGACCATGGAGTCCAACCATTAACCCAGAGCTGCCAAATCCAGCAAAATGCAACTGTATTATGTGGGAGGTTGTGCACATGTGGACAAACAAGAAACATTGTTAAACTCATCAATTACAAGTGTTAGTGAATGAGGAAAGCCCATAAAAAATCCTTAGCAATATGAAAATTATAAATCTGAATTTTTTATTATATATCTAAAATATATATGTATATTTGTTTGTATTTTACTTATGTATATATAATTTATGTATGAATATATATATATATATATATATATATATATATATGTAAAACTATACACAGCAGTGAATCAGGTGTTGTGTTTCAAGCCTAACAGGAAAGTATTTACACCATTGTTCAAGATAGTGGTAGTATGAACTGGTGCATACATCCAAAATCCAAATTGCTGTGGACTGGCACACTATCTGTAGCTCTTGAAATATTTGCTGTATTATCAGTATAACTACATACAGTGCTGTGTTCTCATGTTACTGTTCAAATTAAGACTGCTAATTAGGTCTGTTCTGTGTGTCACCTGCAGACCTCTGAATACAGGCTGATATAATTTTTGTATATAGTGACGATCATTTGTTAGCAAAAAAAAAATCAAATCCCTGTAAGGATACAGAGAAAAGCTAGTAAGATCACTGGGGAGTAAGGAAGCTACTGTAATGAAAATTAGCAAGCAACACAAAGAGACTAAATCTAATAAATAGATTGGGGCAATAAAACTCCAGGGAGAGAGAACTATTTAAGCTAAAGAACAACATTGGTACAGCTCAAATGGGAATAAATTGGCCATGAGGAATTTAGGCTGATAATTGGAACATGATTTAAAGCCACAAGAGTAATAAATTCCTTTAACAGTGTTCTATCAGAAGAAACGGGAGTAAAAAACCACAAAGCACTTTAAAGTTGTAGTTTCACCAATGTATGGCAGAAATTATGTTAGCGGGATGTTTGGGGAGTAAGAGACTCAGCCTGACCCAACACACTCTTCATTTTAGTTTGTTTGGAGTTCAAATCTCAAGGCTTAAATGCTTACCTGTGTTTACCTGAACTCTGAATAGTAGGATCCAGGTCTCTTGACTTTGCATTTCCAGACTTTCTGCTTACCAGAACAAGACTTCATTGAATCCTTTTGGTTTCAGGATGTAATCAAGGAAGATAGGCTTTGCAAATGAGTCGAAGGTATTTGTGTTCTGGTGTTGTTCAGACTTGATACTGCCAGGAGTTTCTCTCCCATCTTCCTTCACTTTTAAACACTGCCAGACTCACTACAATAATTTACTCATCTGACACTCCACCAGTTGTCAAATAATTATTTAAGCAGGACAAAAGCAACTCCATCTTTAAATTAACTATGAATGACAAATTAGAAGGATGTTTCCTGCCCATGCTTGTGTGAGGATTATAACAATTCATACGTACTAATTGGTAAGAAATGTTAGTTAGTGCTACAGAAGCAGTAGTTTCACTAAATGAAGAATGGCTGGAAATACTGACTAAAGGAGCAATTGACCAGGCTGGTCCTTTTGCCTTTGTAACATATTCCATCTTCTGTGTAGGTGTGTCCATTGTGTGAATCTCTGCCCTCAGTCAGCTGCTTGTTAGAAAAACAATTAGCTGCCACACATTGATCAACATCTGGAACATGCATCAATTTTTGATTGTACATTAATGGCATTTATCATATTTATCAATATTGCAAAAGAATAACAACTCATAGGGGATTTGCTACATACCTTTTTTTCCTTTGTGTGCAGAAATCATTACAAATGCAGCCTTGAGAACTGACCGGGGTCATGCATGCAATGTGAACATTGTTCCAAGAAGCCAGTTCCAGCTCTGGCATATTGTCTCCTTGGGTATATATTGCAAATGTTACTGTAAAACGATGTTTAATGTTGCAATGGCAAGTGTTTAAAAACTAGAAAGCACAGACTTGATTTGGGCTTTTCTTTTATTTGTTCAGTGTGACGGTGTATTTTACAACAGGTTCACATAGGTTTTCTGCATCTTTGTGCTTCATTTAAATCTCAGGGTACTCTCTAAAAATGAAATAAATACATTTGGTCAGACCCTAAATACCCAGACTAATCCAATCTCTCCTTTCAAAACAATGCTTATCGGTGATAGAGAATGAAACAAAACCCTCTAAATTTCTGCTTTTGCAATTCTCCTTTCCAGTCTAATTTAATTGTTGACCCTTAAAATAATTTAATTATGTAGGAATTTAAGTCAGGTAGAGTATGGTAAAACAAGCTACTTGCATACTTAGAAGCACATATACTGGTAAGATTTGCTGAGCTCAGGATCTAAAGCAATTTATCTACTTTGTTCAATGAGGCTGAATCACACATTAAATAAGGTGCAGGTTGTATGACAGAATCAGATTTCAGGATCATATTTTTCCATTGTTTTTCTTTTATTATATTTCAGCACCTAATTTTAAATTTTATATCATTTGCCTGGTGTTCAAATAGCAAACTGAATTACAGGTTTGTAAGCAGTCAGATTTCTTATAAGATTAAGTCACAACCTATACTAGTTCAACACATACCTAAAAAGAAATGTTCGTTCATTTTTTTAATGGAAAATTTGTATAGAAATTAAATTATACTATAAAATTAAGTTACATCATCATTTTCCTTATGCTTTTAATTTTAAACATTTCATAAAAATAACACACTTACAATATGACCTAATTAATTTAGAAGCTATTTCTTGAAAAATGTCTATAACAGCAACAGATGGCAAGAAGAAAAAGAACAACAAATTCCTGTTTTGAATATCATCCAACTTGACAAAGAACCAGCTGCTATAATAAGTGGTGTCAACATCTAAAATGCACTTTAAAATGAAACTTGTTTAGATCCATTAAATGCAGAATGCTTTAAGGAATAAAAGTTCATGGTTTGTTCTTGTTTATCACTGTTCTACCTACTATTTTCCACATTTTCTGATAACTGTCAACACTTGTCATATTAGTAAGGATAGACAGATGGAAGGGTAACCATATCCACTTTAACAAACAAAATCAAAGTTGTGTATACTGTATGTGATACAGAATAACATAACCAAAACTATAACCAAATTTCATTTAATGATTCCCTTTCTTTATGAGTTGATTAGAAAATATATTTCAGCTGCTTTTAAAAAAATGCTAGCATTTCTTTTCTTTAAAGTAAAGGACCTTTTTGAACTAGGCATTCAAAACACAGGTTTACATTTTTCCCGTTGTTATTTTTATTGTGTTGTCTGATACAATTCTTATTTTTATTAGGATAGGTGAATGCTTAGTACTTTGGTGTTGGTTTTACACTAGAGCCTGCTATTCTAAATAAAGCAGTTTACTCTCCGTTACATTTTATTTTAACATCCTTGGGCTCTGTCAGGATATTGAAAAGTTTGACTAGAGGGAAATCACATTTATTTCAAAATCAAGAATTCTGTCATGGCCTTTAAAGTACAGCCCTGTACATGGAGTTGTATCCCAGAGGAAGCTCAGGAACCATAAAAGCCCTCTAATCAGAAAGCAAAAAGGAAAACTCTGCCTAAGCCTGGGAGAAAGATGTCATTGCTGTGTGTAGCAGCCCATTGCTGGGTAGAAGCAGGAACTGCTGACAAATGCACAAAGGTAGGCAAACTCCAAAAGCATGCTGGATGCCCTTTACGGAAAGGATCACCAATTTTCACTGCAGGTCAGTAACTCTGCTGGAAATTCAAGGCAGATATTTTGATTCTCAGCCATGGGAGGATGTAGCATTGACTCTCTTATCCTTCTTTGCCTCTTTTACAGAAGATGATAGAGTGGGGATTGCATAGGGACAAAAAAATGGTCTGTTTCCCTCACATATATGCTGAAGAATATGGCTAAGCCTTTGCTTTTCTAGAAATTGACAACAACAATCATGGAAGGACAAGGCTGCTTTCAGATCTTATTAGCAGTTCAAATTCCAAAACCAAATTCTGCATTTAAGGGTTTCACATCAATATGTGAAACAAAACTAATTCGGATCACCATCAAAAACTCAGAAATCAGAAAGAGCTACCAATTTTTTTTCAGGAATTATGCTGAAGATGAAAAGAAAGCAAATTAAAACCAGAACAAACAGGAGATATTATTATTTCCCCCAGTCATAGAAAACAGCCTTTGACAGCCTCTCTATAGCAGCTCTTCACAATTTCTTCTTTCTCCATCAGCTACTAACTGATTGCACTGTACCATCTGAACACTGCACTACTGACTGTCTGCTAGATGCAAAACTAGCAGCCAGCTTTCAGAAAAAAAAATTGCTATGAAAGATGTCAATTTATTATAAGACAAAAATGTTGCATTTCTAATATCTACAATTTAAATTTTGCCTGAATGCATGGACATCAGTCATTTCTGGCCAGCCCTCCTGTCCTGCTTCCTTTAGATGTAGAGACCTTTTCTTTTACCTTAGATCAACCCCCAAACAAAGCCAATGTCACAAGGCAAGGCGCATAAAGTTACAGCAGCATTGTCTCTCAGCTTTACCACAGATTGGAACCACCTACGGAGTCACAAGAACTAAAGGTATCGGGTGCTCAGGCTCTCTGCTGCAGAAACTGGGAGCTCAAGCCTCAGAAGTTTGTGCTAGGTTTAAGGACTGGGAATCCCTCTACATATCCTTCTAAACAGCGTTTCCTGGCAAGTTTTGATAGCCTAAGCCATTCACCTCACATTTATAAAGAAAAATCAAACTAACAAAAACCCACCTCCTAAAACCCAATATTTTTTTCTATCAACTGGAGGAAAGAGTTTTGTTGCCAATATGTTTTCCATTTAAAATATTTTGTTTCAAGCAGATTAAATCATCACCAGTATTTCCTGTGCAATGAAAAAAATAATCTAGTAATATGTAAAGAAATGTTTTCTTCAATCTCACATACCTCTTTATATACTTACAGATACATACCCTTGTGATTTATACCTAATTGAGTAATGGAGAAGCAAAAAACACTTGAACATCCTATCTTTAAAATTACGGAGAAGACCGGTCTTGAGGACAAGAAAAAAGTTGCAATTACTCAGTGTAAAAAAGGGGAAAAAGAATCTGGAAAGAGTACATCATGGATGATGCAAAGTTGTATACTATGTTGTAAAACACTGCTCTGCAGACAGACCAGGGAATGAAGATATTCCTGGGCTGTTTCCTCAAGCAATTCCACATAATGCTTTTTGAAGATCCATATGTAGTCGCACAAAATTTGATCTGCTTGGAAGGCTCATACATGAAAATGGTGAGGTCATTGTTGCAACGTTTGTGTCACTTTATAGGGATTATTGCCATTTACTGTGAGCAGCTGTCTGGCACAAGGAGACAGATCAAGCTAAAGAACAAGTAAACTGATCTTTAACTTCTTTACCAAAACTCATGGCACGATTTTGATAACTTTCTTGATTGTATACTAGGTTTCCTTATCTTCGCTGGCTAGAATAGCTGTTCAAATTATATAAAATAAAAATATTTCACCAAATCCAGGTACAAACAACCGATTTATTTTATTCTTTGGTGAAGTTATAAGAAAAGAAAGGATCACTGCAGAACAAGTACAAGTAGTGAAAACTCAGCCTTAGTGGAAAAACATACATTTTTCCCTGCTCCATTCCTCTTAGTTCCAAACACATCAACTCCCAAACTCTCTTGGAGAAGGTAGTGACTTTTCCTGACAAGAACAAGTGAGAGAGCACCAGTGGGATTCTTTCAAAGATGTGAAATCTCTTTACTACAGGTGCTTGGGGGAATTCATTATCAGCTTCATGCCTTTCCTCTAACAATAGTCTTCCTTCAGGGGAAGGAATCTTCAATATGTTGTTGAAACTGTGGTAGGTCCCTGTGACTGAGTGCCATACACTCTGAGCCACTAATTGAAATATCATTTTAACCAATCTTACTAGAGATGCTTTGGTTCTCAAGCTGATACCTCATTAATTATCATAGGCATAAAACTGTTTTCAGTATCTTATGTACAATAAACCACTTTCTTAATACTATTACATGTCTCACTTCTTTGGTTTTATCTCCTTCTTTCTTCATCTCCATATTTATATGGTTTGCTTTGATACAGAATTATCTGATACGTGCAAGCCTGGAAAAGGTAATATATGAGAAGGTCAAGCATTATATATTATACATAAATCCTGTTTCTTTATTGTATTAAAATGATAGTGGAAAACAGTCTCTTTTAGAAGCCTGTTAAGTTTGAACATGCAAATCAAATCTTGCATGATCCAATCAAGACTGAAAAATTGATGTATAATTCCTTTAATAGCTTGTCAAATAGGTGGACCGAGGACCAGAACCCACAAAAAGAGACTCTGTGTGTCGAAACTATGGGATGTTTCTCAGTTTACTACCAGAACGCAGACAATCTCTGGTATCTATGACCTTTAGCTACACTTGGTCCTTACCTAGTCCTGGCTTCTCTGTGGCCTTATGCTCCCAGCCATGGAAGTCTTGAAAATAAGGAGCTACAAATATATAATAGAGATTAAATAGTTGCTCACCGTTGCCTATTAATTTATTTTCTTTTTTTGGGAAGGGGGAGGTGAGGGCAAGGAGGGAGGGGAGGAATGGTTTAAAGGGCATCTGTATGACAACACTTCAGTAGATCTGATTATTAATTTTTTTTTTTAAGTTTTCTGAAGTACCTTTTTACAAGCAGAGCATGCTCATCAGAGCCTGGTGAACATAAGGGCCTATGATAACCTTGCCCAGCTGAAATGTAGGAAGAAATATGTAGAATAGTATCTTTTTGGTTAGAAAAAATCCTTTACTTCCAGATACTTCCCTTGCAAATACACAGCTGTATGATGAACAGGAACCCTTGTTAGGGTCTCCTCCACTTTGCACACCTCCTAGTGCAGTGCTCTGAATTAATTGTGTCTGTATAGAGAATCATCCATTTTGATTGCAATGCTAAAAAGCATAAGTAGAACAACCTTTAACCTGCTGTTTTCACAAAAGTAAATGACTATTTATTATATTCTTTATAATTAATGAAGACCAAAGTACTTACTATGATGAATGCCAATAAATACCCTCTAATATGCAAAAAAAATTCCCATTTACATTTTAATGAGATTTGAAATGTTAATGAAGGGAGTCTAGTAATTAACTTAGTGAGTGTCTCAAGTAAAAGTGAACTTTGTTAGATAAATTAATATTAGTTCCTCATTAGGATGCTCTAATAGGTGAAAATAATTAATGTTTTAGCTAATATTCTGAAAATAAATAAGTATTTGTTCACAGTTTGTCAAATATTTCTTAATTACAAACAATGATCTCATCATAACATATGACCTTTCAAATGCATTTCACATGTAACAAAAATAACAACACTCATATCATACCTTTTTTAGTATAGCAAAGAATTTTAAGCCATTTAAAAACAAAACAAAACAAAACAAAATAAAACAAAACAAACAACACATCTTTGTATTAATTTGCTTCCCATTTGGTTGCTTGACAGATGCTGAAATGAGGGTCTGTTGAAGCTCCATTGTTTTTATTAAGATTCTTAATGTAATATCACTAAAGATAAATATAAGCCCAATTATCTTTCTGTGACAGATCCATGGCATCCAGAAAGGAAATTGATATCTATTACAGTTACCTGCTTTCATTCATAAATGTTCTGTGAAAACTGCACTTTCTGAGTGCTTTCAAGTGGGGACATGTAAAAGGCCCTGGATTTGTTCCATATACACCCACCAATGGAAGATAAACCAAAGAGGACTCAACCATTTGTACATCTGAACAGCTCACTGCCAAATTGACTCAGAATGGGATAAAAGGGGGGAAAACCAGATTTTTTTGTTGGATTCACCTATTACTCCCTCCCAATGACTTTTTTTTTTTTTTTTTTTAATTTTAAGTCAGAAAGAGCATTGACAGAAAATTTTGAAGGACTTCTAGGATTGCACAAACTACTGGATTAAATATTAGAGAGCAGATACCTCACTTATTCACATTTCAGTAAGGACTTAGTGAAATCTAAACAGATTCCAGGAGGACTATTTCCTAAAGAAAGTTTAAAACATAAAGGTCACATTATGAATACATAAAAATGCTAATTCACACATACATTCAGGAAGGAATATACACAATTTACTGCAATGCCAAAACAAAATTTATAACCACTGTTTTAACCATTTATCTTGGCATAATGGTATATTTATAGCCAAGCTGTTTAAAATATAAATTATCCTTGCTTCTCCCCAAAATGTATAAATAAATGAAACATTCAACCTTATATTGCAACAATAGTTTGTTACAACACCCTGTATACAAAGTTCCCATAACTTCTTACTTAACAAGGTTGATGATCCTGAAAATACAGAAACACATGTAGCTCCAAGGAATACATTGATAGGCATATTTGTCATGTTCAGCCTCTGATCCACAGAAGTGAATCCAGTGGGCTGGCAAGGCTTAACACGCTCTGGAGCACTCAATCCCAGTGGCAGTTAACAAATACTTCCTTGTGAAACAGTTGTATTGAAAGGTCACAGTATACCTTTTGTGCTTGTTATGTTAACCTCATAACTTAGTTTGCTTCTGGGGAAGGGAACAAGGAATATACATCACTGTACCTGGCTATTTTTCACAGGCCAGCATGATTAGATACCTGTGTATAATAGAACACATCCTGCACCCAGTTTGATTACCACAGCTCTGAAGTCATACAGAGCGTTTTCAGATTCTGCCACTATGCCCCCTAAATAGGTACACAAATCACCAATCTGATATTAATAGGTGCTTTCTCTAATGGGTGTTGTCTCCAGCTGAGTTTATAAAATTAGCCATACTATGCTTGCCGGATGCAAATTTTTGTTTAAATTTGCAAGACTGCACTGGAATTCTAGTGGCTCTTTCAGAAGGAGGAAAACAGCCTGCTTCAACTGACAGGAAAAAAGTATTTGAAGGTCACTCAACTTTCAATTCCTCATTACTTCCTCCTATTCCTATTCTGCGGCTAAGAGGTTGCTCCTGAAATGCCACATCTGCTCTCTTCTTTTCAGACAGCTGAAATTATTCTGGAATAACTGCAATGTGCAATAAAAGCCTGTAGTATGGAAGATTATCATCGAATTGCTCATGAAAGCAGGACTTTTACCATCCTGAAGATACCAGGGAGTTGTGACATTGGACAAGCAGATGTGGTCATACATGGCTATCAGGATTTCTACGTTGTTTCACATGGCATTTTCCCTTCCAGGTGGAGTGCTCTGTTTCATGGGCAGCACAGCAAGTATGGCAATGAGACCAGTGCTGGAATTGCTCATTCACTATTCCTCACTGGTGAGGGGTGTCATGAGAAGTTTCGAGTAAATCAGCAAGTGCTTACTGCAATGGGAGAGCACTCCTTGTGATGCCTTAAGTTTTAGCTTTCATATTTTCCAGATTCTGTACTGCATTAGTATACAACTCTGAACTTCATATAAAGTGTTAGCAAGTTCTCCTCACAGTTTAGTTACACAAAACAATCCTTTCCCAAAGACACCATTGCAGCTTCAGGCCCAAAAAGGTACAAACAACAGCGAATTGAGGAGAGCAATCTGGGAGGATGGGATTTCATAACCTAAAGCTGTAATTGGACGATTAACCCCAGGATGTAAATGGACCAAAACTTATAAAAGCATGAAAACTCGTGAGCCACAGCACAAGCATCCATCTTGGGTGCAGCCCTGGCCAGTCTCTTGTACTGCCCAAGGTGTATCCTTTGAAGGCCTTTATAATAAATGTCTACTTTATTCCTTTAGCACTGTCTAGTCTCTGCTGTAGGTAGCCTCTCAAGGCATCACTTGTGCTGTTGAAACATCAATATGGAATGCACAATGGGCACTGTAGGAGTGAATGTTCTGAAAATATCTGTGACCTTTATCATTTTCAGAGCTTATAAGTCTGCTGGATAATTACATGCTGTTACCCTCTTGTGGTGCTAAACCTCTTGATTTAAGTTCAAAGCTCTTTGACTATGGAGGAAAACAACCTTAAAGGTAAAAGTGGCCTGAGGGAAATGATCTCCTATTCCAGCAACAAACCATAAGCACGTATTCCATGGGCAACATATGCTGAAATAAGTTTTAAACTTTAAATTGAATCAAACACAGATGTAAGTCAGCATTCACCATAATATGGGAGGAAAAAAACCCATGAAAGATGGCAAGAAAAGGAGTTACAGACCACATGAAAAATTGCACCTTTTATCAAAGAATAGCTCATGTTATATTGGGGGAAGATACCTTTCTTTCTTGCTTGACTTTTAGAAATATTAATGTGCTGCAGTTGATGAGGAGAGGTTGGAATATTACCTAATATTTTAATTAGAGATCTCCAGCTTCTTTTTAGAAATGCTTGGAAAACAGTAAAAGGGACCTACACTTCAGGATTAGTCTTGACAGATCCCCCCACTTAGCAGGCCTGTCTTGCTGCTGAATGCAAATAGCTAATACAAAGCATCTAAGGCTTAGTGATCTAGCAACATAACAGTGATTTGGCTTTGGGAAAAATCAATCCTGTCACGTGAAAGGGAGCAGAAATTAGCAGTCCTGAACAAATAGTCACTCCTGTAGTAATGTTTATAACTTTCTGCATGACCAGAATAGAAGGACTCCTTTTACTCTGTCTCCTCTTTGTTAACAGCAGATGCAGCCTTCCTTTTCTCTTGCATCTTCCCAACTCTCTGCTTTTCCAGTGAGTGATGAAAAATTCAAATCAAGAAAGAAAAACAACAGCAGGAAAAGTGTGACTAGGAAATGTACTGTTCTCCAAATGTTCCTCATTTTTCTTCCCAGTCCTTGGGTTAACATTATCCTCTGAAAAGAATGAAAAATGTCCAAAATATACTCCCACTATTTGGCTTTATTTTTCTTTTTTTCTTCTCATCTGGCAGGGGACATAAAAAGGGCAGGAGAGAAAAGAGGCAAGACCCACCCTCTACCTTCTCAAAAGGGAGGAGAAACCAGCACTGGGACTGGTTCTCCTGCAGGAAAGAGGGTTGCCTCCTCCTCCTTTTCCTAACCAAGAGGCAAAGGACATCTTGTTACAGGTTTCCACATGTTTTCCAGAGCAGAGTAGATAAAATGAGCTTACCAATATTTTCTCCTATCCAAATGCTCAGGGATTTGGATGTGGTAAGCCAGGTAGCACAGTCCAGAAATTCAAGGCATGTCTTGCAGTGTGATTTTGAATATGACTCTTGCCTAAAACCATTGCATTTTGGAAAGGACACATCATTCCTTTTTCTTCTCCAGGAGCAATCATGTCACATCTTCATAATTTGAAATTGTAATGACAACTGGTGAGTTCTCCATTACTCTTTTATCTTTACTGACATGGTAGTAGTTAATATGTCACCTCACCGAAACCTTGATGTAAGAGGGTAAAGTACTGCATGAAACATTTTTCATATGATTGATGCTATGCTAGGTATTAGTAAAATATGGAGAAATCAAACTAAAGGAAATATAAATCAGTAAAGAGAGAAAGAAAAATAAAAGTGATATGTAACATTTTTGCTGAGGAAAAAAAAAAATTTTGAGGCTTGGAATTAATACAGCATTCATAAAGCCAACTTTTCTATCCCTAAAATTAAAACCATTCAAATTCTAAGAATTTGCTCTGAAAAGAAGATATAATTTTCATTGCTTGAGCCCTTTCAAATAAGTTGTTGGGGTTTTTTTTTCATTTTATTCTTAGACTTTAAATTTCATGGTTTTATTGTACAGATCACATAGTTTATAGTATTCTGTTTCCAAAAGATCTGTGAAGCACATGAAAAAATCTTCATAAAAACCAGCACCAAGTGCTTTTGTCTTCTGTTGCCAGTTCACCATTCTTGCTTACAGAACCCACTCAAACCTGGATTCATTGGGCATCTTTTATGTTCTCCACTTCTA
Organism: Pyrgilauda ruficollis; assembly: GCF_017590135.1. Classification (NCBI taxonomy): domain Eukaryota; kingdom Metazoa; phylum Chordata; class Aves; order Passeriformes; family Passeridae; genus Pyrgilauda; species Pyrgilauda ruficollis. The sequence continues at coordinate 13,865,995 of NW_024525156.1, forward strand.
CTAAAGCAAAAGAGTGAAAATGGAGGACAGCATTTTGAGATTTACTGTGTTTACACAAAGCATTTTCCCAATTGATTTGGAGGGACTGGTACAACTGTGAGTGTAATTCCATTCCCAGTATTTATGTGGTTGGCATTGAAGTTCCTCTGTCAAATGTACTTTGCCAGAATGAGTAGGAAGATTGGAAGAGACAATAAATTGTCTTGATCACTTTAGCTTTTGAGTTTTTTTCAAAGCTAAAGCAGTTGTTTCCTTTCAACAAAAATCACTACTTTAGGAACTACGAAATCTAGTATTTCTCATCTTGCCTATTTGTAGGAAAACTTGGCATGTGCTCTTTCTCTAATTGCTAATATAACTGAGCATTTCTTAAAACATTTACACACATTTATGTAACTGTGTGTAATACACAAAGACATAAACAAACTCCTGACCATGAGAATGTGATGATGATGAAGTAGCATTAACTGTTCTCACTTACGTTGCCCTTTTCATTTTTAAGGCATGTCAAATTTAAGAATTTATGGTTCATCATGATGCCAGCCCAGGAAATGGGACTTTCACCTGTGTGAAAAGTTTTCTTGAGGGTGATGGGATTACTCACAGTAGTAAGCAATGGACTACCTTGTGTTTCTGTAGTGTATTTGAGTCAAATTTATGGGAAGTTTAAAACATGGGATGTGAATTACTAAGCCAAGTACTGAGCTGTGCTGCACAGAGCTATGAGATACTGCATCCTCCATATGCTAGAATAGAAAGAAGCTTAAAGCTATACATGTAAATATTTCAGAATTAAATCCTAAATAACCATGCCAAATGCAAGAAATTTCAAGGACAGTGTTCTTTTCTGTAAATGAAGAGCACTGCAGAATATACAACAAACCCTAAATTAACTGTGGCTGTGCCCTCTGAAATGCTTCCTCTTATACACTTAATGTTAGTATATTATCAGCTAGTACATATTATCAGCAGGTCTCCAGCACATATATATTGATTCTTTTGGTCTTTGCTATGCCTACACTAAGGCAGGAATGGGTTCTCGTCTATGACTGTTTTTAGGAAAACTTCTCTGTCTGATCATCCAGGAGCCCATCTGGCAGTCACACCTTCACTGCCTGGGCTGGGACTGCAGCCCTTTCATGGTGGGTGGCTTCAGTGAGCTGACAGGCTCTCTGCTTGGCTCCCTATACACCCCACACTCAGAGGCAGACCTTAGATTTCCCATAGCAGTCTGAGACATCTTGATCCTTAAAATGATTTAATCTTGGTGCAATAACTAAATAAGAAAATATCAGCTCAAGCTGGTGCCTCTGAGGAGGACCCCAAGCAAAGGAAACCCTGGGATTTTATGCCTTCCCAGTCCAAGTACAGGGGTGTGATGTCCTTGGCTGCTGCCGTGTCACTGAGAGTCTGATGCCCCAGCTGGGCCACAGGTCTCAGGACCTTTGTTCTGCACAGGGCCAGCATTTCATGCCCCTTGCCTGAGGCTCCAACCCTGAGCTCAACCTGCAGCTGCACCTGGAGCCACCTGCACTGAATGTATTCCTCAACAACAGTGAACTTCGTCGTATTTCATTGCAAAATAGAAGTCTAAAGAGTCAGTTGTAGAAAAAAAAATCTTCAGGACACTGTGATAGACAACACAGTAGGAGAAGTGACAAAGGTAAGGGTTAGTTTCTGTAATAAATATGATTCATCTACAAGTGCTTCTTCTAGTTCTGTGATTTCACATGTGCCTCAAATTTTAGTGATGTAAATTGTCTACAAAGAGGAACTGCATCCTAGAATTGCTTCTCCAAGGGTTTTCCTCTGGATTACAATCAAGTAGAGGTATGAGCTATTAACAGGAAAAAAATATCACAAAACATGTTGGGGTTTTTTTTTTGGGTTTTTTTTTTTTTTCGAAGTGTGGAATTTATTCTACATACCCATCACAAAACATGTTGGGGTTTTTTTTTTGGGTTTTTTTTTTTCAAAGTGTGGAATTTATTCTACATACCAGCTCTTGCTGTTTTCCAAATTACTAAGAATCCTTGCTGTCAGAAAGAGACTAACCTGGATGCTACAATATATTGGGACACAGTCTTACTTATTGGTCTTTTGGATACTTAATTACCAGAATTGTGTTTAGGTGGTCGATATATAATCTGAATGTTTTACTAGTATCTGTGATTTCCTCTCCATATGCAACAGGTGATTGGTTAGATTTCTCATTTTGCTTCTCTGTAGTATGAATGCCTATCTTGGCTGTTCATATGATGTCAGATAGACTATAATTATTTTCAGACTTGACTGGAAAATTCTGTGCTTTCAAAATTGTTGCAAATCAACTCTATTTTTATTTGGAATATAATAATAATAATACTAATAAATCCCAGTTTATTTTATCCTTCATTTGCACAGAGTATTTTTGTAACATATTTACATTATACGGCCTTGCTCAAATTCTTTGGCAATGGGAAATATCACAACAATAACAATAAATTTAAAGGAATGTTCAAGTATAAAGGTAGTCTATGTAATTGTTTTCTACATCCTTCTGTAATCACTGTCAAGTTCTTGTACTTTAAAAAAATCAGTAATGCCATAATGGAGAACTTAATTTCACGCTGGTTTTTTTTGTGGGCTCTAATTTGAAGACAATAATTGGTGGCATGGTGTTTTTCTGCTGTTATTAACATGTAGCAAAAAGGACTTTAACTATTTTCAGATGTGTCCTGATGAAGCAAAAGAGAATCTCTGAAATTGTGATACTGCAGTATGCCCACAAATCTTGCTTAGAAAAAAAAACTTACTTCTGGTGTCTGCATCATGATGAAGACTTACTCACCACATAATGACTCAACACGGCCTTCTGTCTCTTGTGTGTGATAAGTGGGTAGGCTGCAGGAATAAAGTTTAAAACTCAAAATATAAGAAAATTGCAGCTTTGGATAAAAATGGTAGACTCCAAGAGCTACCCAATCTTAAAACTCACTTGCAACCACTCCTCCAGCCAAACTCATGCTCATTTGAAAAAGAACTTAAAGAGCAGGGAGATTTCAAATCCAAGTGTGTTTACAGAACAGTGTAATACTTATATTAGGCTTTTCAGTGTACTATTGGCCCTAACCACAGCAGCAATGTGCTTCCACACCCGCTGTGGGAGTCCAGAGGAGCCAAGAGTGTGCAGTGCCTGGCCTCAATCACCACAAAATGATGGGGTGACAATTGTTTTCCAACAAACAGCAGAAGCAGGCCACATAAGCTGTCATCTTCTAACTGCCCTAACATTCCATAAATATTGTTATTTCCAAGTCAAATAATTTATGCGGTGTTCAGCTTTAGACAAATAAGACCCACTACATTTTTAAGCTGAAGTGTACATTTATAATCAAATTAAATTCTATATTGAAAATTAATATTAAAGGAAGCAAAAATATCCACTTGCATTATTCTAGATAGCATATTCAATTCTACTTTTACCTCACATTGTACATGCTTACAAACAGTGGCATTTGTTTGTACTTCTAACTATATATGAATGAAATTCTAAATTATGTATTTTCTTGAAATCAGCAGTACTGCTAACACATCAGCTATGGTAATGTATATGCAGATGAGTGCCCATGTTCTACACTTTATGAATCTCTGTGGATTCCTGTGTTCATCTTTACAACAAGATAGACAAGCTTCACTGTGTGCTAGTACATGTCATAAAATCCCACCTACAGATTTGTATAGGTGGAATTGATGTCTCAAACTTGAGTCAAAAGATGTGCATGCTGTTATAATACAGCACTGCATTGTAAATACAAATATTAGTGAGGGAATAATGTTGACTTGTAGCAGGACTTCCCTTTAAAAAAAATCTTGCAGAACAGTACAATTGGTTCATATAAAGGACTTACACTGGGGAGAGAATGAGATAAGATATGAGATATTTTGTGATTATTTAATATATATCCTAGATCTGGTTTTACTTTGTTAGTCTTAGTCATAATCCAGCTGGGACCAATTTAAATAAGCTCACCTCTTCTGTGATAATAATTTTAATATTCAAATACAGGCAGAAAAAAAAAAGTGCTAAAAAGAATTATGCAAAATTGTATATCTGTAATCAGAAAACCTACACACCTTGAGACTTCTTAAAAAATTCATACTTCCAGACAAAAAGTAAAAACTTCAACAGGATAAAGAAATTAGTGATAGAGAGCTTTTGGATGTAGAACAAAAAGACTATAAAGGATTTATACCTTGTCACTACTGGGGAGAAAGGGGTACTGAAATGAAATTTAAAAATATTTATATCTTCTAAAGCTTCTGAATTTCAAAAGGGTTGTTCAGTTTTTGAAACAGTCAGCTTTAGGACCCACAGATGAAAAATTGTGTTGCCCTGTGTTTTGGCAAAGAATGAAAAAAAAAAAAAACAACCAAAACAACCAAACATTTTCAAGACAGTTTTGACTATTTTGTTCTGGTTTATAATGTTTCTTAAATAAGACGTTATTTTAATCTCTCTCCCTCCTATTCTGTCTGCAGATTTAAAAAAAAAATCTTCTAACAAATAAATGATTCTTGATTAATTTGATAATATAAATAAATTGATAAAATTGTAAAGTCATAAAAGGAGCATCTGTGCCACTTAAGAAATTTTACAATTCCATATCTAGTATTAGGAAAATCTCCTTAAATAAAGAAAACTGGTTTGTACTTTTACAGGCAGCCATTCTGGAAGGTTCCGTTTCTCTCTCTCTTTTTTTTTTTTTTTTAACTCTAGAAACCTCTCTACCTGACATTATTTTCTGTACACCATCAAAATGTGCAGACAAAATTTCCCCTAGCTGGCAGTATGTATCCCTCAAACACTGACAACTTGGAGACACCAAAATTATTCTATTAAATTATTAAGAATCCTGATATTTATCTCCTCTAAATGTCACTGTGTGTCAAATAGAGTAGAAAAATTATATCCAATGATAAGAGTCTCAGTCAAGTCAAAAGATTCATATTTAAAAAGAAATGCCAGACAACTTTCTGAAATAATTCAAGAAATAAAATAACTTTTTTCAATTTATAAGGTATATAAATGGGATATGATGTCAATTTATAAAGTTCAGTCTGTAGTCAGAACTCCATTTCATTATCTGGTTTTGAAATAAATCACTTTAAAATAGCCCAAACATTTAAAGTTTCATCAGACCTTTACTGAAATATCAGTCCAACTAAACAACCAATATTTGCTCTTATTATCGAATCCCTGTAACTGAGCAACATTTAGCAAGTTTGCATAATCAATACCTCTCCTCTGAGCAGAGAGAGCTATAAAAGCTTTACCCTGTATAAAAAGGTCTGAAACAGTACGATAAATCCCTATGAGGGCAAATGCACAAGTGAAAATATTTACCAGTCAATAAAATGGATCCCATTGCCTTCTGTTGACAAAGCAGGTTACACACCACATGTAGCCCAAGTTAAATTGCTCTCAAGTTTAAAACGTTTTTCACTAATGTCAAATGAAAAATCTATTCTGCACCTCTGACAATAATACCAATATAGCAAATTTCATACTAAGTAATATCTTTTCAATTTTTTTTCCTCATCATCTATTCCTAAGTACTATTCAAAAGGCATTAATTCACAGTTCTATAAAACAAAATGTTGCATAGTTTTAGAAATTTAACATCTAGCTGTCTTGGTTCATATTGAGAGTCATCTTTTAAATATTTAATTAGTATCACTTTATGAGGTGAGGGGGTTTTTTCAGCTTTCACAATACTGAAATGATCTCTTTCTACCTGATGTGATTAGCATGAAACAGACAGTATGATTCAGAGATTTAATAAGTAGATTTAAGTTTTTCAAACTTTTATGAAACAGTTGCAGGGGTTTAATTTACTTACACTGCCAGAAGTATAAGTAATATTCTCTTTAATACAGAATGGGGCAGAAGCCTGATAATCTGGTTTAGGGTGCCAGGCATGTTCAAGGGGAGCTCTCACATCCCTGGAAACTATGGAGCTTCTTCTGTCATGTAAGAATGCATGTTATTTTTAAAGATGCGTGAAGATTGTCACACCAGGAAAAAGGAGATAGATAATGTTTTAAAAAAATGTACCTCTTCCAGAACCTGTTTGCTTGTTGACATTTCTGGGTGTATTGACTAAGTTTGAATCATAGAATGGTTTGGGTTTTAAGGGACCTTAAGTATAAGCTAATTCCAACCCTTTGCTCTGTGCAGGGACACCTTCCTCTCGACAAAGTTGCTCAGGCCTCCATCCAACCTGGACTAAAATTTTGTCATATTTTTTTTTCATTGTATGTTTTTTTTTAATACCTGAAAAATGAGCTACTTTGCAAGTACTTATTTTTTTCTTCCATTAAATTCTCATTCTGAAAGGTTTCTCAAAGCCAAGATAAAATTTCAGGAGGAAAGCACAGAACAAATTCCTATATAAACCAATAGCATAGCAGTTATCTGCAGTATGAGTGATACAGATTGAAATTCATTGAAAGGTACAGTACTGACTGTACTGTAATATATGACTAACTATAATATATGTAGCCCTTTAGAAGCCTTATTCTAAAATATAGCATCCTTCAAAATGTTTTGATACAGACTCCTTGCTATTAGAGAGTTAACAGTTTGAATAAATCAATAACAAATCCTTTTCAAAGAGGCTGTTTTCTCCAGTATTTTATTGCAATTCTTTTGTATTGAAGACATTATGGCTATAAGCTCAGCTTCCTTGTTAAAAATGAAACCATTATATCAATCTTTACCTAATAAAGTCTGTTTATTTATATGATTTAATTACAAAAATACTTTCTTCAGCGAGACAAAGGAATTTTTTATGTTCTGAGAGTTGTGATGCATACAAAGTTCTTTCTTTTTAAAGAACTAGCCAGTGCTGTTTAATGTACAGTTTCTCTAAGGAAAAGAGGTAAGGGGAAGAAGGAAAAAAAAAAAAAAAAAGCAGAAGAGAGGAGAATGGAGAACTTCCTGTGAAATTTTACTTCGTAGTGGAAGAGTTCATGAAATTCATATTTAATCTTTCCTAGTCAAGAACTCAAGAAATGCATAAGGCAACTGTCTTTCCTGGGCAGTCTCACATTGATCCTGCTACACCTCTCTCATCCTCCATTGTATCCTGGTTTTTTTTCAGGTTTCCATTTTACAGATGAAGAGGACAGGCACCAGCCAAAGTAAGATTCACATGAAGAAAAGACAAATTAGCCCCAGCAGGCAGGCTTGTAGCTCCTACAACTTTGCACACTGTCCTGCCATATGCACGATCCATAAACCTAAATTTTGGTTCCGTTCTCAGTGTGTAATGACTACTTCAGATTACAGTTCACAGGGACAGTATCAGTCAGTAAAGTCCCATGTAAACTACGTAGTAGTAAAATTAGGACACAAGGATATTGCTTCACATACTACAGCTCTGCTGTATAAATACTTTATCCTCTGAAGCCACACAGGATTTTGTGCTACAAACTTTCCTTTAAGAGGTTCATCTTACTGTGTTTTACAGAAAATGGTAGGAGGCCATGCTTTCATCTCAAGACTCGCCACACAGGATTTTGTGCTACAAACTTTCCTTTAAGAGGTTAATCTTACTGTGTTTTAAAGAAAATGGTAGGAGGCCATGCTTTCAACTCAAGACTCGAATAGAATAGAATATAATAGAATAGAATAGAATAGAATAGAATAGAATAGAATATCTTAGTTGGAAGAAACCTACAATAATCTAAGTGTATGACCACTTCAGGCCTTGTTGTTAGGGTATTGTCCAAATGCCTTGTAAAAACTGGCAGGCTTGGGGCATTGATCATCTTGCTAGGAAGCTTATTCCAGTGTTTGACCATCCTCTTCATAAAAAAATGCTTCCTGATGTCCAGACTAATCCTCCTCTTGCCATTAATAATGATTTGACCTATTCCCACAGGCCCTACCTCTGGATACCAGGGAGAATGGCTCAGCACCTTCCTCTCCTTTTCACCTCCTCAGGAAGCTGCAGAGAGTAATGAGATCACCTCTCAGCCTCCTCTGGTTCAAAATAGGAGAGCTTGAAGTCCTCAGCAGCTCCTCATAAGACATTCATTCCAGGCCTTTCACCAGCATTTTTACCCTCCTCTGGAGGTATTCAAGGATCTACACCCCCTTTTTAAACTGGGGGGCCCAGAACAGCGCACAGTAGTCAAGGTGAGGCTGCACCAAGTCTGAATACAGTGGGATAATCACTTCTTTTGCCTGGCTGGTGATGCTGTGCTCGATGGACTGACAGTCCAGGACTGACAGGGCACACAGTGTTTGCCCTCTGGACCACAGGGCACAAACTGATGACTCACACTGAGCTTCTGTCAGCAAGCACCCCCAGGTCCCTTTCTGCAGGGCTGCCCTCCAGACACTGTTCTCTCATTTATATTTGTCTCTAGCATTACTCCATCTTAGAATATGGAATTTGGACTCTGAAAGCCTCCTGTCCTGTTTCTCAAGAAAGTCAACAGTACCTCTCAGTTTGGGATCATCAGCAAACTCATTAATGTTGCAGTCAATTCCTGCATCCAGATCACTGATAAACAGATTGAACAGGACTGGTCCTGGAGCTGCACCCTGGGAAACATCACTGGTGACCTGTCACCAGACAGATGTAGCTTTAATCACCACAGCCCTTTGAGCTCTGTCCTTCAGAGAGTTCTTCACCCAGAGCATCCTGAACCCTCAGCAGGATGCTGTGAGGGGCAGCATCAAACACCTTCCTAGCATGCAAAAAACCTGCAAGCATTGCCTTTCTTCATGCATGAAGTGGACCCTATAATAGGCATATATCAAATTATTTAAAGAGGACTTTCCCTTTATGAACTAATATTCTTCTCCATAATTTTTCCAGGAGGTGAGGTTAGACTGTAGTTTGCTACAGTCATGCCCTTTTTGTAGATTGTAATAATATCTATCAGCTTCCTTTCCGAAAGGATCTCCCCAGACTCCCAAGACTTTCACAGATGATTGAGAGCTGTCTTGCCAGGACATTTACTTGATCATTCAGAGCTCTGGGATGAATCCTACCCAGCCCCACAGACTTGTGAACTTTCAGCTGATACTGCTGCTCCATTACAATTTCAGTGTCCACAAATGGAGGATCCCTGTTTCCACAGTTCTGGTCCTCTGATTCTGGGACCCAGGAAGCCCAAGGTCTATATAAATTAATAAAGGTAGAGGGAGGTAAAAAAATGCATCTAAAGTCTCTGCTTTTTATTCGTCCATATTAGTCAGATGATTATCTTCAACAACTACCAATCCAATGTTTTTTTAGACCTCTTCTTGCTATTAACATAATTTTAAAGGTTCGTCTTGTTACTTGATACAACATTCTCCAGTTTCAACCGATTTTCAGCCTTTAAAGTGATCTCTGTGCATATACAAACCACAGTTATAAAAACCTCCATCTGCATAACCAATTGATGGATAAAAAGTCCCTGAGCACAAATTAAGGAAAACTGGGACAGACATGAAGATATCTGGGAGAGAATTTTGACCCATGTCACTTATCTCAAGGAAGTATGCGTGATACTAGCCATAGCTGTTCTTATCTGGGGGAACTAAGGGTTTGTCCTTTCTAGATGATGCTGTTTGCTTAATTTGTTAGTTCTAAAGGACAGGCCTCTCAAATGACATGAGGAAGCCATGAATTTTCCAATCACTGTTACAGTGTTCTCATTGCCATGATACATCTTATAGTACTTTTTATAGATCATAGGTAAACAGCTCTTCAGTGTCTTCCCCCCAAAAGTTTACCACCTGCTTGTTCAGTCTTTTGTACCTAACATCTTATTTACATTGCAACAAACAATACTATGTTTTAATTTTAAAATCAAATCAATCAAATTCAATAACTAATTATTTTATTTGTTTTGATATTCATCAGCCCCTCAAATAGACTAGCATTTTCTGTCAATACAGTAGTATCAGTGTTGTGATGAATTTATACCTTGAACAATTTGGACAACAGGAAAATGCAAGCTATAGGAAAAAATCTAATATTGAAAATTACTTACTACTAGACAGGACTCTTTTAGGATCAAGGAGATTCCATATAATGCAGTCTAAAAGGATTTAGGTTTTATGTAGCTGCTTTCTTTTTTCTTTAATTTCTTATAGAAAGGAAAGTACATCATGACAATAACAGGCCATTTGTTCAATTTCCAAAGGAAAAAAGAATACAAATAGGTTCTATTTATTCCTGAATACATATGAAGCAGTGCAGAAATAAGGGGGAAGTGAGTTAGCTGAGGAAAAAGATTAGTCAGAGATTGTTTTCTTTCTTCAAATCATTACCTTATAATTTCTTCATTAGCACACAGAGCTGTGATCCCTTTCCCATGACATAAAAGATGCACAGATTTTTTTTTTACATGATGTAATGAATCCCTTGTTGATTTAAAATGATCAAAGGGCTAAGATGAAAGCTTTATACTCTATGATAAAACATTGATAATTGTGCTGTAATATTCGATATTGTGACCCAAATAAAGTGGTTTTCAAACCTCAAAGCTTTTAAAAAGCCATATATAATGTTCTTAAAATCTTATTGTATCAACAGTTCTATAACTGCCAATTATCTACATAACATTTTGTATTATAACTGCCAATAAAACCTGCAATTTGGCTGCAATGAGGTATTCCATTTAGATTAAGGAGCAGATATAATCAGGTAAATCAATAAGAACTATTTTAAGCTGTTCACAAATGCTTAAGAAGATTGAATTAGTGTTGTCCAGGGCTTTTTCCATATGTTCAGTTTGATTGTAATTTATGTAATATGTCGGTACATTTAGGAAATTCATTAAAATGCCTATAATGTAAACTTATGAACAAACTTCAAAAAATGCCTATTAAACAATTACTTGTTAATATTGCAGGATTTTAATTGTTTGCTTAATTAGTTGATTTAATTAATGTAAATACCACATTGTTTAAACACTTCAGATTAATTTCTATGGCTTCATGCCATTCAACATTATATGTGAAATTAGTTCGATCAGAGAAACAGAATACTACAAGAGCAATGACATTTTTTGATATTTCAATTTTTTCTACAGTACTGAAATTTATTTTATGCTAAACAGAGCTAATCAATCATTTTAATTAACAACCAGAGGTGGGCTAGGTCTCCCACTGAACTGAAGAGTAATTGCTAAGGTTTATGTCATGTGCTTCAGGGCAGATTCAGCTTATTGAGTTTGTCTGGTTCTTGAGAAAGAGTCTCAGATATGAAAGTAGCTCCCCTTCTTTCTACATCTAAAGCAGGTCTTTATGAAATGTGGCATTTTGTTTTGTGAACAGATATAAAACTGTTTAATGTTTGTTTTTAAACTCTGCTTTTGTCACTGTGGGTACCTTTTTGTTTAGACTTCAGGGTATTTTCAAAGCTGTGTGTAGGAGTTGAGAAATTATACATCTGAATCCCATTATTTTCTAACAGGATTTGAATGCATATATTTGCCCTAAGATTTAATTATAAGTCTTTGCAAACCTAGATCAATTAGGCAACTTAAAAACCTGTTCTTTGGGGAAATAACTGTCAGTTTCTCTTTTTCTTTGAGTGTCATAATTATACCAGAAATTTGCTTTAACACTTTTTTCTTTATGGTAATTCACATAATAAAAATATTTTAAAATATTATAACTCTCAGTATTTAAATTAGTCAGTATAGAATTACAGAACTGAGCTGAAAGGGATCTCAGAAGTCCCTGGCCCACCTCTTTGCTTCAACATATAAAGTATAGTTACGGGCAACACTTTTTCCAGTTCAGAAAGATTTCCTAAAGTGGAGACTTCACAGACTCTGAGACTGGCTTGTTTTAATATGTCTTTATATTGATTATTTCAATGTACAAATTAAAGTGTTATTTAAACTGATTAATTATATATTGTTTTATTATCTCTATCACAGAGAACTGGCAACTACTTTTCACTTTCAATCAGTATTTTGCATATTTAATGTAAATCTTTGGTATTCTTTCAGACAACCAATCCCAAATTGTTGCATCTCCCTTCTCTATAAAAGCTATCCATATCTCTGATTATGTTAATTTTTCTGCTCTGAACTACTTGAGTTGTTGGTGTATAGCTTTCTTAGTGGTTCTAATGGCTCCTCAGAAGAGGTTACTATAGTCCAGCTAAGGTTTCAAGTATGAGGAACAAAGCAGAAGAATTACCTACCATCTTGTGTGAACTGTACTTCATTTACATATCCCAGCATGATGTGCAATGCTCTCCTTAACAGCAGCATGACACCACTGATTGATGTGTGGCTTATGATCTGCTGAGGATTATCCTCAGATCCTTTGATATTGAATTGCTATTTAATCAACTCATGTAGAACTTCTGTCTCTGTATTCATGTACCTGAAATTGCAATCCAAAAGCAGAAGACAGTAATTGCCTTTATTGAATTGAATTATTAATTTAAAAGCAATTTTCACCCTGTTTTTTAAATTATTTTGAATTGTAATACAGACTCCCAGTATTCTTGCAGTTTATACCAGGACAATGCAATAAACATACTTCCTATTCCATCACTCAGGATATGAATGAAGAATAAACTAGAATTCAAGTGGGATCCACTGAGAAGCTTTAAGTAAATCTCCTACCATTGACAGTTTCTCTAACAATGCCATCTGGTGACCAGTTTCACTGTAATACTGGTAGTCTCATCTATACCACACCTGTGAAGCTTAATTACAACATATTTACACACATATTTACGTGAAACTGTGTCAGCCATCTTACTAGGGCCACAATATAGTATATTTTGATTCTCTACTACACATAAAACATTAAATCCAAATTAGCTGTTAGTATGTTGTCTTCTAAAATCTTACAAATAATTTGATCATCAGTGTCTGTTCAGCGAGTGGTGAACAGTTAAATTGTGTATCACATATTTTTTCTATTCTAATTGCTGTATCATTATGATCCCCCTTTTTTGTCCTATTAAACTGTCTTTTTCTCAATGCACAAGTTCACTCACTTTTACTCTTCCAGTTCTCTCCCCCATCTTACTGTGAAGGTGGGGAGCGAGCAAACAGCTCTGTGGTGCTTTGTTGTCAGCTGGATTTAAACCATGATAATCGTTTTTGTTGCCCAATGTGGGGTGTGGTGGGTTGAGATAATAACAAATCTGACTAGAACTCATAATAATAAATTTGTTATATACGCTTATTTCATCAGTTTAAAAATTGCTGGCCACAATGTAGATTTGTTTGCTCTCAAATTTGGTGTGCTTGTACTTTCACTTGCCTTGTGTAATGTCTTCCTTGTAGTATATGTTGCCCATCATGCTGTTTGTCATCCATGAGAGCTGGGCTGACGTTATCGTGTTGTTCTACTTTGTAGCACTAATGATATAGAATATATATATAGATATAATATATAGAATTGCTGGTTGCGTAACTAATCTGATAGTTGTACTCATCATAGTCATCACCTCTGTACTTTGGGAGCCATCTGTTGGAAAATATCAATAATTATATCTTTCAGCTTTTCCTTTTCTCCTTGGAGATGCAATCCATGCAGGAGACACTTCCATCTTCCCTTCCTTCTCCTCCAGGCTAATTATGATAGCTCTTAAGAATTTTGATTCTCCTTGGGATGTTGAAACTAGCATGTTCCTATTTCTACGTGTTCTGAATGTGTTGCAGGTCTTGTTTAAGGCTAAACAGCGATTTAATAATACATTCAGACATCTGCCTTGAGGCTGGATGAGCGGTAGGGTGTGTGGGTTACTATAGGCAAGTACCTAGAAGAGTGGGTGCCTCCAGGGTTTTGGAACTCCACCCCTGAAAAAGTGCAGAATCTGGAAAAATCAGTAAAATGTTTGTGAAAAGTATGCAATCACCCTGGCAATTCCAGAGAAACACAAATCACTGCAAGATGCTGGGGTCTGGCCCGGGCCTGGCCCAGGCCCAAGCACTGTAGAACACTTCTCAGCACCCTCAAGGGGAAGAGATGGTCTCTGGATGTGGCAGCAAAATGACAAATGCTGCAGATACTTCAACTGAGATGACAGGTACTGCAGCTCATTTAGTGAGGGATAAAGAAGCAGGGCCATCATGAGAAGAGCAGCAGAAACAGGCATAACCCAATAATGAGACAAAACCACCTAATTTTTATTTTTGAGTGAACTGCATTAAGAAAGATGTTATAACTCACCCAGACAAGTAGACCACCTTGGAGAGAGAAACTATCAAACTAGTACAACGAATACTTATAACAAGTTTCTTGTGTTTCAGCTTTAATAGAAGAATAGTGCTGGTAACACAGTGATGTTTTATGTTATTGCTAAGTAGAGTTTGTACTGAGTTAAAGAATTTTCAGCTTCTCATGGCCTGCAAGCTAGAAGGTGGGATAGGCATGAGAATTCAGGAGAGAACACAGCCAGGACAGCTGACCCAGACTGGCCAAATGGATATTCCATACTGTATGGTGTCATACTCAGTATATAAACGCAGGGGAAAGCTGACTGGAGGCTACTGTTTGGGAACAGGCTGGCATTGCCTGGAGTGTGGTGTGCAATCGCATTGTGCATCACTTGTTTTGTATATTCTAATTATTTTATCATCATTATAATCATTATATTCCTTCTTCTCTGTCCTATTAAGCTGCCTTTAACTCAACATACAAGTTTTCTCACTTTTGATCTTCTGATTACCTCCCCCCATCCCACTGCAGGGAAGGAGATGGGAGTGAGAGAGCAGGTGTGTGGTACTTATTTGCCACTGGGGGTTAAACCATAGCACTCTTTAAAACGTTATATTTTTCATTTTCCAGTCTTCTGAACTTTGTTAATTTTCATGCACTCTCAGAAATAAGGAAAAAAAATTCTGACATTACTTTTATTGGTTTTTAAAGCTGTTTAAAGTAGATAACATCAGGGCAAAAAGATTTAGCAGATTCATATGTTTTCAAGTATGCTCCAGCATGTTATTTCTCTGTTTGGCAGTAAGACCTTGTCAGTGACATGAGCTATGCCTTTGGTTGAGTATTTCAGGCAATGCTGATGGAAAGACAAAGTAATTTTCCCCTGTTGACCATTTCCACCCCTGGCTTTCTTTTTCCTTAAATATACTTGCAGAATTATTTCTCAACACTCTTTCATGCTACTTCCTGGTTGTATTTTAAGCTATATATGTTCTGATGTTGTTTGTATCTGTGTGAGCTACTTGTCCTATCTTTCCAAGTTTCTATCTGACCTAGTTTTCATAGTCTGCATGATCTCTTTCATGGTTTAAGTCATTTGATCTCTCAATATATTTCCTGTTCTTCCTCTGTAATTGAATAGTCTGCACTTCTGCCCTTGGTATTATCTCTTTAGGATTAAAAGCTGTCTCTTCTTAACTAATATTTCACTAAATTTGTTTCTAAGTGTTCTGAGTTTATTAAAGTCCACCTTTTTCAAGTTTATTATTTTTATTGTTCATTTTTCTTGCTAAGGATTGTGAACTCTCTCACTTACTTCCTAGTAATTAACATCAAATCTAGAAGGGCTTCACATTTCAGCCTTTTTTGTTTGTTTGTTTGTTTTTTTTGTATATAACAATTGTCATTCAAGCATTCCAGGAACTAATGACTGGACAAAGTGATTATTCAGACACAAACACAGGTTTTGTTAGAAAATTATAGGCTAAGCACAGTAATCTCTCTAACTATTGTATATTTTCATATAAATGTTTTTAAAAACTACAGCTTGAGAAAGAATTCCTACTTCATAACTTTTCTATAAATATGTCCACTTTGTTATGATTTTAAATTATCCATGGCAATGAATATGAAATTTCTAAGCCCTAAGTAACTCACAATTCTTGAGGAAATATCAACCACTTCTTAAACCACTTCTTAGTCTGTTTGTGGCCTGCAAGAAACCCTTTGCAAATACAATGTAAGCCCACAACCCTGGATGCCTGAAAATATAAATACAAGCAAAGCCTTTTTTAGTCATTATTGTGATGGACATTGTGCCTGCAATGCTTTACACACATATAAGGTAAGCATGTAATGCTCTCAGATCAGAATGGTCACCAGTTATTGTCATGACAGTGTATAGCACTGCATATTTCGAAGAACAGTGGTGATTTAATGCTCAAGTTCTAATACTACAGCAGCCTCCTGAAATAACTTAGTCATAAGCATACTGCCTCTATCCTATCAAATGGTAAATTTCATGAACTGGCTACATGAACATTTCTGAGATACCATTATATGTCACTGATATCTAAACATGTGTAGCCATGATGTCAGTGGTGCATTCCATAATAGGATTTCTAAATATAAACAAAAGGTTCCTGACTCCACTCCTCTGAAATCTTGAAAGGTTATGGTTGTGATCTCATTCCATTTAATGACCTTACACTAAGTCAAGCAGTAAAAAACAGGACACTTGTAAAAATTCATCCAGCTGAAAATTAAAAAGAAAAACGACCAAAAAACCTCACAATAAGTGCATTGTCTGTAATCAAATCCAAGTTTGATTTCACTGATAAGCACATGAAAAATAATAATAAAACACTTGAAAAATTTTATTTTGGAGAGGGCTGACAGTTTAATGATTTTGAGATGCCTCCATTGACTTGCATTTTATTGTCATTGCTCTTGAAAAATAGTCTATGTGAAAGTAATATTTGTTATATTCTCTGCATAAACCAATCAAGTTCATAAAG
This sequence comes from Pyrgilauda ruficollis, assembly GCF_017590135.1. Lineage (NCBI taxonomy): Eukaryota > Metazoa > Chordata > Aves > Passeriformes > Passeridae > Pyrgilauda > Pyrgilauda ruficollis. Next base: position 13,882,696 of record NW_024525156.1, read on the forward strand.
TTGAACTGAAATTATGCAGGTTTATGAACTACAAATAAAATACTTTATTTCTTATCAAGATTCCTCCCAAGTATTCTAAAATGGCTTTGTTCCTTTTTATTACTGCTATTTGCTGTGTTTGCCAAGAATGCGGGAAAATGGTTTCCATCTGAGGATGTTTGAACACATACATCCCTTATAGGGTAGCTTCTCAACCACCAGTCCATGTTGCACTCTAGTATATGTGCTTGTGAAGATGGGGCAAATATACTCCGGGTTTGCTTCGGTCTTCTTAATCTTCCACTAAATCCAGGCATTCTCAGTTTATGTGAATGTCACAGACATCATCCTAGAGAGCTTTTAAATATTTCATGCAAAAATATTTCTGCCCCTCAGTGAAGGTTTAGAAAGACTCAATGACTCTTCACGTCAGTCATGTTGCTCAATAGGAATGTATGATGTTGTTGTTCGGATACCTCTAGAAGAATAGAACAGGATCTAACAACCCTTAAGTTGTGGATGTTGAGCACCCAGAGAGCCTTGAGCAAATTCTGAAATCCTGCTATTAAATTTTGTCTGAATACATAAAGCACTCCTACTCAGTTCACCATCTCTGAATTCCATACACTTGGAGACTGGATTTGTGCCAATACTGGAATACTAATTCAATTAGATACACACATTTGAATAAATGTCCTAGATAGGCTTGGCATGTTTCATTTGGAATTAAGGCGTAGTTAATTTGGTAATTGATATCAATAATTGAAACAAACTTGATGTTTAAAATTGCAGTCAGATTTATTTTAAACACTCCTTGGCTTTTAGCTGGAATGTGGTTTGTGTGTGTATTGTATTTATTGTCTGACAGTTTGAGGTCAATAAATTTGATTGCATGCAGCTTGAACCATATTGTGAGCTTGAAAATGTGTCCTGTTCCTGATGCTGCCACGGTCTTTGTATATGGCTTCTGACAATTCATTGAGCATCCTCTTCACTCTGAACAAAACAGAAATAGAACTGAAACCAGTGATGAAGAGTTGTTGTATGTCAGGTATGGGAGTGAAGAAATGTAAGCTTAATTATTATTGTTTTATTTACAGCATAGAATTATTGAATTATTCATTGATGGTTTTACCAGTTAAGATAGCACATTACGGTAGAGCAAAGTCACTATTTGATTCCTTTGACTTTGTGGAATTCTAGTGCTTCATTTACAGCAGTCTTGCTTAGTCAGTGACAGGTTGATACTGATTTACCCTTAACACATATATTGTAATTAATTGCTTCCTTTCAGCCTTTTTTTTTTTTGTGAAATGCATATATGAACAAAAAATACAGTCACTATATTTCTCATATTCTGCTGCATTTATTAAAAGTTTCTAAATTGTGTCCTCAGGTGAAATGCTGACAATGTTTTATAAGTGATTCCTCCTATATTTTGTCAGTAATTACAGAATCATTATTTTTAAAAGAAAAGTTCTACTCCTTTTAGCTATCCAGCAGAATATGACAAAATGCTCTACCACTCCATGCATTTTGAAACGTGGAATAAAAGTAGATGTATTAATTATATAAGCTCCTGACCAGCAGTATGATAACTTTGGGCAAATGCTGTCAGCAATATCTAGGCTGTGAGTTAGCTGCAAAGAGAGCACAGGATATAATTGTTTATAATTTCACAGAGGACTCCATCATCTTCAAATCAGGCTTAAAGGCAGACTATTATTCCTATTGGTCTTTAAACGCTACATAAAACTCTGTTCTAAATAATGAATGAAAAATTCAAGAGATGAAAATACCATCTTTAGAACATACTAGCAAAGTACAAACATCAAGAAGTGCTACCAACTAAAATTATTAGGGAAGATATTTTTTAGTAAACTTGGTAAATAAGATTGTCATGCATGTGTCAGTTGTAGCTAAATATTTATATTGTTTAGATTATTTTAAAACCCTCTACTAGTAAAAGAAAAATGTCAAAGGCAAACTTAGGTGGAATTTCATGGACTCATAGAATGGTTTGTGTTGGAAGAGAACTTAAAGATCATATAGTTCAACTTTCCTCCCATCCCTGCCCCTTCCACTAGCCCAGGTTGCTCAAAACCTTGGACACCTTCAGGCATGGGGCATTCACATCTAATCAGGGCATCCTGTTACAGAGCCTCACCACCGTCACAGTAAAGAATTTCTCCCAAATAGCCAATCTAAACCTACTTTCTCTTAATTTAAAGTCATTCAAGTTTCAGTTAACCCCACAGGCCAGGTTGGACAGAGATCACTATGGGAGATGAAAAAAGTGATCATTGAGTCACTTTCAGTAGTTTACCAGCAGCCCTGGCTAACTGGAGAGGTTCCAGACATCTGGAAGTTAGCAAATGTGACGCCCACCGATAGGAAGAGTCAGAAGGTGGATCCAGGGAGCTACAGGCTTATCAGCCTGACCTTATTGCTGGGGAAGGTTATGGGTCTGATCATCTTGAGTACCATTACATGAAATGCACAAGACACCAGGGGATCAGGCACAGCCAGCACAGCTTTTTCAAGGGCAGGTCCTGCTGGACTAAACTGTTCTCCTTCTATGACAGGATGACTCACTTAGAGGAGGAGGGAAAGATGTTGTCTGCTTAGGATTTAATAAAAACTTTAACACAATTTCCTGTAGTCTTCTGTCAGAGAAACTGGCTGCTTGGGTCTTGGACAGGCATATTCTTCACTGGGTGAAAATCTGGCTGGATGGTTGTGGTGAGTGGAGTTAAATCCAGTTGGTGACTGGTCACAAGTGGTGCTCTCCAGGGCTCAATACTGAGGCCAGTCCTATTTAATGTCTTTATGATCTGAATGAGGGGACTGAGTGCACCTTCAGGCAGTCTGACACTAGGTTGGGTAGGAGTGCTGGGGGTAGGAAGGCTCTACAGAGATGTCAGGATGGAGCAATGGCCTGACGTCAGTTTTATGAGGTTGAACAAGGCAAAAAGTTGTGTCCTCATTTGGGCCACAACAACTACATGCAACTACAGGCTTGGGGAATAGTGGCTAGAAAGCTGCCTGGAGAAGACAGACCTGGCCTTGATTGTTGACAGAAGGCTGAACATGAGCCAGCATGGCTCAAGAAGACTAATGGCCCCCTGGTTTGTATCAAAAATAATGCAGCCAGCAGGACTAGGGCAGTGATTGTCCTTCTGTACTCAGCACTAGTGAGGCCTCAACTCTAGTACTGTGTCCAGTTTTGGGCACCTCACTACAAGACAGACCCTGAGTTACTGGAGCATGTCCAGAGAAGAGAAAAAACTTGGTGAAGGGTCTGATGGGGAGTGGCTGAAGAAACTGGAACTATTTAACCTGGCAAAAAGGAGGCTGAGAGGAGACCTTATCACACTCTATAACTACCTGAAAGGAGGTTGTAGGAAGGTAGAAGTCTGTCTCTTCTCCCAGGTAACAAGTAATAGGACAAGAGGAAATTACTTGAGTTGTATCAAAGGGAGATTTAGATTGGCTGTCAGAAATAAAGTCTGCACTACAAAGGACTGTCAAGCTTTGGAAAAAGTTATTCAGGGAAGTGTTTGAATCACCATCCCTGGAAGAATTTTAAAAGTGTGTAGCTGTGACACTTAGGGACATGATTTAGTGATGGACATGACTGTGTTAGGTTAATAGTTAAACTCAGTAATTCTAATGGCCTTTTTCAACCTAAGTTATTGTACAATTCTAAGACTCTACAACTATGATTCCATGGTTACTTTATATTGAAATATTGTCTCAAATAATTAGTATCAAAGACAATCTTTGTAAGAATTATCAGTTTCTCGCATACCAATTATACTTAGTTTTTAAAGACTGAAGATATTGATATAAGCTCCATGGGCAACTAATACTTTTAAAAGAAGCTGAACCATGGAACTAGAGAAGAAAAATTAATAAAGTCAAAACAATAATAAATTTGTCTCATGACAAATCTTTAACTGAGAATTGTGATATGAATGTGTATTTAAAGCAGGAGGAAAGATAAACATTTTCTTGTTAGACCGAGTTTAAATGAATATCAGTTCATAAAACATATATCAAGAACATCAAGGTTCTCTTATCCATTTATCACACATGCTCTGTGAGTATCCAAACTGCATTTTCCTGTTTGCATAGCACCTCTGTGCTCTGTCTAGCTGCATGAAAGTAAAATCACATTCACGTGCATGTTGGAGGAATTGAAAGTGTTCAACAAAAGCAAAACATGATAAGAGTATGGCAAGATGAGGACTGAGTGGCCAAGCTGAATGTGTTATGATAAAGGTGAATTCTGTAGTCTCATCACTGTCAAAACATGTTTCCTGTATCTTGTCTCCAGAGTGCTATACGTGATTGGTGGAAAAATACAGCTTTCTATCTTCTGATTAATGTAATGCCATTCAGTAACTGCAGATACCACATCCATCTTCAAACAGAAGCATGGTTTGTAATATTTAAGCAGAGGCATTATGAACAGGCTACCCTTACACAAGGAGGGACAACAAAAATCTCGCTTTTCACGTGGGTTTTTTTTTTGTTTTCTTTAAGATAATGGAAAGCTGTAGATGTATGTAAATATTAAAATTTAATAATTTTTAAGCTATTCAAACTAATTCAAAATGCTTCAATCATTTCATGAAGCTTGAAACCTCTTAAAACAGCACCAAATAGCAGGCTGTAAAACATTTTTAGGCTTGTGGGTTTTTTCAACTTGAAATTTATCGTAATAACTTTTGATACAAATATTTTTCAACAGCCAGCTGAACATGAATCAGCATGTGTCCAGGTGGTCAAGAAAGCCAAAGGCATCCTGGTTTGAATCAGAATAGTTTTGGCCACAGGACCAAGGCAGTGATTGTCCCCCTGTGCTCAGCACTCATGAGGTCAGGAAAGCAGTGGAGTCACCATCCCTGGAGACATTTAAAATATTTGTAGATGTGACACTTGGGGACATGGTTTAGTGGTAGACTTGGCAGTGTTAGGTTAATGGTTGAATTTGATGATCTTAATGGTCTTATTCAACTTAAAAGATTCTATGATTAATTTATTTTAATCTTTTTTTATCCAGTGAGGAAAATTCAGCACAGATAAAACTTAATGTTGCCCTTTGTCAGTGAGTATATTGTCAGAAAATTAAGATGGGTCTACTTAACTTTTCCAGTCTTAAAATACACACTTTATCAACCTTAAAAAGAAAATCCCTTTCACTTGCCACTTAAAGTGATTTGACTGAATATTCTTTTAATGGCTAAGTGCAGTTTTCTGAGTGTGTGTTTTTACATGGATAGCTAATTCTCCATTTTAAGAGGACAATGACATATTTGAATATCTGCAGAGAACAGAAAACTGGTGCCTGTAGCTAAAAGAAAAGGGGTTTACAACACTACCTACTTTACGCCAAATTGGAATAGCAAGAACTCTGAAGAGCAAACAAAAGCGTGATAGAGATGGCAAAATCCTAACCTTTCTTTAACTATTTATTCATGAAAGGCACTTCACTGTCAAGTTTATAATTCTGTATTGATACTACTTTTGGAATTTGCATTAAATGACATTTTGATTATAGTATTCAAATGCCTGTGCCCTTAAAACTTTGCCATTTATTTTGTATTCAGAAATCTTCCAGCTAAATGTCCCTATTTCCATTTTGCTCTGGATTCCACTGAGACTATATAGGAAAGAATTACTAAGGTTCTTCTTCCCGAAACAGTCTTGTCAGGTAAAAGAAATTCAAATTATAACATATTATGCACCAACTCTTTGATTCTTAGCTCTAGATTATAGTTTTGAGAAAATAAGATGGTGCTTTGTTAAAAGTAGACAGCTTTTTTTTTGTTGTTTATTTCATTTTAAATCTATCTTTATTGCTAATAATCCAGGACATACTTACACAAAGCAAGTGTGTGTAGTTATTATGTAAATTCTCTGACCATGCCTTTGAGCCATAACCTTTTGAAACCATTGGGAGTTTCAACCCAAACAATTAGATACATTCAGTGAGGGAACAAAATTACTAATGATATTAAAACAGCAACAGGGATATGACCTCAGGAAGTTCTTAAGTCAGAAAGTGCTTGCATCTGCACAGCTGGCACCTAGGAAACTATTACTATGCAATTGCCCTGTCTCCTCTTTTCTTAGGCATCTGCCACTGACCAGTGTCAGTGATAAAAATGGCAGAATGATCACCTCTGTGAGCAGAATTAAACAAGTTACATTAAGCCTTACTACCTACTCTATTTTTTTTCTTTAAGCCAGATGGAACACATTTTATTTCCACTAAAATGTCTCCTTTACAAAACAGGATCAGATCAAAATATCTGATATTTTGTAAAATGTTTTGTACCTGCCATGAACTGTCATCTATCAGATTGCATTCTTCATTCAGCCAGATAAGTTCACTGTAGCAAACAAAAGCAAAATGCAAACCAGAAGATGTTCCAGAGTCATGGGGAGCCTGTGAGGCACAGGTGATGAAAATACCCAAGATGCCCATTAACTTTTAACAAGAAAATTTTCCTGACTTGAATCTAAAAGCAGTGTTTCAAAAGCACATGGTTAATATTTTATTTAAAAATTAAATCAATATTCTTGGCAACAAAATGTTTTCTTAAGGAGAGAGTATTTAAATAGTTTGCTACTCTTCAGCTTTTAGAATTTTCCAGGTCCTGGAACAGAAAGCAACACAGAATGTAAGCATATGCTTAAAAAATGAGCAAATCTGTGGTCTTAATATCTACCTAAACACTTGTTTGGACCCAGATTAGACTGTTGACTCTCATTCAAACTACAGTTTAGCACAGGGTTAGACCATGATTTTTTGATTAATTGTGCTAAGGCACACCCCTCTATGCCTTCTCATAGCTCAGAAAAGGAGAAATGAATTTACCCTGTGTGTACCACATGAAGTTAGTTGTACAAAATAGTGAGATAATCCTGAAAGAGATATTACTATAGTATAGTAGTACAATTTTATGCATTTTATCAAACTATCTGATAAAATCAGCAATACTACTTTGCACTTACTTTGACAGGGTAGCATAGGAACCCAACACAACTGGGCATTAATGTTGACACTGATGAAAATGATGTAAAAATTACCAGTGTTTTGTTAATTCTTTTAATTTTATAGAAAATAAATAGTTAACACTGTCTTCCATACAATCTCAGAAGTGCTCAGATGAAGTAGGGTTTTTTTTCCAAGTAATAAATTTAGAAAATTTTAAGAGAAACCTGTTAGTACTAACTGCACTTGTTCAAGTTTTTAACACACCTTTTATTGCTAATATTTCAAGTAGAACTAATTTGGAGTGTTTTCTTTGCTTAAAAGAAAAGAAAACATGAAAGTTCTGATTGACATGATGATAAGTTCACTATTAAAATGTTCAGTGAAAATCAACTGAATTACTTCAGAGCTGAACATTTCTGCAGAAAGATGAAACCTAAGCATATTTCACTTAAAGCTATAATTTTTCAAAGCTCTAATTAAGGCTTAAAATATTTTTCAATAATTCTACATTAATATTCCTAAAGAACTTCCTGTTATGAATTTGTTGTGCTAGAAGAAGCTGTAGAATTCAAAATAGAATTATTATACAATTTTTCTATAACACTAAATATCTTTATCAACATTGACCCCTAGGTACATTAACTGAATTGTGTGTGTTTACACAATCACAACCATCAAGATCACTGAAAAAAACCCAAGGAAGCTATGCCATAAACTGTTGGGAGGAAAGAGGCTGTTGTGTGTGTTAAGGGATCTAGCACAATACATTTGATTTCTCCTCCAGTAGTGTAAGGTTACGGGGCATTCTATTAACCTGACAGCTTAAGGTCTCAGGATTTGTCAAGACTGTGTCTCTCCACATCACCTCCTTCCGACAGCTGAAACAAGCACAGAGGTTTTCTTGAAACACTATTGGCCTTCTGATGTATTTTTCACCATTCCCTCGCACATCTTTCTCGTCCTTCACGTTTGCACATAAAACCCTGCTAGAAAAACGCTATGGCACAAAATGATAGGCACCTCCTCATTCATGGTAACAAACAGTCAGGGATAGGGCTCAAATTACCTCCAACCCTAGGACTAGAGAAAGTGGAATGTAGCTTCTCAAAGCCTTAAAAATATCATACCACCACAAGGCTGTCAGCACCTACTAAAATTAGCATGCATAGAAAAGCAGTGGCACAAGAAATTACCTGGACATCCTTTCATGGCAACGGTAGTTTGACCATTGGTCACAGGAGCAGATCAATAGCTTGCTACTGCATCATATCCCACTTCACCAGCAGCATCCCTCTGAGTGTTGTTGCAAAGTAAAGCACTGGCAGCAGAATAAGCAGGAACTTACTGCTCTGAAAGAGGTAGTGCAGTCAAACTTTTGCATTGGAGAAAATGTTCAAGGACTCCAGCCCTGAAAATGGTTTAGTTTGTGTGATCAGATAGTTAATCAGGATGAAAAAGTTCATCAAGGATCAAGATAAACAGAGGGACATCACTTATCTGTAACAGTCTTGGGCCAAATCTGTTGGGGAAACATTAATTTTTTGCCAATTGGATTAGAGATGGGTATTGTGAGAAAAAAAAAAGAAGAAGAAAAAAAAAAGAGCTAAAACATTCTTCTTCCCCCAGGCTTCACTCCCCCATCCCTAACTTATCTAACCTCCTCCACCCCAACTATGCAGGGGAGTGGGAAATTAGGAACTGCTAGTCCACAGAAGCTCGCTCTCTCTCTCTCTCTCTCTCTCTCTCTCTCTCTCTCTCTCTCTCTCTTTCTCTTTCTCTTTCTCTCTCTCTCCTCCTCACACTTCTCCCTGCTCCAGCCTGGGGCCTTCACACAGATTGCAGTCATTCAAGGCAAACTTGCCTCTGCACGGCCTTTTCAGTGGCCACAGTTCCTTAAGGGCACGTCCACCCGCCCCGCCAGGATCGTTCCCAGAGTAGCAGGAGTCTCTCTGCCGGCTCTCTCCTGCCCCGTCCCTGCTCCCGCTGTCCCCTCGGGGCTCGCAGGGCTGTTTCTCGCTCGCTTCCCCTGGCTCAGCCCGGGCTGCCGGGCAGCGGTTTGCCCTCCCTTGCCCAGGCTTTCCCCGGGGCTGAGGGGCTCAGCCGTGCCCTGCGCTGGGGCCGAAACTGGAACTGGCCGTGCCTAGCATAGGTCGCTGGAGACCTTTAGGTTAATTGTTGCTGAGTCCTCCACTTTGTCTCAGGAACTTCAGCACACCCACTGAGTAGGACCACAACCATTTGTGAGATCTAATTTAATTAATATTGCACCTAGAGTAAAAGTAATGTCTGGTAACTGCCAGTAATAATATAAGTGATTGAAAATTAAAAGATTAAATTAAATCTTCTTACAGAATCCTGACTAAACAAGTCTAATTCATCATGTATTATGAGAGAATACACCAATTAATAATAATTGAACTATGTAATGGACTTCAAACAGTATTTAAAACATGAGCATTCATACTTAAAGCCCTCATATAGGAGCGTTGTGCAGATGACTCTTATATTCATAAATGCTTGTAAGGAGAGCTGTTACTGAAAGATTTTTTATTTTTGTTTTTAATTTAAGAGCAAAAATAGCAAACCAGCTTTCCTGTTATATAGATATATAATTAGAGTCCTCAATATAGGCATACTGGAATTTATTCTGATGACTGACAACCATGAAATTCTAAGTGACACTCTGAGAACTCCGTCATTTATTTTGCCGCTGTCCAGCTGCATTTAAAGAACTGTCCTTCAATGTCCCAATATGAATACATTTAGACATTAGCTAATGTATCATTCTTGACATCTATTCACCTTCAGCAGTGCATTAAAAAAGACAATAAAGATAAAGCAAAGTCAAGGGGCGGTCTTATCTGATGCCCAGTATAATATTTTCCCTAAATCCAACCATGTAAAGTTAAACAGTGCTTCCAAATATTTACTCCTTTTGAGGCTGTAATGTTAAATTCTACCAAGGTTTATTCTTATTTTTATGGAAAGTTGTTGGAGTACTTTACAAGTCTGTGCATCATTAGGCTTCTGTACACATATCCAGCATTCCTTTGGAGTAGATTCTACTCTCAGTTCAGCCAGAAAAACTCTTGTCACCACCTGCTTTAAACAATATTCACTTCACAGTCTGGAACTAAGTGCTTAAACTTCCTCCATTTTGTAAGTTTTTGTCCTAATCCTACTTTAAAATGCTAAACTCATGACACAATCTCAGTAGCTGAGGTGAGAATATCTGTTGTGAATATAAAACATTCTTATAGAATCTTCTACATGATAAGTCATGGAAATAAAATCATTTTATGGAAATGTTTCCTTTATGCAAATATCACACTTTATCTGATATGTGCCATAAAGTATCACTCCAGAAACTAAACGTAAATTGCACATAAACTGTAGATAAATTTAAGAGAGACATCTATAGCAAAGCTGGTATTATTTTTAAGGAATATACAAAAATTTAACTTGAGCTGCTGCTGGTATGATCAGTCATACCATCCTGATCTCTGTTCTAGTCTTCTGATCCCAGGTGTTGTGTTCTTCTTTGCTATTGGCAAATCTTCCTTTCCTTCCTGTGCAATAAGTGTAGTACACCTTCGGGTGTACTGGGAATGCCCAAGAACTTCGCCGGGGCAGGGGGAGTTTTACACTGTCTTTTGCAACCCTGTGGATCCCATGCAGTCCTCTGGTGGAAGGGGCTCAGGAATGGGCTGTGGGCTGTGGCTGGACCTGGCCAGAGCTGATTTTCAGCACAGCTGCAGAACTGGCTTTCCTAGTGGGCACATTAACCTCTCCTTAGACCTGAGATAACTCGACAAAAGCACAACCTCTTTCTTATCTCAAATTCCTGTCAGGTGGCTTTAACTCAGTCCAAATCTCCAGATATTCCCAGAGGCATCTTCGGGGGAAGGGAGGTGGTTGCAGATGAGCAGCTGCTTCTTTGCAAAGTTTGCTGCAGAGGGCAAAAACTTAAGTGTTTGAGGCAATTGTGATTTTTAAGTCTCTTAAAGCACACATGCACACACACACACACACACACACACTCACAGAAAAAAAAGGTCTAGTTAAAAAGCTATATGCCACTTTAAGATGTCAGTTTACAGAGACGTGAAACAAATCTAAATTGGAATGATTTCCTCAGAAACATGTTAGTATCTGTTAAGCCTTAACACTGACAAAAGAGAAAATAAACTTAAAGGCAGTTCAAAAACCATTCTGAGATTACAATGGATTATCTTAATGTTACTATATCCTTATTATCATTAAAAAGAATTTATTTTCAGAACCTATAAAATCAGTATTTCTTTTTAATACTTCTGTGAGTGTATGTTTAAAGAATTCCTTAGGGAAGAGGAATTTCATATTTCTAATGTATCACTAATAGCTGAGGCTGTATGGAAAGACATCCAAGTCATATTCAAAGCACAGTCAAGGAAACAGGGCAGAATAGGAAAGGTGATAGAAGATTTAAGAGTTCCTTGTTTATAGAGTTTTTTACACAGCCAGTTTTGACTTTTCACCTGACCTGAGTTTCATGCAAAGGGACACATGAATACCCCATTTTCTTTATAACTTACGATCTGGGCAGGCTTTAAAAACTTTTTGTATCATCTGCTCTATATGGCAAGCAGTGCAGCACCAAATGTGCAACAGTTAGCATGTGCAAAGAGGAAAGAGCTAGAGTATTCATGGTACACAAATTATCATAAGAATGTGTTTTGGAGCAATTATGTTGTATACTGAAGCCAATTTCCTAAGTTTACACCTTCCAGGCTGATTAAGCTCTCAGTACAGGTGGCTCACAGATTTAATGATTTGACAGAAAACTTCTCAAAAAAAAGAAACATTCCTCACACTGAGGACAGCCCAAGCGCATGCTATTGTTTTGGTTTCTATTTCAAAACAAGGCAAAACAAAACAAAACAGTCCTAGACATGGGGATTAAAAAAAAAGAGTACCTCTAAGATTCTTTTGCAATCCTAATGTTAGAGGTGAGGCTAATCAAAACTTAACAAGGCATTGTGCTATGCCAAAACAGACAAGCCATTAAGCATATTGTCTTAGGAGGCAGTACGAATTTTATCTGGTGCTAGTTCAGTTGAAGCATTTAGTGTGACTGGTGGTATGTGGCTCATTAATCAAACAAGAAACGTTTAGATGTTCTTTGCTTTGTAAATTATAATAAATAAATGGCATTCCTACTTGTTATTTATCTACCTTCAAACTTTAATGAACATTTCTACTGCTAATTGCTGATTTGCTATATTTAGAGGGAACAGGAACATATGGAGATAATAGCACAATGTGATATTTATGAGGTGCCAGTTCCCTTATAAATATAGAAATTGAGTAATTAGCGTTAGAAATATTCATTGGAATTTCAATGCACACTTTGGGATTTGAGATTAAATTGTGCTAAAGTTGGTGATCCTTGTCATAAATTAATATTTGGGGATTTGAAATTTAATTCACTAGCAGTATGCCTTCAACTGCTGAATAATTTAGATAAAAGTAACACTGGACATAGCAAGCACATTTAGTGAAAGGGGAGGCATCAAAGGTCAATTACAGCTTTGACAGTGTAGAATTGTTGTTATCACAGATTTTAACACATTTGTTATTTCCCACTATGTCAATCTATTTCACCCCTTCACTGCCTCTAGTAGAAGACAGGTGATTTAAAGTGGGACTTGCATGTTTTCCAGGTCAAGCCAGTACCTACAAAGATATTATTTGATTACACAGTTATAAATTACACTATATAAACTAAATGCTTCACTGATATAGATTGATTTTGGGCTATTCTTTTAAACCACTAATAATATTTTAAACAATAATAATACCAAAATAAAGTTGCTCATAAAGATTTAAAATCAGTTTTGGTAACTTGTGCCTTCTGAAAGCATCACTTACAACAAAACCTAAACTGTAAATAATTCAATAATAATAATAAGCCACTTCTGACTTAAATGGCTGAAAATTTAGAAGAAACATAAAATGCCTGTACAATATTGATTGATTTTGACTGAAGGCATAGAAAAGCCTTCCAGGTGCAACATTTGTGTGTTAACATACCAAAGCAGATCCAGTGAAGAATCATGAAGATGATAAAATGATCTGAGCATCTGATACATAAGGAAATGCTAAAGAGGGCTAGGATTGTTCAATGTCGAGAAGAAAACATTTGAAGGCATCTTACCAATATATTTATGTCAGTTGGGAAGGGAAGAAAACAAAGAGACAGAGTCTTCTCAGTGATATCTAGTGACAGACCAAGGGACAATGGGCACATAGTGAAATACAGAAAATTCTTTAAATACAAGTAAATGTTCTTACAATAAAGTGGTCAAAACAGGTTGACCAGAGAGGTTTAGAGGCTGTATCAGGGAGATACTAAAAACATGGCAGAGCACAGTCCTGAGCAATCTAGCGGACCCTACTTTGAATAGGAAGGTTGGACTGGATTTTCTCCAAGGATGGCTTCCCAATTGACCCATCATTCTGTGAAGTCTCTAAGAAAGAATTTGTAGTAAGCTTTATTCTTTACATGAAATGCCTCTGAATTGTGACGTTGATGTGAGTAAGAGGATGCAATCAAGTAATACCTTCAGCTACCACATGTTTTTCTATAGGATGTGGATTTATTTGAGATATTTTATGTTGACTATTAAAGTAGAGGGTTTTTGCCTTTTTTCTTTAATGTGAAAATATTTACTTTGCAAAGAAATTAAGGTTAAGGACATAAATTAATCACTTATTGAATTTCTTCCTTAACTATGCAAAAGTGTAGTAAATTATAATGTGATTATTGTGCTAAATAGCTTGGGTTTTACAAAAGCTGACTCCTTATCTAAGTTATATGTTTGGGAACTTTACTTTCATTAAATTTTATCTACATTCATATCAGCAAATTCATACATAAATTCCTATTAATCAGTTTAAAATAGATTCTAATGAAAACACTTTACAATCTGAATGAGCAAAGGCTTTTAATATATACATCAGATTTTTAACTGATTAATATTGCTGTCCCTAAGTGATAATGGATTTATAAGCTTTAAATCTAAATGCATCTGACTACTGAATAAGTAAAACCAAAAGAGTAGAAGCTTTGAAGGCTTCTTGTTATTAAAACTGGACATGAACATTAAGGTGATTTTCTAATTAAAGATAAATGAACAGCTTGTAATCCAAACATGATACTTCAGAATCTAGGCTGTGGGTTTATGTGATTCTGTAAGAGAATCATATGCTTCTAATATAATTTGGAAAATTTTATTATGAGAAGGGCATGTCATACCTTAATTATAGAGATTTCAACTGCAGTTTAAAACAGCAGCGCTTCCATGTTTATAACTTTCCTATATTGATTATGTGGTGAAAGTATTCAAAAGCAGACGTGAAGTCCAAGTTTTCAGTTATTATATGCCATTATGTGCTACTTCCTGATTTCACAGCTCTGTTCAAAGATCTCATCTAGATGTAGTTCAAAGTGATCACAGAACTACATCACACCATTTGAAACTGTACTGAAATCCCTAAATACAATTAGAAGAATTCAACTAATTCAATGACCACCTCTGCTGTAGTATGCTTTTAAACAGATAAACAGCTCCCACAGATTCTGGCTAGACTTCTAAAGGAGTAGAAAATTATTTTCTATTTCTCCTATGTTTTTAGAAGACAATGACATTTAAAAAAAAAAACAAACACAAAAAGCCCATGGAAATCTTGTGGAAAATAGACACATTTACAGGCCATTTTCTAAACAATGGAAAAGGTAGCAAGAGCCAGAACAAGATTGTCACTGTTAATCCTTTAATTCATTGTCTTTGTGTGTATAGAATAGAGACTCCCAAATCAGCTTCTGAATTTAATCTGTTTCTTACCTTCTGTAAAGCAAAACTAAATAAATCCACCCAAAACACATGATCATCAACTGTTGAACGCATCACAGAACTCCATGAGGAAATTAATACTTCATTACTGAAGCTGAGTCAGAACAATGTGTATTAATGCAGGAATAAAACCTGTGCTAGAAGAAAATAGGATATGTCTATATGTGTTGTTTATCCTGCAGTCAGTCAGGAAAAATAGAAACTCTTAATTTAACACTATGTGTTCTTCACATGCAGATTTTATTCAGATAATTAATCTTGAAAAATTACTTCTTAATTTTGATACCTTTTATGCATTTTTAATAGGAAATATATTTTTAAAGTTCTTGGCATGAATGTTTCTGACAAATTTTTCCAGTTATACTGACTCAGGAAGAACTGATCATCAGGAAGCTAGAAAATTTTCGATACTCAGAATTTAATCTTCTGTGCAAACAGGGTAGATGATAATAAGGAAAGAGTTTCAGCATTTAACAGAACTACACAGTACATGAAAACTGGGAATATTTTCCAATAACTATTAAACTATTTCTGGCACCAAGGAAATGCTGAGGCACTAGAGCAAGCACTTCTTATGCCTTCATCAGTACCCCTGCACTCCTGTCTTTCACTCTAGCTGTTACCTCTCATTTTGCATCTCATTTTTTCCCATTTCAGCGTCTCATACCCATTACTATTCCACTCTCTGTCTTCTATCAGCTCCTCCCAGGCTGTACTTACACAACCACAGGAAAGAGATGGAAGCCATGCAGCATCAAAAGCAGCAATCTTAACACCTTCTTCCTTTTCCCTGGCTCTCATTTCCACCCCTGCTGTGTCTTGTGCTGGTTTAAAATGAAACATGGTTTTGGCAAGGTAATGGACTGAGAGCAGGAAGAGTGTTTGAAGACTTGCAGATGATGATGGAAGTAGAGTGAATGATTTTTTAGGAACAGCAGCAATTTATTGCCCATTTTGAAATTACTTCCTGCCTTCACATCATCCTAGTATATCTCAGTGCAGACCTCTGTGTCAGATTCATTTTCCGGAAATATCTCACTTCCTGGCTTCAGAGTCTCTTCTGGAGCTTAAAGTGCCTCTCCTCTCTTGGCTCTAGTTACCCTGTTTCTTCTCCTTACAGTGTTTTTTGAGATGGACACTGGGGAGAAAAAAAAAGCTGCCTCTGCCCTAATACCTATAAACAACACCTAGTCTCCTTCACTTCAGTCATCTTCAGCCCAAGTTTCTGGCCAACACAGATTGAAACCTCAAAACATTTGATTGTCCGCTTTAACTGCTTGTGTGAAGCAGGTTTTCATACGCTTATAAATTAAATAAATTTTATTGTGTTTTCATTTGAAAAAGAGAGAAAAAAGAAAAAAGTCAAAGTTGACATCAAGATGAATATAATTTATGTCTTTGTTTCTGGATGTAAAAGTCTTGTAACTTAGGTATAAGATTAATTTCTGGGCAGAACATCTCCTACTCTTCACTTTTCTCTTTATAAGAAATTAAGTCACCATGGCAAGGTCACCTTATTCAAACAGCTTCACACCAACAGTTAAATATGCGAGAAAAGTAAGATTCACAGTGCTGCATTGGGGGATTGTAGACATAACTGCCGGCTATTCTTTTTTTTTAAAAAAACCCCACATATTTACATAATAAACACATAACTGTGGAATTTAACACATTATGTCAACACAATAATTGTTTTACATAGAAATGCCAATCTCAAAGTCCCATATAGACCCAAACTGTGTAAAAAGACATAATCAATGGTAGGAATATTTGGTGTCCCTGTGAGTAGTGTTAGCCCTCACCATCTTTGGCCAGTCCCACAGGGCTCCTCCTACTCTGCTCATGGCCTAGGACCCCATTTCAGCCCTATGGGCCATCAGTCCCTGCCCCAGTGATATCACAGCAGGGCCCACTTCCAACTCTCCACAGCCCTGCTCTGCCTGGCCATGGGTCCTGCTGAGCTGGGCTCATCTGCAAGCCCAAACCCTGGCCTGGTCTCAAGCCATTTTCATCTCCAGTGAGTTGTTGGACACCAGGGGTTGGGGCTGTTCCTGTCCCCTCGGCTGCCGTGCTGCTGGCTGGGGTAGTGAGCTGGGGTCTGGCTGCAGGATTTGCCCTGACTCCTGAGATAGAACCCTTAGCACTCACTCAGGGCCACAGGGAGACACTGGTCCTTCTGCTGCCCTGGCAGGATTTTAGTGTATGGCCATATGAAAATTAAATCACCGTCATTTACATTTTGCTGTTGTTTAAGGAAAAATTATTATCGTTACCAATTCTGGTGAGGCCACACCTGGAATTGTGTGTCCAGTAGCAGAGACATGGTCATACCAGAAAAAGTGACAGGCCATGAAGATGATGAAGGAATTGGAGCATCTCACCAGTGAGGAAAGGCTGAGAGAGCTGGGGCTGGTCAGCCTGGAAAAGAGAAGGCTCAGAAAGGATATCACCAATATGCAAAAATACCTGACAGAAGGGTGCAAAGACGACACAGCCAGACTCTTCTCAACTGTGACCAGTGACAGACCAGAGGCAATGGATGCAACCTGGAACAGAGGAGGTTCCACCTGAACATCAGAAAACAATTTTTTACTGAGAATGTGACTGAGTACTGTTAGAGGCTGCCCAGAGAGGTTTTCCCTTCCTGGAAGTATTGAAAACTCATCTAGACACGGTCCTGGACTACCAGCTTTAAGTGGTCCCTCCTAACTTCAGCCAAATGTATTCTGTGACACAAATGAATTATGCTACAGAAACTGATCTTAGTGTATTGCTTATTTGGCCATATATCTCCCGGCAGACTGTATACTGGAGAAAGATCAAAAAAAAAAAAAGAACTTCCTTCATGCTCTCTATTGACAAGCGAGAGTTAAAGATCCTTGTATTGACTGTCGGGACAATAGAAGATGACTACATAGTCTTAGGTTCTGTCTGGCAGATAATCAAACTTCCAGCATGCTCTATGAAAGACTCTACTCACTTTAAAAAAACAACACAAAAACACACCAAAAAAAAAGAAAAAAAAAAGAACAAAAAACCTGAAACCAGAACAACAAAAATCCCCACACTCCAAACAAAAAACAAAACACCACCAAACAAAGAAACAAACAAACAACATCAAAAAGTAGCACCTCTCCCTAAAACCCCACTCAATATGATCCAAATCCATACATAGGCTGAGCCCACTGAGGAGGGCAGAAAATCTCTGCCATTGTGAACATCTCCAGTTCTTGTCAATAACAAAAGTTATGTCAACATCTAATTAAACTGCTGTAAGTATGTCTTTCCTCATTAATAGAGAAAAAGATGAAAAAAACTAATTAGGTCATGTTTCCTGGCTGTACAAGAGGAAATCTGAGAAATTTAAATGCTGAAATCTCTCTAGTAGGTATCATGAGCTCAGATCAGTAGGTATCACTGCTCAGACGTCCTTGATGTCCTGGAGGAGCTGGAGCTCAAGAGAATTGCTCTCCTGTTAGTAATTGTCTCTACTCATCTGTTTTTGAAATAGAAGCTACTGAAAACCTAAACTATGCACCCAGTGGTCAAACTTAATTCAAGGTCACAAAGTCTATTTTACTCACCATAAAACACAAAGGCAGCAGATACTGATACATTTTGCACAAGAAGGCAGCTTCATGTTTAACAAATTAAAAGCAGTTATAATATAAAAAATCTTGATGTAAATCTCAAATTCTTGTTTGAGCTATGAGAAAAACATATCCATGCTATACACAAGACTGCTTTTAGTAGAAAATGATTCTCACCTAAAGGACTATGGCTTGCTAAGAGCCTCCCAGAGGAATTCACCTAACCTCAATCAAGACAAAATTAATGAAGAAGCAGGCATCTCCTGGTATATCTTGGCATATTACCTCAACATGAATTGCTCTGTCTCAACATTTTCACTGAAATTAATTTAATTAACTCATCCATTAATAATGAATGATCTACAAGCCTGAAAATAACCATATATAATTGCTTTGACTAGAATTTTCCAGTAATCTGCCACAGAAATTGATATTTTCACTCCAGGGCACCTTTATGATATTAAAACAATATTAGCTGGGGCATACGTAGTCTGCTGCATTTTATAAACATCTTAGGTATTAAAAAAAAAGTAGAAAAATATTTGTTTGCTCTTCCAAGCATGAAAATAGAAACTGATATTATAATGTATCTATTGGGTCATAAAAGTACAACCTTGTCACAGGATGAGAGATTATGAAATTCTGTTAGATCTACTGCAACTTGTCAGAAACTAAGAAGCTCTCATAATAACCAAATCAAAAACTCAAATCTCTTGCTTGACCTAAGCTTGATCTTAGTGACCCTGAAAGATTTTACTGGAAATAAAGATATTAAAGAGCATTTATGGATATGCTAATTTTAAAGAGCATATGTGAAAGGAAGGTTTACAATCAAATTCATGCCACTCTTGAACTGAAAGCTATAATATTTATGGCTAATTTTTCATAAGAGATATGTCAACAACCTCATTTGGTGTCAAAACAACAAACAACTTAAATAACACTTTAAATGTGAAAAGAAATATTTTAATTACTAATTTCGTGCTAATTCATCTCTCTCTAAGTTTTGCATTACTGGTGTCAAGATAATTTACTCTTCACTTATAGTCTATTCTGAGTATTGCCAGGCATTCAGCCTGGAAAAGAAGGCTTCAAGGTGACCTAATTGTGGCTTCCCACCTGAAGGGACCCTGCAAGAAAGATGGAGACACTATTTACAAGAGCATGTAGTGACAGGACAAGGGGGAATGGTTTCAAACTGAAAATAAATAGGTTTAGATTAGATGTTACGAAGAAATTCTTTACTCCAGGGTAGTGAGGCACTGGAACAGGCTGCCCTCAGAAGCTGTGGATGCCCCATCCTGGAAGTGTTCAAGGCCAGGCTGGAGGAGGTCTGAGCAACCTGGTCAAGTGGAAGATGTGGGTTTTGGAACTAGGTAATCATTAAGGTTTCTTCCAATGCAAACCCTTCTACGTTTATAATGACTGATTTAATTTTAATTCTTCCAGCAATTATCATAGAAGTTGACTAATTGAGGCTGTCTTTGCATCTGACCACATTAATTGTTGGGACAGATTGTGTTCAGGCTGTAACATGCTGGGAACTTCCTTTTGTCCTAGACTGTCCATTTTAGATTTCATGTTGATAATATCCAGACATATAAAATATACAGATTTATGTTGCATGCTTATTGTTGATAACCTCTTCTTCAACATTCATTGGGAAAATGCGAACTCATCTATTGCTTCAGTAACTTTTCTTGACCAAATACCCTGCCACACAACTCCGTGGACATTTGGACATTAATGATACATTGCCATTAATTGTACATGAGGAGAACAAGGAATTTATCCAAATAAACCAAATTCTCCAAAGAAATACTTTCAAAGCTTTCTGAAAAAAAGTTGATGTACAACAAATACAACAAACAACACCCAATACAACAATACAACATTGACCACCCAACAGAAACATAACATAAATGTGATATTACAGGTTTAACAGAAAGATAGGATTCTTAATGACAAGTTCTGAAAACCAAAACCTGGTGATTTCTTTCTTAAGTCTTACACAAGTTTTAGATCTTAGCATACACAATATTAAGGATATCATCATTCCTTTATGTGGAAAATTTGGAGTGAATGTGAGAACATTATGTTATTTACACTTCTGTTACCAAGTTACTAAAATATTATTATTTTAATATTAAATGGAAAATAGAACCATAGAATTGTTTAGGTTAGGAAAGACTTATAAGATCATCTCATCCAACTGCTAAAATTTTGTATCTTTAACTTCTTGTATGCCTTTGGGTAGATTAGATCAAATTTTTAGTCTGATTTTGTAGATAGGCTGTCTTCGAAAACAGACTGATTTTTTTTTTTAATGTAACTAATCCAGGTATTTCAGTCAAAATTATCTTCCTTTTACAGGTTCTTAGTTGCCTCTTTATTCCATTCTTTATTGAATAACTTTTTAAGTGTAATTTCAAATTAAAGGTTTCATTTATCATCTCCAAAGTACAATCTATACTCCTACAATGCAGCCAAGACCAAGAAAAAGTCTACAAAAGTCTGCTAGCTGTTTAGATCTTTATCTGGGTTTTGGGGTTTTTTGGGTGGGGTTAGAAATCATCTTTTAGGTCTATATTGTTTCAAGACCTTGTGCAATAGAGTATAGACATAAAAATACCAATCTCTTCACTTCTGCTCATGCATGTTTTCTGTGAAGCATAAAGCTCATTCAGTGTTTTGCATGTTAGTTTACTTTTTGGGAGAAGAAGAAAAGAGCACACAAATACACCAACAGGAACTCCTATCAAGCCCAGAACAGGTCTAATAGAAATAAATAGGTGGATAGAGATATCAGAAGGAATTACTACCATCACTGTTATGGTTCAAGTGTTTGTTAAATTATTTTGGTACACAAGTTTTAAAAAAGCTAAAAACAAAGCCACTATGAATCTCAGATCATCTCCTTTTTATTCCCTTACTTGTTTTTTTCTTCTAAATTACAGCAATGTAGTATTTTCACTAATTAAAAATAGCTACTCTTTTTACTTTCATCCCCTCTCTCTCCCTCAATTTATTTTTTTCCATTTATGCCCAATATATGACTCTGTGGCAGCTCAGAGTAGCTTTGTCTTGATTTTATTAAAGCCAGTTTGACTAAGGAAGTAATATTTTAAGAACTTGAAACTTTTGCTTATTACTTGCATTAAAAGCATCCTTCAAAAGGGACTGGAAGGAGAACATGACTTGTTCATAATTCATAATTCTGTCAAGTAGTAGAATTATTAGTATCTTAAAATTTTATGATATTTTCAAAAGTACATTATAAAAATATTTTAAAAGTCTGACTATATTGCATTTTACAAACTCAACTTATATTTGGACTTAAGTAATAATTAACATTTTTACTAGTATTGAGAAACCGGATTTATATATCAGATAAAGTAATTTTAAAAGTTCAGCAGAAGTCAAAATTCTAATTTAAACTTTAAGAAAGTATTAAAGCTGTGCAAACCAGTGGAGCGGTATGCTAAAGCATCAGTCTGTTAACTAAATTAAACCAGTTACCCATTGCTTTGAAAAGACGTAACATGAGCAGGTGCAATTGCCCCAAGGGAGTATTTGCACTGAAGTGTCCAAACTTTTCCAGATCTGAGTTTTTACTTCAACAGTAATCCAGGCAAGACCACAGGCAGAACCTCTCAAAGAAAAATACTAATTTTGCAAGTAACACTTCCCCCACCTCTAGCCTCTGGCTTTTTTTACCCATCTTTTTTTGCTTTTTATAATGTCGTATAAATTTCTATTTCCATCTTTTGATGGGTATTGTTGAAGTTCTTGGGGGGATTTCCTTACCTTATTTCAAAGACCATGCTGGTTATATATCAGGAGAAAAAGTTTTTTGATTTTTTTTTTTTAAAAGATTCTGTAAGACAAATTTTGCTAGGAATTCAAATGCCTAAAACCACAAATAAATATCAGGTAGATTTAAAAAAAGCCTTCTACTTCCCATTTATTTTAGTAGAAATTAAGTAACAAGGTCATATTCATAGGATTTGATCCTATTATCAGGGGGTTGTACCATCTCTCCTAAGAAGAGAGAGCTGGGGTTGTTCAGGCTGGAGATGGTTCTGGGGAAGAACCTTCGAGTACCTGGAGGGGGCCTACAAGAGAGAGGGAGAGGGACTTCTTACAAGGACATGTAGTGATAAGACAAAGCATAATAGCATTAAACCAAAAGAGGGCAGGTTTAGATTAGCTGTCAGGAAAAAAACAATTACTGTGGGGGTGGTGAGACACTGGAACAGGTTGCCCTGAAAAACTGTGGATGCCCCATCACTGGAAATGTTCAAAGCCAGGTTGAAGGGGACTTTTGGCAACCTGATCTAGTGGAAGGTGTTCCTGCCTATGGCAGCAGGGTAAAACTAGTAGACTTTTAATGTTCCTTCCAACCCAAAGTACTCTATAATTCTATGATTTCTCTCCATTATTCTCATCTGTTCATTATTCCAAAATCTCTAAAGGGAGCAGGATTTATCAGCACTTTTAACAGAAACTACAGATCTTAATGATTTGCAGAAGATCCTGATATCTTACCTCTCTGAGATGGATTGACAGCAACTTGGATGAAGTTTAACATCTGCAGAGAAAACAGTGGCCTGACTCTTCACCCAGAAGCTGAGTAAAACTTAAGATAAACCTGCTGGCATTTGGTGAGCTAATTTTCTCTATTCATACATACAACTAGCTTGCCTAACAGCATTTTGCTAACGGAGAAAATAAGATAGACAACTAAGTTGAAAAACAATACTATCCAATTCCTAAACTTTAAAATATGACTTTAATTATTGCAGTTCTGTTTTTTTTATGCACAAGGTAATTTGTTAGCCAGACAGGTGCTTCACTTTAGCTACACCTCACTGAACAGGAATTTTTAATGTTCTCCGCAGTAAAGCTAGGTTTCAAGCTGCTACTGAGCCTGTGGTGCAAGTTGTGCCTGCTCCACTTCTGAGCTCTTTATCAGCATGCTCTGCTCCACACCCAAACTGCAGCCTTACTCCTCACCAAGGCTGGGCTACAGCTATCTGAACAAAATTATTTGAAGATAGTTAGAAAGCTGGAGCTGTAGCTTTGGCAACAGTACCAGCAAATTCCGTTCTCTGCTCAAATGAACCCTGGTGATTTAAAGCTGATGCCATTTTCTATCTATTGGAGGATCTTCAATAGATTTCTGTCCTGGTTTTGGCTGGAATAATGTGGGGGTTTTTTTTGTTTTTTTTTTTTTTTTTTTTTTTTTTTTTTTTTTTCTGGTAGCTGGTACAGTGCTGTGTTTTGGATTCAGAATGAGAATAATCTTGATGGCACACTGATGTTTTGACTGTGTCTTAGTAGTGCCTACAGTAAATAAAGGACCTTTCAGTTTCCCATACTCTGTAGGGAGTGGGTACACAAAAAATGCAGGTGCTCCTCTGTGAAGGAGGTCTCACTGGAGTCACAGGAATCCCCAGTTCAGGATTTGAGTTCCAAGACTCTGGGTTTCAGGACTTGTATCTCTCTCATCTATGAAATGTTGTGCAGCTATAGGCTTTAGAGTTATGAGAGTTGTAAACTCCACCATAAAATAGGTAGAAACTAGGCAAGTTTTTGATAGAAATCCATAGTTTAGATATGTTAGATTCATCTCTGTTTGTTTTTAAAGTCTATGAAAACAGAAGACCATTCAGCAGCTTGCTAAGTTTGTGAAAAGTTATATATACTGTGATCTCTTTCACTCTTAATATCTTTCACTTTTAATATCTTTTTATCATAGACTCAAACCTACGCTGTTAAAGTTGGGGCACTCACAAAATCACTTTTGGGGTTGGGAGGCACTACTAAAGATCAAATGCTGATGTCCAAGCTCCATTCTCAAAGTAAAGTCAGCTTTTCTCAGCTAGAAAAGGTTGTTTAGGACCATGTCCAGTCATGAACACCTCTGAGGATAGAAACTCCTGTCTAGACATACTATACTGGTTTGTTTTTTTTGGTTTTTTTTGTCTTTTTTTAACACACCATTACTGAAAAAAAAAATTAAAAAGGATTTTTCTATTTAAATGGAATTTCTTGTATTTAAGTTTGTTTCCATTGATTGTTCTCCTGTCACGGGGCACCACTGAGTATATCTGGCTCATTTTACACATTGGTAACATACCCCTGAGACTTCTCCACCTTGAACAGTCCCAGCTCTCTCAGCATTCCATCAGGTGCCAAAGGTTTCAGATTCTTAACAATTTTCATAGTTCTTTGCTGAACTCACTTGAGAAATCCATATCTGTCTTGTACGTAAGAGTCCCGGCTTGGACCCAGGATTCCAAATATATCTCACCAAGTTAAGCAGACAAGGAAGATAATGCATCTCCAGCACTGATGGCAGCAATGCTCTTTCTAACACAACTCAGGATGCTCTTGGCTTTCTTTGTTGTGCAAGCCTGAAACACTTGACCTAGGGCCCCTTCAGCCTTATTATTTGATTAGCTATTGATTATTTAATCTTCACATGACACTGCACACCTCGTTTTACAGTCAACAAGCGAGAGGATGACTCACTAACTAGGTTTAGTTAGCTCTGTCATCCTTTCACTCCTTGACTGTTCCTTACTTAAAATTCTTCTCACCAGTTTGGCCGGCCAGTTACCAGAAATGCTTTTTCCCCATCTAGAGAGGCGGACGCTGTCCTTCTAGCAGTCCTTGATCCTCAAAGAGATTTCTGCTGTAATAAAAACCAAACTGCTATTAACACTACCTATGTAAAGAGTTGCTGACCCTCAGCATTTGCCATTTTCCCCTCAAATCCTTCCTGGTCTTTGCCATGATCAAGAAAATAATCAAAATCAAGAAGGGCCACCATGCCCTTTACTCTCATCCCCAATGCTCTGTAGTCGTGTTTGATGTATTCCAGGTCCATGGCAGTTTCATTAGTACTAACATGGAAGAGCACCAATGCATAGTACCCTAAGAGTCAGAAAAGGCTTAGCAGTCATTCCACAACATCCCAGATTCCAGGCCCTGGGAAGCAGCAAGCCTCCCTAGAAAAGTCAGTTATGTCAGCAGAGGGGGCTTCCAGCCCCTGCAGCAGTTTCCCACTTGTATCATTTGCCTTCCTCCTGCAGAGTCAGATTTCAACTTCAGCTCCTTTACTTGGTGATGCATACAACACGTCTCCTATACAACACATCTCCTGCATACAAGACCATCTCCTTTTGCCCCAGGCACCACTGCAGCCCTGGGCCTCCAGAGTTCATTCAGAAGTCCAGTTTGAGTCAAGGTCTCTGATGTTACAAGGAAACTTGTTCCACTTGGTGCTGGGGGCTGTGCCATAGCATATCACCCCATTATGGAGCCCAGCAATGCTGATTCCAGTGGAGATCCTGACCTCTTCTGCACAGCCTTTTACACAAAATGCTGCACAGACTATTGTATTGTGGCTGTACTCTGCTAGCTGAACTCTAGGTAATTTTAAATAAGATGTCTAAGTAAAATGTCTAGTTATTTCAGTTTACTTATACAAGGCATTCCAGGAATAGAGAACTCTAACAGGCAATTCATCCAACGTAAGCTTATGGTGGTCTTTCCATTTCCAAAATGGAGGCAGTGCCCTGAACTGTAGAAAAATTCTACAGAAATTAGACTGCTAACTTCAGACTAACGGGTTAATAAAATGAATGAGCGCAAATCTTATGTGTCTTGGAAGCATTCTTCTCATTCTTCGAAATGGAGTTCTGCTTCATATTTCTCATGTGACAGGATGTTGTATTAGCAGTGTTGACTCGTACATCTGCAATTGGAATTCTTTGCACACACATAATATATTATGCCCATGAATAGATGTATATAGCTATACTCCAGTACACTCATTTCTCTGGGATAGATAGAATACTTTATATAGAGAATTTACATCTATATATATTATAAATAAAAAAGTAAATTAAATCTACTTCCTTATCTGATGTAAGCTTCTGTAAACTTCCATCAATTTTGTCTGTGATTTTAAATTAATCCCATAATTTTCTATTACTTTGAAATGTTAGGGAGCTTCACAATTGATCACTGTGTGATAAGGCTGTTACTGTTTTCTGCAGCTCCCATTGTCTTTTTTGGAATTAAAAATCCAGCCTGTCAGATTTTAAGTAGTCTTTTTCAAAGTCATTTGCACACTGATGATCTAGAATGAACCACCACTGTTCATACTGTTTATCAGTGATAAAATGATTACTTGCAAAAGGATGAAAAAATTTTTTAAAAATGTATCTGTATTATATTTGTCCTTTTATGTGGAACAGACAACTTAATGTTAAGCATAAAAATGCTAATATAAAACTAAAAGTTGTTTAATTCTAGAGAATTCAGAAGTGAACAAAGAAGCCACTAAGCAGCTTCACCTCAGAATGACTGAAATACTTGTGAACTTCTCTACACCACCACCAAACCCTCCAAAATCTATAAGTCTGAGGATGGTTTACTGAACAAGATTCATCTTCACTAAATTAATTTAATTTTATTTGGTTTAATGTGAACATGTTTCTTATTTCTATCCTTGTTTTCAGGTTATGGTACGCCTTTGGTCATATGGATTCTGGAAGGAAGTCCAGAAGCTAAAGCAAACTCAGATAAAAAACAGAACAGCCTAAAGGTAGGGCAGAGAATGAGGAAATTAGAAATACAATTTTGTTCTGTGCTAACATATGTGATGCAATTCTATTTATTTTAAGACTTAAAATTTGATTAAACAACTAGAGAGACTGAAATATGAAGCATGATCTAAACTTGTACTAACTCAAACTATTATGCCCATTTTGCACAGTTTTGGAGCACAAACATGTATATTAATTCTGTATCCATGCCACTTAATATTATAATCCTGGGATTATAACATATTATAAATATAATTATATTTTCAGGATAATTCTAAGTGCAGTGAGCTCAAGAGTCACAAGAAAATTTGCATCAAATTTTTATTTTGTATAGAAACAACAAACACAAGAGGAAAATTAATATTCTAAGCAGTAATTGAAGTACTTCTTCAAAGTTTTAAGATGTATGACAGTTCTGAATTTTCTGACATCTTTAAGAATTTTTCAAGAACAGAAAAAAATGGTGAGATTTGAGAGAACACAGAAATGAGAGGCATCAAAGCAGAACTATAGCCCTTGAAGACTGACCTCCAAACCAGGAGTATGTCTCCTGTAAATCATGCTTCACTGGTATCTTTACAAGTTAATACCCTTCTTCAGATGAAGGATCACAGAAGCCTTGCAAGGTCTTCATATCCTGCTGCCATGGAAACCTTGTACATAGCCTTTCAGCTGAGCTATGAAGAGACTGAGCTGTTCCAGTGCTCTGGATTCCTCAAGCTTCTTTGCTGTCTTCTGGAAGTTCACAGAAGTTCATATTTTCATGACATCCTACAGATCCCAAAAGGTCAATGCGACCCTTTTTGTGGTGAATTGCGTATTGGAGAGTGAATCTTCATTTGAGTACCGTGTTTAAAACACCTTTTAATTGCTTTTTACTTTAAAGATGCAAATTTTGAAATCCAAAGCTCATTAACAATCTTTGTTTACGGCATGAAAAGTCCTAGGGCATAAAACAGTTTTAAAACTATAAAGGATGTCAATAAAAGCCTGAAAAGATGTTATTTCCACTGGATATTTCATTCTCAAGCTTTTGAATTTAGGGTATTTTTAAATCTGAGATCCTTATGAATGAAAAACTTCACTTAAAAATCTCTCTTTCAAAATTACACAGAAAAATCCAAAACTATAAGTCCTAAAGATGAGAAATAGTTTCAAAAATCCATTAAGTATTTTTTAAAATTCTGTTTACAGATTTTGATATTAAAAAAAAAATTAGTTCTTAAATCTTTTAATACCATGTGACAGTGGCAGTTTAACTGGGCAGAAACACCAATTAAGTGTAATGGTTTTGGTTTGCCAATCAGAGTTTCCCAGCCAACACACTAATTAATGTAGTGGGTTTAGTGCTGGGCCGGCCAGCATCCTGTTACTTGTTCAAAAGCTGGAAGCAAAAGAGTTTTTCCTGGCATTGGGTCATCTTTAAGTGTGATTTCACAGAGGCATTTTCAGTTGTCTTAGGTGGGCTAACAGGGTCTCAATATTCAAAACTAGCCAGCTGGTTCTGTTGTTCTGTCTTCCAGAGGAAGCTGTTAGCAGTTCTCACAGAGAATCACTTCTGTAACTGATGGATTTTCTCTTTAACTAAAAACCAAGCTATGTTAAATCATGACATACCGTTCATTCTTAAATCACAATTTTGGAACATTTAACCACCAAATTAATATAAGCATTTTTTTTTTATTTGAAGAATACATTTTCATTTACTCTTCATATTAATCTTTCTTTTATTTCACCTCTAAAGTTAAAAGTTATAACTGATATATATTTTGTTGGTTTATTTTAAATATCTTGATGAAGTAGATGCTGTGGGAGTGTATGTTAATATACTATGTAATAAGCAAACAGTTATTAAAAACTAAACTGTTATCAATAACTACTAACTATTTAAAAACAAAAACGCAAAGAGAGAATATTTGCCAGAAACACCTCATTCAGTGGCACTTGAATGAAGTTTGTCTTACATTGTTTTCTGATTTTAATTACAATTTGAAAATATAAGCACCTCAAGTGTTTCTAGGATACTGCTTTTGCAGCACTGTCCCTGCAATCTTTGTCTCCTGTCTCCACAGCAGCCCACAGAGCAGGATTGCTTGGATCTGAAGGACGTGGTAAAAAAAATCTTCTTTTCCCATTTCTTAAAAATAAAAAGAAAAAGAAACTTTTCTATTACAGGGCTAGGAAAACAAAATAGGTCTTCTGAAGTTTATGAAGAAGTAATAAATCTCTGCCTCTGATTCAGAACATGATCTGAGCCTTCCAGAAATGTAGCACCGGCTATGATGGTGCTCTGACTAAGATCTGCATAAGCAGCTACACACCTACATGGAAGCTTCTGGTAATAATTGCTATTAAAAGCATACCACAAGAGCAAACCAGACATTAGATAGATTTGATTTTTTAAGCTATGATTTTCACCAAATTTTAAACTTCTTTATACTGTCATGTGCTCAGTTGAAATTATTTCCTATTAGATTTTCTGTGAACACCAAAAATAGTGAGGAACCTGAAAGGGTAGAGATGATCAGCCCTGAAAAAAAACCTGGGCACTGGAGGACACATGAATGGCCATGAATCTAAGTTAGCTTCTTTAGAATGGCCTCCTGGACTTAATCAAATGTCACTGTGCCAAAAATGTTTCTGAGTATTTCTGAGGTCACTGACACTGATTTATTTTTCTGAAAAAGTGCTGTGCAGCAAATTTCACACTGAACTTTAAACCCTAGAAAAAAGTTAGGGTATTAAAAAACAATATGAAGGGGTTATCTTTATGTTCATTCCTCTGTCTGCAGCTGCACAGATTACAAAATAGAGCAGACTTCAGTTAAAAGGGGATCAAGTTCCAGTTAGATATACCTAAGCAGTGTATCACAGTCATATAGATATGACATTTTTACCATACTATCTTTTTACAGTACAAAATTTGATGCTGTTGTGAAGAAAAAAATAAAAAAAGACTAAGCTGTACTTCATAGGCAAGTGGCCTATTCAGTCCATCAGTGCTCTGGAAAAGTTCTTGCATTTCAGTATAGTAGGTAATTTAAATTCCTGACTCAAATTCTAATGCACTGAGGAGGAGCAGTACCTGGAGAGGATACATATTCTCCAAAGAGAATGGATTTGAATAAGTCCATTTAACTAAGATTACCCACGAAAAAATATCTTACAATCCAGTAAAATATAATAAAAAATATACTTTAATTAAAAACTCAAAGCCCTAGCACTGTCAAATTATGAAAGAAATTAGAAAATGTAAAACATTTAGCCAAGTATCCCATATATCTGCTTATAAAGAGGAAAAGTGAAGCCAGTTGAAATTCATCTCTACTACACAGAAACAAGTAATGTGATTCATGATGCTGAATGAATAATGAGTTCATGATAAAATTACCATGTATCAGGTCAAAGGAAAAAAAAGTAGTCACAGTTGTCATCACAGCGACTGATGGGGTTTCTGACTCTGTTGTTTGGCTTCCTGTATCATACTCTGTCAGTATTGTTGAGGTGTTGCTGTAGAGATGGACAAGACACCTTTTCTTCAAGCAGCAATAGCAATCTTCATTGTTCACAGCTCATATTTATAGAGTTTTTTAAAAGCACCGTGTTTAATTTCAATTGGTTAGTTACTTGCTGCTTGCAAGACTGGCTAGCATCTGTCCTTTGAGGTTAAGTCCTTCCATTTTTCAGTGCTTTCTTCCTTAAAGATGTTTATATTCTTTTCTCATGGGCGCAGGCTGATCAAGTCAAGGTCAAAGTGACTTGTGTCTGTGAGGCCTTCAGGCCAGCTGTTAGCTTCACATTGAGGGCTGTTGGGTGGTTTTTTTTTGATTCTCTACTTGCTTATTTGAAGGCTGTTGCCAAAGCTAGCACAAAAGTGGTCTCATTCCCTCCTTAGACAATTACGACTGCACTAACTTCAGAGAAGATTGTTCCCAATTTACACCAGAAAGACAAAGAAAGAACAAACTAAAAAGAAAGAGGCTTGATTGACTGCTGAGAAAATGATCAAACAATAAAGTCTGACATAGAAAAAAATTATTAAAGCTCAATCTCATGTCACTGGATCATCAGAAACATGCCACTGGTTTCACTGAGGCTTATTTGCTGGTATAGCACCAGATACAAGTCTGATGGAGTCATTAGTGAAAGAAAAGCATCACTTATTGATATGCTAACAGCAAAAAGTAGATTTCAAGATATGTACATCCAAAGGAAAAGGAATTACATAGGTTTTTTTTTAATAAATCTGACAAACACACTTTTCTTTAACACTGCAGTGAGAAGCAATATTTAAAGAAATGAGTCTAGCATTCCTCAAGAGAATAATTTCCTTTAAAACACCTATGCACCTATGCTGCAGGAGTTTCCTCATCAGTGTCAAGCTGAGGGTAGGTACAGTTGAAAGTGACAGATTTGTTTCTAAACACAGCTTTAACTTCTTTGGCTAAATATTCCTCTCAGAACTAAACAGAACATTTATGTATTCCTTATGCCCAGGTTTTGAGATTAAAATTTTTTCATGTAGCCAAATCATCACAAATTCTCTGAAAAATTTTGAACATAAAGAAGACAGAGATAAAAATTAAAAAAAAAAAAAAAAAACAAAAAACAAAAACAAAAACAAACCAAAACAAAACAGACAAACTTGCCCACACCTTAAAGTTATTTATAGTAGTACCTTTACTCTCTCCTCAACTTTCAAAACATGCTTGGTGGTGAGGTTACTCTACAGTTTTGAATGACATGCATTTTCAGAATGTAATAGCATGTTTCCATTTACCAGGTTTGATTGCTTCCAATTTTAATGTAATGAGAGAGCTAGATCTGCAGCTGCTGCACAGACTGTAATCTCACTCAAGACAAAAAGTGTCTTGTGAAAGAAGCCTCTAATCTAAGAAAGGGTGATGAGTTACTTGGAGAGAGCACACAAATGAAGGTAAAGTGGTGAAAAGGATCAACACAGACCCAGAGAAGAGGAAAATATGGGGTGTCTGTCCTGCTGTATGAAACAACTGTGATCAGTTAGAGAAGGGCAGGGTGGTTTAGGAAGCATTCATGAAGGTGGAGGTCACTTTGGAGAGTGTGGTGGTACCCCTGGAGTCCTGATTTTGCCTTTGACAGTCCAGACTGTCAAAGGAGAAAGGACAGGTTTATCTCTGGGATAGCAGACACTATTGGGACACAGGAGATTGATCTACAAAATCCAAGATGCTTAATCTGTCTTTCTTCTTCTAAACACTTCTCAAACAACCCGAGCAAATTTAACTGCCCATAGGCAACATTAGGCTTGACAAGAACCCTACAACACAGACCAGATTGTGGAAAATGACACGTCAAAAATGTGAGAGATACTCAAAAGTAGCCAAATATAGATATTCTTCAGGATGGTTATAGTTAAATGCAAACTATTGATTAAATGCCTGCTCCCAAATGTAATATTTTTTGCAAGGATTACTCTCTAGGGATGCAACTACTACTGTTTTTCAGACCACTCTTCTGACTGGTGTGATATTTCCAAAAGCAGAGGTACTCAATAACTATATATATATATATATTTACAATAGAAAATCAAAAGCTCCTACATAAAATATTACAATGGAAAGATTTTTGTATGCAATTTAAAAAACCCAGAGTATTTACGCAAGATCTTGTCTTTTTTAATGTGCTCTGCAGCATTAGAGAGCGGATTTTATTGCCTACTCCAGTATGTGAACAGTCAGCTGAAATGACAGCTAAAGGGTAAACAGTTTCAGTGGAAATCTTGTGCAATAAAATGTGCCCTTTTTTTTATTTCTGCTAATTGGAGCAATGTGTACCTTATACAAGAAATGACAGCCTTCCATTAATATCTCATTTCATACCCTTACTTAAGTCTTTTTAACTTAAGTCTTTGTAACTTTCTATCTTATACTTCTCAATTTTGGCCTCTTTTGGTGTATTTTCCCACTGAATTTGGTAAACACATAATCTGGGGTTTGGTTTGTATGCAAAATTCAGTGTAGAAAACTTAATTTAATCTAACTGTACCATCATGAAACAAGCCCAAACTCACCTTTAAAACAAAGCAAGCATAAGAAGGCAAACATTTTGGGTATGAAAATCTCCTAATTTAGGAAAGTTCTGAATGCTTCAACTATAGCCTGTTGATTAGTTGATAATAGCTTCTATCCTACTGGTCTAAAAGTGTTTCAAAATTTTGGCCAAATTTGATGCACCTGAACAGCCAAAAACAAGACAAAAAAAAAAAAAAAAAAAAAAAAAAACAAACCAAACAAAAAAAAAAAAAAAAAAACAACCAACTAAAAAAAAAAAAAAAAAAAAAAAAAAAAAAAACCACAAAAAAACCACCCAAAAAACAACCTAAAAATATCTATAAATTTTGAGGAACAAAAAAAGCTAGATGCAACCTCACTCTTCCGGAACTGTCTTTTTATAAAGCTAGCTGGTGAAGCACAGGAACTAGAATCCTCTTCAGTCTTTCTAACTATGTGACAATCTGCTGCAGCTGCAAGATTCCTGTGTTGCTGGTCTCGTTAGCCAATTATAAATGACAATATTTTGTGCCTTGTCTTGTTTTTCTTTGAATTCTCAGCTCAGCATTGTACAAAGTTGATTCAAAGTGCTGTATAATCCTGTTATAAATTCATTGCTTTTCATTTAAAGCCTTCAGTTTAATTCTTTCCTGGATGGATCTATCAATTCATTCACTCTGAGTAGCCTCACAAGGGCTTTATTTCTGGCTTTTTAATGTGCCAGTCACGGAGAGACATAATATCCAAGTGCAGTATCTCAAGTGAGCTTCTACAGTACAAATGTTCACACAACTGCAAGAGAAAAACTTCATTTCATCTGGTGAGGCTTTGGTTGACACTAAGATTAAAGGCTTAACAAAAGCAATGGTCTGCTCTGTTACCATTCGAGAGTTTCTTGCTTCACCGTGCTATGAAAGACAAATGAAGGACTGTCTAACCGTTAACTTTTCCTCATCTCTAGAGGGTGGCATGTGATTAAAAGGAAGGAGGGATGAGGAGGTTTGGGATCAGTCATACAAAATATCCAAATCTGTAGCCATAGGAACCTTGTCTTTTGGCCACCAAAGCATTTACCATTCAGGCTGTGGCTTAAAATCATCTGTTTAATCTGAACCTGATAGAAAACAGACACAATGCTAGGTAAATGTAGCAGTAAATGAGTGCATTTCAGTATGCTAGGAACTCTTCTGCTTTTTTGTCAGACTAAATTCATGCATCATAATTTATTTTATTTCTTGGTCTAGAATTTAGCACTATACCTAATTTTATTTGTTTTTCACCTTTTGGGAGAGCTTTCATTTTTATTTTTTTTACAATTGAATAACTCATTTCATATGGAAAAATAAAATCCTTGTCAGTTTTTTCTTCCACTTTAGGGAAAAATAAAAAGCAATGTGTTTGTAAGCTGTTAATAAAGCTAAAAATATCACAGCCAAGTGCAATAATTTAAAGGACTGGATACAATGCATTTGGTAGAAGTTGAAAACAGTATCTTCATAGGATTAAAAAATATTTCTGGTTTGATATACCCATGATTATGATGGTTATTATGAAACTGTCACATCACATCAATGAGTAAACAAGCAGCTATGCCTAGATCATATTAACTATTGCCACAGCTGTAAATACTGCAGTAATGACTCTCCTGCGGGCAATAGAACAGATAAGAAAATGATTGAAGCTCCATGGGCTTGCTACACATTTACAGGTGATTCTGCAACAAGCTAGACAATCTCTTATGTAGGAACAGCCTGTTTGCCTTAGAGGTAATGCAGATTCTAAAGAGCAATCTGAACTGCATGCTGTTGAGGAATATAACCTTTGATTTTAACCTTTTTTTTTATAAAAATGTAAATTAAGTAGTCAGAATTGAAGCAGTTCTTCAAATGTGCTTTGTTTATGAAGAAGAATATCCGTGTCTCTGCTTTGTTTTCAACATATAGTTTGAGGGGGCTTTTTACTGGCTGGGAGGTGGTTGCTTTGTTTATGAAGAGGTTGCACGCCTCAAAAAATATCAGGAATACCAAATGCAGTTTTCCTCCCCTTCATACACCAGTGGAAAAACTACAAAGATGTGACCCTATGCAATCAGTATTCATTCATGAGCCTTTCCAGTTCTGTGTCTTTCTGTTTGCTTGCTCAGCAAACACCATGCAAGGAGGAAATAACAGTATGTGCCCTATATTTAAATTACTAGGGGCGAAGATTTCTGAGAAAGCAATTAGAAGTCGTGTCCTGGAGAGCCCTAAGTAGATGGGAAGAACACAATTTTTTTATGCTTGCCAACCAATACTGCACAACATAAAAGGTCAATAATATTCAAGCCTCAGAATCTTAATTAGCTAATTGCAGTTCCCACTTGCTTCAAGCAAAGATCCATAAAAAACAAAGTAAGAAATAAAATGATGTTATGAAGCAGTTGCATTAATTTGGTTTTTGAGGAGGTTTTTTTAGTCATTTTGACTGAAGTTTGATGCATCTTGCAAATCTTCTGAATTCAAAGGGATTTAAATAATGTAATGGAAATATTAAGATTTCAGTATCACTGCTTTTAAAGCTTTATACCAAACAAAATAAACACCTGAACACATTATTTTTTTATTAAAAAATAACTGGAAGAGATTTACTAAGCACTGTGGTTTGACATATGGTTTCTGCTGAAAGATATTAGTATCCCCTGCAGTTCATAGAGATATTTTGACTGAGAGAAAATGAGAATGTTATGATTTTTCTGCATTCAATGTCAATATATGGTACTTCATGAAAAAGTGGTTTTTATTGAATTCTGATTCTTAAGATCATTTTTTTTAAGTTTAAGAGTTTTAGACAATGTCATGTTGAAGATTATAAAAAAGAATGATAAGTAACTACTCTTGAACAATGAAGAAACAGAAGTTGAAAGAACAGACAAAGAAGTGCCCGCAAGGTACTATTTTGTGGAAATACTGTGATTTCCACAATAACAAAATTTTTGTGGAAGATAGTGATAAAAATATTGGCTTTTTTTAAAAAGTATCTAAATTTTATTTGTTGGCTTATTTTCAGCTGTGTGGTACAAAGGCAACCTGAAGCATTTAAAGTATCCTGAACTGGAACATCTTTGAATTCCAATACAAAAAAAATGTTTAGTGCAAAACTTAGAAATGCCATTTACAAGTGAAATCAGCACTTGGAATAATGAGAATAGGTGTCTTACACTATTTAGCTTATCAGATAAAGCACAGCTGCAAGTGGCTAAATATATGTTTCTCTCCATACGCACATTTTGCAATAATTTCACAAAGTACTTGAGCTGAAGAAGCTATGTATGCTTCAGTAACAAAAGACCTGTTTTCACAAGCTTTGCAGTAAGTAGCTCTAGTGTTAACTGAGCACAAACACTTGCTTTTCCATGCATAAATATGGGCCTGAATATGCAATTTATTCTCTGGTTTAAGTGCTATACATTCATTGACATCCCTCAGATGATATTCTACCATACAGTCAGCCTTTGCTATAGAGAGACATTTATATTTCCTCCTGGTCTCAAACCCCACATACACAAATATAGTGCACCTATACAAATAGGTGTACCAAACTTGCTCCTGCAGTGCTCAACTCATCATGCTCATCCTCTTTCCTCCAGATTTTCACTCATGCAGCACCTGTTGTTGCCACTTGATAAATTTGCTGTTATAACTAGTTTTACTTCAATAATCAAACTTGTCGATCTAATTTTTCTTTCAGTTTTCTTTTTCCTCAGTTAAGAAATAAGTAAAAAAATTAAGTCACCTGAACTATTTCATCATTCTTATGGGAGTCATGATGTACACAGAATAAGAGTAAAAACACAGATGCCATGGAAAGCCTTTAAACAACTTTTGCATGTTATGCAAAATCTAGAAACCATCGTTACAATTTTTTGTCACTGCTGTCATTTAGTAATTAATCCTAGAGGTCTCATTTTGTTATTTGATAGATTTGAACAGACCAGTGCAATGACAACTGAAAATTGGAAAATCCTGGTTTTAGCCCTGCATCTCTTCACTCCCATCACAATGCCCCAGCAGAATACATATAACTCAGTAGAGGAATGAAACTTGACTACTGAAGGATCTGGGCAATCATGACGCTGACTCCTAGGACTCCAAAGACAAGGCCAACTGCAGACTTTCAGCGGTCATGGCAATGTCAGGACTACTCAGAAATCCAGTGATGGGGAGGACCATCAAGCAGTTGGATTTAATTTAGATTAGTTGATATTAACTAAAAATTCTGTTTTCTCAAGTACCTGTTCAACCATAACCTATGCTGACCTTGTAAGGTACATGGTGTTTTGAAGCAAGATCCAATTAATCATCGATATTTGACAAGAAACAGGATATCTCTTTCCATTAACTAAGCAGAAGTTAGGCTAGATGACCTCAGCATTGGAGGCCTCTGTTTATGTAAAAACTTCCAAGCCAAGTCTACCATTTTTACTGATGGCTTCTCTCACTGAAGGCACTTCAATCCTGACTAAGTCCACTCATTCCTTTGGGCAGATCTTACTCCCAGGACAGAAGGACTCCTAGCATGCCACTGTTGCTGCTGGTGCTGCACAGCGGGGAGAGACACCTCTCCCAGCACCCAACCCCTACCAGAAATTTGCCTGGTTCTCTGCTCTGGGCACTGGGAAGGGGGACTGAAAGTGGTACATGAGACTTGGGTATTTCTCTGCCTCCTCATGGAGAGTGATTTGCAAGTCAATATGGTGGCACTGGTGATCCAGTGCTAGAACAAGGGCTGGGAGTCACAGGATGAGGGGATCACCAGGGAGCCAGGGGTCTGTGCAGGGCTGGGTGCTCCCCAAACACTACTGCTGTGCTAGGCATCTGTGGCCAGCAAACCCTCACAGAGGCCCTGCGTGACACCGGCCCTGGAGCTGCTCCGACACCCTCCCTTCAGGCACCGCAGACATGGGGCTGATCTCCAGAAGCAGGGACCAGGAGATCCCAGCTGTGAGGGGTCTGCAGGAACATGGGCCTTGATGTGGGCACAGGCACCCAGAAAGCGTGGGAGACTCATATATTCTCCTGGGGTGTCTCCTCAGGTGGTCCCTTTGTCCCTCCCTGTTCCAGCAGGGTTGTTGCTTCACTTTAGGCTCCATGGACAGCTTCTCTGCACACACTGTAGCACCTCTGGTTGTTGAGTACTTGCAGTTCAAATGAGGGCCCAATATTCCATCTCCTAAAATCTTCTCATCTGTCTCCTGTCTTTGCTGTTTTCAAACTCACAAAATCTCTCACCTTGAGGATGAAAATGCACAGCAATATTAACCTGGATCCTACCCAACTGTGGCAGACCAGTTGTAATTGAGATTTTTTTCTTGGCAAATGTCTTTAAAAGAGATAAATTCAAAATTTTACATGACCAGTGGAAAGATTTTGTCTCAGCATGGCCATCTCTACATCTCTCTGCCCAAGATGCCTGCATGAAGCAAATGGATTTCCCACTGTGAAGAAAGTGATCAGCCCCAGGACTGGTCGTTGCTAAACTGTGCTTGGGATTGCTTCATGCTGACAGAAGTAACTGGCAGCTGAATGTGAGACAGTGCAGAACACTTAGGAAAGGAGCTGTCAGAGGTGCTGTAAGGTTGTAGGCTGCAAGAAATGCCAAAAGCCAGCTGCCTTGTGAAACACTGAGCAAGAAAAAAAGAGCTCCAAGGCTCAGATCAAAGAAGAGATATTCCTCAGAATACACAATATAAGTCCTTCACCAGGGCTTTTGCATCATGTTTCATACCATCAGAAAGTATACAGAAAAGCTGAATTGTATTTTTTGACTCTATCAGTCAAGTGAGAAAGTAATGTGAAAGAATATTGCAGCTGTGTAGATGGCAGTGATCTTATGCAAAAGCAGTGACATGTTCTCTGATGTTCTCAATTCTCTCAGAATTAAGAACATTTACTTTCATGTCTGAGGATTTAGATAGGAAAGCAGCACTCTATACATCTTTGCCTTCTGAAGAAGTGATAGAAAGTTCATGCAAGAAGATGGAAGGTGATGCAACATAGATATGTTATTCATTGTTTCCTTTCTAGGCCAGTATTCAGAAAGAAAGGTAACTTTCATGCTACCAGAAAGCTATAGAGCAAAATAATTCTGCATCCTTGTGGTGAGGATGCTCATATATATATACAGATAACCATTTTCTTTTAAAGCATTCCAAGGTTGAAGCAACAATAGTCCTGAGAAAGCAGGACTCACCTACTCAGTGACCTAGTTACTAAACCACAAGTTCGTCACTTTAATGGAATTTTCAAGGAGTTCTATCTAAATAACATTAGAGCTCTATCTAAAGCATTCTTACAGGGATGCTTTGAATTCTCTCACTAAATGCTCTTAGAAGACTTAGGCTTCATTGCACCTGGTTCGTGGATTTCATCGTCATAGAAGACATCTCATTGCTCACATCAAAGCAGTACAGGGCAAGCAAAGAAAGTTGCTGTCTTCCAGAGAACACACAGAAGGTGAAAATAAGATGCCCACAAGTTTTGGGTGCTTGGAGAGATGTTGTAAAAGAGATGGTTTTTAGATGGCTTTTTGGATGTGCATGCTTAAAGCCAACTTAGGTTCTGTTTAAGAAATCTACATAATTATTTTGACCGAGTCTTCTCCTTTATGAAGCTATCTATAATTCTGTGCATGAAATATCTTATTCACTGATTTTTCATTGCATATACTTGGAAAAATGCATTTAGGAAGTGTAACTTTTGAATCTGTTTCCATATGATAAAGAGAGCCTACAAATACTTTGGCAGAATGCCTGCTAGAAATGATTACAATACCTTATAGGAAATAAGTGTAATTTAACAAGAAAATAAAATGATGGATTTACTAAGAGTCACTTTTTAAATAAATATGGAAATTAAAAGTCTAGATTGTCCATTTGGCTTTACTATGTTACTTACTCTCTGAGTGGAAGAGAATCAGTTGCACAATGCAGAATAAATAAAACTATTTATACTCCCATCAGTAATGACATATTTTAAATAAAAAATATATTATTGGAATAGATATTAATAAATCACAATTGAAAAACATTTACAATTTTTATTTATAATAAATCAATATAATGATCTATGTAATTTATATTTTGTCATATGATGTCTGAACATTGGATTTCAATTCTGATCTAATTTTATTTCCTATGAGCAGGTTTTACCCAAAATATACTAGTTCCTAGCACTGCTATCTAGCTGTACTACTGTCAGTTTGCTTATTTACTCCCCTATCTGTTCAAGGAGATCAAACCTTTGTATTATCTGACCACAAATAGATGCT
The DNA here is from genome assembly GCF_017590135.1 of Pyrgilauda ruficollis. Taxonomy (NCBI): domain Eukaryota; kingdom Metazoa; phylum Chordata; class Aves; order Passeriformes; family Passeridae; genus Pyrgilauda; species Pyrgilauda ruficollis. The sequence continues at coordinate 13,923,127 of NW_024525156.1, forward strand.
ACTGTATGCTGTACTGCTAAATTGACTCTGCTTCTTCCTCCAAGTAATGGATTATTCTGACTTCTAATTGAGACAATCCTCAAGTGCAAGCTTGAATCATTATCGGTATATGCAGGAAGTACATCAAGAATCATGCTGAAGTTTCTGACTATGCTTAAAGTACATGAAAGCAAGCTACAGGATATGGTTGATCTTTATGCAGACTTGATTTACACAGACTGCTTTGTTGCCCTGTAATGAAATTGATTTGATTTTATCTCTTGTAATATTTAATAGCTTAGTACTGAAATGATAACCTTAAACTCAATTTCTAAGTTTGATTTTAAATGTTTATTTAATTTCTAAAAATTGTTTATAAATTTTGTATAGTTTGTGATTGTTTTAGTTCTGCACCAGGAGCTGTCATTGAAGCACATGGCATATCTTCCAGCAATGTCAATTCATCTCTCTTGGCTAGGAGATTTTCTCTGATTTTCTTGATGACACTCTAGTGTAGTTACTCTTAAACTGTGTAGCTGAGCTGGGGAAATTTTATCTAATTTTTAAATGGCAAAAACATGAAGATAAAAATCAAAATAAACAAAAAAGGTAGTTTTAACCTTCTGCCAGAAATGTTACTGAAAGTGAATTAAAAGTCCTTTAGTTTGATATTTTTTTCTTTCTTCATGTAAGTTTCTGCCTTCTGTGGTTCTTCACATGATTCAGATTAAGAACACTTGCTCATCAATTTGTAATATGTTGGTGTCTTCACTCACACTCTATTGCTATCAGCTTCGAAATGCAGTGAGACATGGAAATTCAAACTGCTTGTCAGTCATAACTAGTACAAACCATATCAAATCAAGATGCTAGCTTACAGAAGGTAAAAGAAGCACATTGCCACATTACCTTCAACTTGGTACGGAGTAGGACTTAAAAATTAAAAAGAAGTTGGCTCAAGTATCCTTCTTGATAGGTAGTTACTTCAATGCCCTGCTCATTTATGAGACATACTTGGAGGCACAACAACCCCTCATTTATAAAAGGTGATCAGTAGATGATTCTGAAGGTGATTTTTTTTATACACTGTGTTAAGTTGGCATTGCAAGGTGTGGGTAGTGGAGAGGCTACAGGGTGATTTTTGTTAGGGGGACCAAGACAGACCCACCACTGTCTAGGGCCAAGATCTTCAGCAGCAGTGGGATAATATTTTAAAAAGGGGAAAAATTACTGCAGAGGAATAATAGCAGCCAGAGAGAGGAGTGAGAATATGTGAGAGAAAAAGCCCTGTAGACATCAAGGTCAGTGAAGAAGGAGGGTAAGGAGGCGCTCCAGATGCCAGGAACTGAGATTCCCCTGAAGTTCGTGGTGCTGACCATGGTGAAGCAGCCATGACATTCCAGCCCTCGCAGGTCCATGGTGGAGCAGAGATCCACCTGCAGCCCTTGAAGGACCCCACACCAGAACAGGTGGATGCCTAAAAGAACCTGTGGGAAGAGTGGTCTCTTCACAGCAGATTCCTGCTGCTTGCAGGATCTCTCCCTGTGAAGAGAGCAGCCCAAACTGGAACATGTTTGCTGGCAGGAATTGTGACCCTGCAGAAGGGGCACACGCATGCAGTTCATGAGGAACTGCACCCTCTGGGGAGCACTCGGAGTGGAGAAGTTAGTGCAGAACTGAGCCTACTGTGAGGGACCCCGTGCTGGAGCAGAAGAGTGTGAGTCCTCCCTCTGAGGAGGACAGAGTAGCAGAGACAATGTGCAACTGAACACAATCCCCTTTCCCTCATCCCCAGTACCATTCAAGAGGAGAAGGTAGAGAAAATCAGGAGTAAAGTTGAAAGCCAAGAAGAAGGGAGGTGTTAGGGAAGAATGTGTTTCAAGGATTTGGAAATATCTCCTATTATCCTGTAAGAAATTCAACAAATTTCCCTAAGTCAAACCTGCTTTTCTTGTGATAGTAATCAGTGAGTGATCTCTTGCTGTCCTTATCTCAATCCCGAAGTTTTGTTATATTTTCTCTCTCCTGTTCAGAGAACATGGGAGTGACAGATCAGCTTTGGTGCTGCCCAGCCAGGGTCACCCCACCTGTTACACCTACATGACTTTATGTTTTTTTCAGCTAATACATAATACATACTACTTTTTATTCAGTATTTTATGAAGGACTTAAATTCACATAAAACAAAAAGTAGCTATCATTGCCTAGAATGACAACGAATAGCAAGTAATTTGTTCTACTATATTGTTTGGGTGTGAGACATAATGAATCTCAAAGCTGTCTTAAGACTGTTGTTAAGGTGGTATAACTAATTATGCAGTAATATAAATGTGTAGTTGCCATAAATCTTCAAGTTTAGACGACTTTCTGAAATGCCATCTCTGAACCCCTGTATCACCTCTGTATTAGATTAGAGATCCTGGAATGTTCCTCTGATCTTGGAGTTATAACAAATATATTATGGTGCAGAGGGTTATAGCAAGATGATAGATTGCAGCATTTATCCTGCATATTAAATTTACTGATTATCTATGATCCAATAAAATTCAGCCTCTGACCATCTGTTACAAAGAGATTGGAAGCTTCATTATTAGGCAATTGTTTCATAATTATTCTAAGAACATGTCTAATGTAAATTTTCTCATTTAAATTATATTATAATTTATCGAAGAAGTTTTTAATCTACTTGCTTTTAGCCTAATTGTTTTCAGCCAACATCTGCCATGTATGAAAAGCTAAAAATATATATGTAAAGTGTCATATGCATTAAGGTTCTTCACAGTATCCAGTAAACACTGCAAATGTCCAGTAACATTTGGTATCCACATAGAAAAAGGCACTAACCACACTGAATACCCACTTCCAGCTGTTGAAGCAGAGAATAAAGCCTAGGGAGCTGTTTTCAAATGTATGTGGCTATTTTACCATCTGGTATTTACTGACTCTGGGTGCAGTCCTGCTTCTTGTCATGTGATTTGTACAAATCAAGTCTATAAGAACTAATTCCAGAGGCATAGCTGGGATCAGTTATGTTAGTCAAATGGTGAGAACTTGAGGGTCTTTAAAGGAACTTATGGCTATGAAATGTTCAAATTTAGCAGAAAGATTCATGTTCCTTTGAGAACTATATTTTCTGAAATTTTTTTTTTTTTTTTTTACCTCCCTGTGAGACATTTGGTCTTCCTGCCTCAAAGGAAAACTTCTTATTGTATAAATCTTTCAACTTTGGCTAAAAATGTGTTCTGTAAATAGAATTGTACACCATTTATTTAAAAGGAGTTTGCAAATTTTGTCAAATAAAATCTTCCTGTCAAGAGTGAGGAGGTAGGAAGCAAACTGCTGAAGAATGTGAGGAAAGAATGGATATTAAATCTATCCCGACTACGTATATGAAGTTTGAGAAACCTTCAGTATTCCTCTAAAACAGGCAGAGGCTTAAATGAAAAAGAAAAAAAGGAGCATAAAAAAACCCACCAAACAAACAAACAAAAACCCCAAACAACTAGCTAAAAAAAATCAACAAAGCAAATAACTAAAAAACAAAAAACCCAAAAAACCCAAAACAAAAAAACACCCACCCCCCCAACCAACTAAAGACATGAAAAGGATAAGAACGATGCAAAAGTATGTGAAATCAATTTTTCTGTAAGTATAATGAGTACCTGAATACTTCAACATTTTCATCTGCTGAAGTTATTTCTGTTATACAAAATGTAGCAAGAAGGACTGGAGGAAACAGATGAATGCTGGGTTAAAATAAGAAAGGCTAATATATTCCTGTAAGCAGTGTGAGATGGATATAAGTAGTTGGCTTTGGAGTGCGAACAGTACTTATAAATAAAATATTATATAACACTGAACTCAAAAAAGAAGTCAGTTCAAAGCAATATTTAAGGTTGTATTTTCTGAAACTATACAAGACATAGAGCTGGCACATCCATATGTATGTTAGTGAAGTTCATTAGAAAAGTGATAGAAAGTTGATAAATACTGAAAGGAGGACTGGAAACTAGCAATTTTATAATTTGGCAGTTGGAAAAAGAATACAATTTTTTACTGTAGAATGAGGAAATAGAAATATTTGTAAAGAATTAGTGTCAGGATTGTTTCTAAATATAATTTGGTTAGAGCTAAAATTTTTGCTAGTAGTACTCTTACCATTAGTGACTATGAAGAACAGAAAAAATTAATCACTATATTTTCCTGGTATCAACTTATAACACTTGTAACACCAAACCCAGAAATGACTGGTAGAAAAATTCTGAGAAGCTCACAGGACAACGTGGAGCTGGGAACTGTGATATCTTCTGTGCACCTGCATAGTTTAAGTCATTGCACCCCTTACAAACCTTGACACAATCAGGATAAAATTATGTCAAGTTTAATTCTTCAGTGATACTTCTTGCTAAATTTAGAGACATAAGCTGGTTTGTGAGACCAGGTTTTGGTACCAGGGGGCAACAGGAGTGACTTTTCAGGGGCAGTGTGAAGCTGCCAGAAGCTTTCCCCTTGTCCAACGCAGCCAGTAGGATCTGGCTCCAAGAAGGATCTGCTGCTGGCTAAGGCAAAGCCAACTGGAGAAGGTAGTAATGCCTCTGCGATAACATGTTTAAAAAGAAGAAAAAAGTTATTGTACAGATCTAATTGCATCCAGAAAAGAGAGGAGTGAGTACATGTGAGAGGAACAACTCTGCAGATGTTAGATCAGATGTTAGGTCAGTAGAGAAGGAGGGGCAGGAGGTTCTCCTTGCACTGGATCTGAGATTCCCCTGCAGCACATGGAAGAGACCCACATCAGAGCAGGGGGATGCCCAAAAGAGGGCTCTGAACCTGTGGGAAGCCCATGCTGGAGCAGGCTCCTGCTGGGACTTGCAGACCTGTGGAGAGAGGAGCCCACACTGGAGCAGGTTTCTTGGCAGGACTTGTGATCCCATGGGGGACCAATGCTGGAGCAGGCTGTGCCTGAAGGACTTCTCCCTGTGGAATAATGACCTACACCAGAGCAGTTTGTGAAGAACTGCTGCCTTTAGGATGGACTCACATTAGAGAAGTTAATGAAGAACTGTCTCCTGTGGGAGGGACCAGAGCAGGATATAGGTTCCTCTCCCTGAGAAGTGGCAGGAACAAGTGCAATGAACTAACTGTAACCCCCATTCCCTGTCTCCCATGCCACCTGTGGGGAAGAGGTAGAGCTGGAAAATAGGGAGAAGGTTGTTTTTTAACATTTATTTTACCTGTCATTATCCTATTCTGATTTTGTTAGTAATAAATTCAGTTAATACTCCCAAGCTGAGTCTGTTTTGCCCATGACAGTATTTGGTGAGTGATCTCTCCCACTTCTTACCTCAACTCATGAGCCTTTTGTTATATTTTCTCTCCCCGGTCCACTTGTGATGAACGGACTTTGGTGGGTGCCTGGCATCCACCCAGGGTCAACCCTTTGCAGCTGTAATCAAGACATAGATCTTGGTCATTTCTCTGTATTAAACTGAAGAGGCTAAATCTCTTAGCATGAAGATATTTTCCCCACAACCATGGTTCCCCTAAAGTTGCTTTTTAGTCTGGACATAAGAGTGCGCTGCATAATTCAGAGTCCCAACAATGGCATTGATATTTTCTTGGGAAAAAATCCCTGCCAAAAACCTGCATCTAATATTTCTCTACTTCCACCATTCAATTAGCTATCTGAACAAGAGCAAACAGCTCAGATGATAACAGATGCAATAAATTGTGCCAAGGAGACTCTCCCAAGCTGTAGCAGATGAACGTGTGCTGGCTTGTTTTTCAGCCTTTTTGGTAAAGCTTTCCCCAGCAGACAAATTAAATGTTTAAGCTTTCTACAGCAGTGCTTCTGATTCCTCTGGAAACCTAAGTACGACGCCTTCATTAGATCCAAAACTTATATTGGATCACTTTCTAAAGTAATGTTTAATCTGCTTGAAGATAAAGGAGTAATACAAATAATCTTTATTCTAAAAAATATGAATGCAAATAATTATATATGGGGTAGAATATTCCATTACCATTTCAAAGTTACCATTTGATCCTGTCACCTTAACAGATAAATTATGGCCATTCCCTCAGCTGTTGCCAAGGTAGAACTGAATTTATGAATATGTATGGACATGTGTCATTTATGGTCATGAGCATCATAACCTCTGAATAAACAGTATTTTGTTATTTGCTACACAAACACATTAGTTTGTACAGAACCACAAGCAAATCCCCACTATACATATATAAGCACCTTCAAAACAAACTTTAACTGGAAACTTTATCTTCAAGAGGAAAATCCATTTGTTGAAATTGGGAAGAGTCATAAACCAATAAGCTTCCTACTAATGAAATAATATTTTCCATTCAGATGTCTAGCAATCCTGTAGGTTCCTACTGAGGGACTTCTATGACAATAGAAACATCTGAATTAGAAAATTAGAATTGGCATTATGCAAATATTTTGGACAAAACCAAGGGTATTAGGTTTTACAAATAAACTTTTTATATGGGTTGTTAATATAATGTCAAGGCAAAGTTCTCACTAGAATTGACAATGCCCTTTCTCACTGCAGAGTTTCTATACATGCCTGATTGAAATATCTTTTCTATCACTCTATCTGACATATCTATTATTAATAAGGCATGAAGGGAATACTGCCAGTTTATTAGAGTGATAACACTCATAAAAATATTGTCCTGGAAGAAAATGAGAAGGAAAAATGTACTGGTAAAGTACTGGGTTTAAGATCCTGCATATAGTTAGCTCAAATTCAGCTGAAAAATTTGGCACAAAAAGTTATGTGTCTCTAGCTGTCTTTAATAAAAAAGTTAATGGTGTTTATCCTTGTAGCTTGGAAGTCTCATGAGGTCCTGTAATGTTTTAAGGATGAAGCAAAACCATGTGCTAAGGCAGTTTTTATTTCAGAGCAGTTGGAGGACTATATATTTTTGGCGACAAAAACATACTTCTTTTTAGTATGAGAAAATAGAAGGGAAGGGCAAGATACTGCCTTGTTGTTTAAACATGAATGACTGAATGTCAGATAGATTAAAAGTCAAATTCTGTGAAGCTCATAAACATGTGCATAAGAAAATATTTTGAATGAAGCCCAAATAACTTTCTGACACTTGCCAGGATGAGCCTGAATACAGAAACCAGACATGTTTCAGTTCAGCATCGCTTTTACAGAAATACTTTTCTTATACACATGGAGCAAGGACTACAGTCATCTAAAATTTGCATAAATAACTGAATCTCTATTAATAGCTTTTGAAGTGTCTTGTATTTAGTAGCCTAAGCAAAGATATAGCACATATTAAATTTTGACACTAAATAGCCCCTATTTCTTCTATCGTGCACCACTCATTCCCTGCCTTCTCACTTGTGACTAGAATAGTCATCCCAGGCATAGTTTGGCAAAAAATTGTTCCTGCAAACATACATATTCTGTCTCTCATTTTAAGATAACCCTACCTTTTCATCCGTGGATATAAAAATAACCAGGAATTCTATTCGTGAATCGCACTGAAAACCGATGCAGCAGCTTCCCCTGCTGGCTGCCGAGGAGAGGAACTCTTGGCCATTCCCCGCCGTGCCCGCCCTCGCCCTGCCGCTGCGGCGCAGGTAACGAGAGCTAAGTCAAGGGCAGCTACAGAAGGCGAGTCACATATCAGGGCTTTTCCCAGGGAAATAGTTCATCAGTGAATACTGAGATACTTACGATCTGTCAAAAGGGAAAAAAAATTATGTCTGCCAGTTGAAATGCTGTTTAGATCTGCTCTGAGGAACTCTGTGCAGTTGCAATCATTTTAAATATACAGGCTGCTTGCATGAATATTTTAGTCTGCCAGCACATGCCAGTGTATTTTAGGTAAGTGACTAGTTATACACAGCTTCTTTCTTCTTTTAGGGTCAAAGATATTCTATGAAGGCAACTATAAACGGCTGTATGCATTTCTGTGCTTTGCTTCATCGATAAAATCTCTCTAGCCCCTTTTCACTGTATTTTTATGATATCAAAGCATGTGTATTCTACCAAAATGAATGGTGGTCATGCAACACTATCTGCTGTATAACTTGGAAAGTATAATTGTACCTGCATATGGATAAGTGTTGACATTACTGTCTGCAGGACAATACCCTCTCAACTACTTTGTCTTCTGTAATAAAGCATGCAGCAAATCACCTGCAGGGCAGAATATAATGGACACAATGGTGCAAATTGTTATGGCCAAGCCTTTCTCATTTAGCTTAACAGAAAACCACAGGACTTTATCAGCCCAAAGGAATGGCATTGTATAGTATCTCACTCAAGGTCAGGCCAAATATTTCAGATAGACTGGGGGAATTCAGCTGCTAGAAAATTTTTGAGGATTTGTGTAACCATTTGTGTAACCACCAACTGCTTATAACTAGTCACTAGGCTAGTAACTGATCATGATTATTCAAGAGAGCCATGCAATGGCCACTTTAATAAAATGATTACCAGAAAGCTTTTACTATCAAATTTTATGTGTATTAATGTATTTTTATGACCCCATTCACTTCAAGCTGCAGATGATGAGGAGGGAAATGACAGGGACAGTTATCTGAGTTTCCTGCTGTTGAAGTAAAATAAGAGAAAATTGCATTTTTCTATTTTTTTAATACCATTTTTACTTTACAGTGCTGAACTCCTCTGATGTCTTGTTGTTGGCAATACTATTTCAAAGCCACTTTGAAAGTAGGAAGGTCCTTGTATTCCCCTCCATCAGCCAAAAGCAATGAAGCATTACAATTCTCTTCCCATTCTATTAATAGACTTGCAACTGAAGCAGAAGAAATTCAAGGACTTTTCTTTCCTGACACATTTTACAGTATCTCTAAGCAACACAGCAGAAATCAAGGTACAAAGCTTACATGTCATTTCTGATGAAGTAGGGCATTTATTTAAGAAGCTGAAAATTGATTACACTTATTTCTTAATTCCTTTGGTAATGTCTAAGAGTAGCATGGTCTCAAGCATTGTAGCACTTCCAGAGTTGCACTGAGTATCCCATTCAATATTCAATGCTAGAAAAATATTGCAAGAGCTATTTTCTGCAAAGCTAATGTGGTCATGTTCACACTTAAGTGAAGGGATTCTCTTCTGCAAGAACAAGCTAAACCAAATGTTAAGGTATGGATATGATCTCAGAATATAGCCTGTGAAAACAGAGATAATGGTGGCTTGCCAACAGAAAGCCTAGTGGAATAAATTTCCTGGGTTTTCTAGACATCTTTATTTAGAGATTGTAAGGCCTATATTTCCCACCCATATAAATTAGATACAATTATCCTTTCTGGTGACACTGATTAACTATTTATATTTAAAAAAAAAAATCCTGTAGTATGAGGAATCTCCACCTAGGACCTCACTGTACTCTTATACACAACCAAAACCACCCCTGACACATTTACTTTTCCCAACACTTAAATCAGTATCTGCATTTGCTCTCAGATCTTAAGCATATAAGTGTGTTTTTATGTGGCAGACAGATAGGAATGTGTTCAATTTCTCTTTCTAGTTAGACATGTCTTAGATACAAATAGATTTTGGGGTAGCCCTTTAGGTGGCTCCAGAGATTCTCATCAATTTCCAATATCACAAAGGTTTGAAAAGCTGTTATTTTTTTAGCAATGTTAAAGATAAAATGCCAGGTGAATACCCAATTTTAAAACCAGAGTAAGTAAACACATTAATATTTAGGCCAGGATGATCCATCTTTCTGTGAAAATACTGATTCTAGCAATCTGAATTAAATTTGTTGGAATTAATACAGTTGCTGGAGGAAATAACTTGGAGAAGGTATCAAGAGACTGCTTTATAAACATGTTTAAATCCCAGCTAATATTTCAATATCTCTGTAAATACCGCTTCTTAACAACGATCCATTCTAATTACACAACAAAGCAGTCCTCCCACAGTGCTACATAATATATGATAAGCTGACATTTAATTGAATTCAAATCAGGACTTTCTTTCTTGACGGTATCTTTTTATACATTGTTTTTGTTAAGAATCTAGGAAAAAGTAAACATTTAAGACAAATTAAGTTCTGCAATGTCTCTAGAAAGCATTCAAATTAAATCCTAGTCAAAGCAACATCATTGCCGTCATGACATGGACAGGTTTGTACTTTTATTTTCATACTGGAAAATGATCCCTCCTCTTGGTATCAGAAAAGAAAGTACAGAGTATGTTAATACGTATTTTTTTTGTCCTAAACAGCAACTACACATACATGCCTTATATAGGATCTCTGTTTTCAATTAAGAAAATTTACCTATGTCAATAAAGATATTGCATTGTACACAACCAGTTCACCTGCAGCTAAGGACCCTTGACAGTCAGGGTCAGTCTTTAAATGAAAATTTGGCCTCTTGCTGTTCCAGACAAGGATGGCCTTGTTGTCTCCTCTTGACAATGCTAGGTACTTGCCAATGACACTCTAGGGATTTAGCCAAAACTGAACCCCAGAGGGATTGGATGAGTTTATGGGATTAAATTCCAATTGAAATTAATGAATGTTGTGTGACTAAATCCTTAGATCAAGTTTGAAATGTTCAATCACAATGCATGCACCTAATACATAAGGTAAGTAGCAATTTTACTCTTCATTAAATCAGGGAAAGATCATGACCTCTTTATGGTATTAGTATGTCAACAAATAGACCTACTGAAACCTGCTGCATCAGATAGCAACCATTCCCTCTTTCATCACCACATCCCCATTTTAGTTTACTTTCACGGCTCCCAAGACTCCCGCTCCTGTCTCGATAGGTACAGATAAAATAGAGAGGCAGCAGTGAATGTCAAATATCTTGAATAGTTGGGCTATAATAAATGAGATGTACAAAGTAAGGCTTAGCAAGTTTGCCAAGATCTTCTGATGTCTGTGTCACAGATGAGATTATAAAATGAACAAAGAAAGGAAATTAAAAATTTTTAAAAATCTGAAAAAATGCAAAAAAGAGAGGGGAGGAGAAGCTCCCTTTCAGTGACATGTATTTAGTCTTACTGATACTTTCTTACTTTTATACATAGGGCAACTGGTCTGATTAAAACAGGAAAAAAATAACAGGCAGAAAACTCCAGAACCTCACTCAGTGCAGAAAACAGTTGCTTCTGGAAGGGGAAAATAAGAATGATTTAAGATGAAATCTGAACATATTAATTTGCCAGACTACATTTATTTCTTAGCAGGCAGGACCTCTGAAGGTCCTCTCTCATTTTGATAACTTTGAAACTCATCAAATATAAAAAGTTATCTTTCTAAGAGTTTCAGTTGCATAAATATTTATAGGTCCACTCGATTTCAAGGGTCTCAGCATTTAAAACTCTCCACCTCTTAGAGCTAAGGCAGGTTACCCACATCTCAAACAGGTTCTCGCTCCTGTCTTGTCCTGCTCTCACCCACCCTTTTCTTTTAGCAGTTCCATTGTGTCTCTAATATGAAAAATTAGTAAAAGTTACTATAAAATTACAAGTACTGTGTAACTATAAACCCATTCCTGTACCACTTGTAGGAGGACAAACATTTTCTCACTAGTGTTTTCTTATCTATAAAAGAACTCAAAGAGCTCAAAAGTAATAATGATGTCTTTTGGGGGTTAATTTTTTTTCTAATGAAAAATGTTTAATTTTTAGCCTTACAGTGATCCTTAAGTGAAGAAAAACATTAAAAGACAAGATTTATAAAGCTCAGTCTAATATCAGAAAAGTGTTTATCTGCTAGTCTTCACAGAGAACAAGTGATTCTTACCTTTTTTAAGAAAAAAAATGTTTCTCTCACTCTTTTTCTACCTATAGAAAGCATAAACCATCCTTCTCCAAGTGTTCCTCTTCCTTAGATGGGATACTAGATTCTGACAGACTAGATTCTTGTCTTTCTATATCTCTATCTCCCTTTTTTTTTTTTCCCCACCTGGGAAAATCTTGCTCATTTAAAACTCATAGGCAGTGTGCTTTGTGCACAGAAGTCAGATTGCCTGGGACTCTTATTTTCATGTGAAAGAGCTGCTTACCTTTGTGAAGCAGAAGGACCTATTGAACACAGGTCCTCCTTTTTGACTTCCATTTGATCTTACACACACAAGTAAGTGTAAGAGATAATTATTTTCTCTAGAATCTTCTGTAAGAATTTAGAACTCAAAGTACAATCCAGGCAAACCTAAATGAGTCTGATTCAGTATTTGCACATAGAATTTTCAGAAAAAGGCTTACACTAAATTGTATGAACAATAAAAGTACTCTGACCATTTCCATTGTCCATGTATTTTGCTCTTGCTAACTGCCTTTTTAGCTTGAGCATTGAGCATTTGGAAACAATTCTGCATCAACTTGACCCAGCCCTATTGGTCAAAATAGTATCATTATATCTTCAGGTGTTAATAAAGCCAATGAAATGTAAAAAGAATTTAGACTTCATAATTTTTCAAAGAAATAGTGCTAGGAAATGTAATATGCCTGTAACATTTGGAATTATTTTGCTTATCTAACCTATAAGAAGGGAGTTCTGCAAAAGCTGCAGTAGATATACTTGTACAGCATGTCATGGGAAAGAGTGCAAATGCTTTATTCATGAGACCCTATTAGAACCCTTGCTTATTAAAGCATTGATGTCTCAAAAGGGTTTACAGTAGCTGTTACTGAAAAATAACCCTTCCTTCCCATCAAAAGAACTAAGAACTGAGAAATGTAAACAAAAGCTTCTGCTGTCTCTGAGGGGAGTACTTGAGCATATATTTAAACACCCTCCAAAGTTTCCTGTAATTGTGTAAAAAGATAAAGTACTCTGTGGTAATACAGAAAACTGCTTTAAGGAATATGATACTGTTAGATATATTTCAGCTGTATTAGCAATGGTAGTTCAAGCTGTATACCAAATTCAACTGAGGTGCAGTAGATGAAGAACCAGAGAAAGAGCAAATGAAAGCATCTAAATGATTCTATGATTCCAGCTCACACAGGCCTCTCTTGTCCAGTCTTGTATATGCTGCAGGTGTGCCTGATGATCACAAAATTGGCAGTTCCACTGGGGACCACTCCAGGTTTCACAGCCTGGGCATAAGGCAGCAGGTATAATGGGCAGGGCATAAAATCACTATCACTGCATTTATTCTGCATGAAACAGAGAAGACTGGAAGATCTATCAATTAGAGTTCTGTTTAGCAATGGTAGAAAATTGGAAAATGTGTTTCTAGTGTTTCATTAAGAAAAATTTGTGTGGAACTTCTGCTGACTTTTAAAAACCTGTCTCCAGGTTTTAAAAAATCCAAAGGCAGTTCATAAACAAAATTTGTTCTCTTACTTTCCCTGTTATTCACTTACCAAGCAAGTTTTTTTCTGAAATCCCTTCCCCACCCTTGTGTTAATGACATTTAATTTTCTTGGATGGTTGGGTTTTGTAAAGTCTTTGGATTTCTTCTTACATTGATGTTACAAAACACTGGATCATGAGGTTTTGGCCCTTATTTTCAGGGATCTGTATCTTGCATTTCTCCATATCCCAACTTAGGGCTCTGCGCACTCCCTTATTCCCCACATTTACATTGCTTCTCAGTCTGTTCTTTCTTCTTGGAGAGAAGATAATTTAGATGTCAGCCTGTTAACTCATATGGGCAGAAGGACACTCTGAGAAATAGAGAAACAGATACTGGCATAATAAAGATCATTATTGGGTGGCTACATTGAGTCATTTCACCTATAGAAAAAAATTCTCAAAACTGAACAGATGAGAGACTTTCACATTTTAGACTTTTTTTTTTCTTTTTTCTTTTTTTTTTTTTTTTTTTACGTTTTATTTCATATTAATCCCATTTCTGTTACTAGCTCTAGTTTTTCTATATTCTTTCTGATACCAGAAGAATATACCACAGCCTCTTGAAAGTATACATAACTGCACTGGAGACAATAAGATAGGTCTTTCAACAGAGTTTCTTCTAGTGGAGAGGAAATATGTACTCCCAGTTGTCCTGCCAGCTCAGCTACATCATCTTCCTGAAAATGCACATGCAGTTAAGCCAACAGAAGAATTCTGTGTTCAGTGAAACTGCACTGACATCATGAGTTTTGAAGGTGTAGTTGCATTACATAGAGCATATGCTTTCTTTACCCACAGCTTTGACATCTTGGAAGAACAACTGAGTTCTACTGGTGGTGGTAGATGAGCACCAACACACCCTGCTATAGCTATAGCCAGACCACACATCACTGGTAGCAATTCTTATAGCAAAGGCAGCAGAAGTGTCATTGTACCCTATATGCTGCTAAGCCTTCTTTTCCAGTTCAAACCCACAAACACCTGTGGCTTAAGTTCAGACACTGAAAAGACCATTTTAAATGGTTCAGACACAATCTTTTGCTCCTTCTGTGATGAGGATAATAATTTTCAGAAGTGAGGCAGGTCAGACAGTGGGGAACCATAACTCTAACTCTAGCAGCAAGATTTACTGGAGCATGGTCTGTATTTCCGGCAGCCTCAGTCAGAACAGGTAAACTCAATGTACTTGTACCATGACATTCTGAAACACCTGAACATCCAGAGCTGATGAGTTGTCACTCCATCTTTTGCTCACCTCAGTAAAAAGTATGAAAGGATGTCCTCATATTTCAAAAAGAGGTCTTGAGAGAATTCAGAAATGAGCTTAAATATACAGTGTTTGCAAAAATACATTTTAAGTATCAGTTTAAATAAATATTGTTCATTTTTGTACTGACCTCTTATATACTGCAACCTAAACATTATGTTTCATCTCAGACACAGTTCTAAAAGGCCTCCCTATCTCTTTTTGAATGAAATTTTACAGTATTCATATGGAACACTCATCCATGGAAATGGAACGCTCATCGATGGAAATGTTAAGTACAGATAAAAATTTCTCTTCCCTAAACTTTACTTTGGAATTAAGATATGATGAAATAACAATTTATGGCAAATCTAAAAATGACAATCATGAAAGATCTACCTCTTGGACTAGCCCAGGAACTTGTTTCCCAAAAAAAAAAAAAAAAAAAAAAAAAGAGCAGAATCATTCATTAAAAGAGATAAGAAAAGCAATTGTTGACAGTCAACAGGGAAATCAAATTAGACCTAATCATTATTTAAATGTTTTGATTTAAAGACAGAGCTGTTAATGAGCTACCAAGACCTATAATTATCTGTGTGTCCAATTTCAGCAACAAAAGGAAAATCCTACAACAGATCAGAAAGAAAAAAGCCCACACAAACCACAAAAACACTTTAAATGTCAAAATATTGGTATTTGTTCAGCTTTTGGTGGGTGGTGTTTTGCAGTAGAAAGACTGTTTTGCTGTTTTGCTCCTGTTGATCTTCCAGCTATACAACAAAAGATTCTCTGAAGTTAAGCTACAATTCCCCAGAAATAATACTAGGATCAGCCTTGCAATGTGTGATTATATATATGATAGGGAGGGCAATTTTGCACAGCTTTTTGGGGAGCTTGTGGGGAAGTTTCCTGCAGAGCTCATGCATAGACTAAATGGAATGTCAGAGAGATCACGGAGCAATTTCAAGACTGAAAGGATGTACACTGTCCCAAAAAGGGTATCTAGTTGTTAGTGCAAATATCTTGCTGAATACAAGGATGAGAAGTGAAATGTATCTCCAACAAAAAAATATAGCAGGGATATGCTCATGAAGCTGCCTGTGATTCTTGTAAATAAATCCCTTGTACCCTATTGTAAGCAACCAAAATGATACAATCTAATTGTCAGAAAGACAGGATTTTGCAAGCTAATTGCAAATAATGTAGCTGGAGATTCAACTATTAAAAGGGCAAAAATTGAACTAGAACAAGAAAAACAGGATCCCAAGAGATTAAATTAACAGTTTCAAATATGTATGTCTCATCATGGCACTGGTAATAGCTGATATATCTGTGTCATTATAACACTGTAAATTTAGATGCCTGTGACACCAATAATTAGGTGGTGATATTACTGCATTACTGCCTCCTCTATAGCAATAACAGTGCTGTGCCTCACTTGCACAGTTCAGTGCATTTCAGCTTAGTCTTTTCACCTCGCTTTTACCTTGTCAGCCTCCAGTATTCATAACCTGTGTCCAAAACAGCAACAATAATATTTATACTAGTTTTGCCTCTCTGATGGGGAGGGGGAAAATTTGCAAGAAGACCGTGTTTTAACCCCACACAACCTGTGGTGCTTTTAACTTTCAGGACAATGTCAGAACAGAGATCATGTAGATCTCAGAAGAGTAACAAAGAGAAGGTTGTCTGAAGGTAGATGCACTTGAAATCACAATGAAGTCTGTGCGTGTTCAGTGTTAGTTTTGCTACAGCCTCTTCCAGAGAAGTAGAAGCTCTGTCCCTTTAACCATTACAGGACGGTTATTCATAAGGAGAGACAGTCTTGACCTCCACAGCAGTACCATGAAATCCCTCAGATGCCTTGTCAAAAAGGTTTAATAGCATTGCAGTACAGGTGATACTGTAATAATTTACTTTTTGTTAGCAGTAACTCAAAAGGCTCTGAGGATCTGAACTCTCACATGAAGTAGCCATATTCCAAAGCTAACAGATTAATGCACACTTAAAACTTTTGGCCTTTTCTCCAGTCAAACTTTTCCCTTAGGGATGAATGGTTTAATACAGCAATCCAAAAATATATTCTGTAAGATTAGCAAGGGAAAAAAAAATTCATGCATCACACAAAGTTTGTTAAAAGTAACTGCTAGATCGACATTGCCCATAAACCAATGCTTTTAGATCAGCTAGAGGGTTTTATTGACATTGTAACCAAATGCAGACATACCTTATTTTACTACAATTTTCGAGCAAGTGGAAGACAGACAGAGGCAAAAGAACAGACAAACACGTTCCACAGCTAGTCAGCCTGATTATTAAATCTCAGCATTAGAGATGTTGAACAGCTGAGTTCTCAGGGAAACTAACTTAGAAAGCATTCATTCATTACGACCCTGTCCACTCATTTGTCTTGAAGTTCAACCATCTGGCTAGGATGATATTTTTTCCTAAATTTGAAAGAAATTTCCCTTATGTACTTTGGCTATGAAATAGTCATTCATTACCAGGCCATTGTCCGTCTGTCACAATTATTATCAAATCCTCATCTGACACATATAAGTGTACTGTGTGTTAGTGCAAGACCATGTAGGACCCATGTGGAAGAAAATAGCTTTTCTCTCCTTTATATTGTCAAGCTTATGACAATAAAATTATATAAAATCTGTTATTATGGTATTGAAAATCTTGTTTCATCAAGTGATAAACATCATGTTAAATTTATGAAAGTGAACATTTTCTCTCTGTCCTTTCTAATTGGACAAACAAGTTTTCTTATGGCTTCTAACATTAAAAAAAATGCAGAATCCTTTACTGGCTTCTATAGTCAAGCAAAATTAATAGGAAAGTAAAATACTCAATCTTGGTCATGCCAAAACCCTAAAAGGTCTATTATTGACTTTAATACAACACCAGAATCTAGAAATTGTTATGAAAAAGCACATGTGGGATTCTTCTGCTTGCTCTGAATTCTTTATGCCAGGTGAAAGGGCCAATGCTTTTTAAAGCACCTAAGATACAGTCATGTACAATCACCACCAATAAGAACCTCATGAGCGTCCTCCTGAAAATTCTATATGCATCCAAAAGATAGTTCCTTATACAAGATATTTCTTAGAATTCACTAGTGGTGCAGTCTGGCTCCCTTGAAATTACTTCTGTTTCTTGCAAGTTATCTGCATGCTGTAGATCTTGCAGAACTTTGGAGAATATCTCAGTACAGCTTCTCACTGGACATATATTCCCAGGAGTATTGTTGGAGTTCCCCAGTCCTGAAAGGAGTTTTGTTTTCTAGTGGGAAGGACTATAGATAGCAAAGCTTTTCTTATGTTACATATTCAGGACCTTTTTAGAGGACATCAAGAGGATGTTTTTAGAGGATGTTTTTGATGTACATCAAGAGGACCTTTTTAGAGGCCTTTTTAGAGAACATCAAGCTACTTCAAATTGGATTTTTCAACAGTAAATTTAACATTGACATGAACATGATAAATAGAACTGATCAGACAGGAAAAAATGCTGTTTCACTGAAGCTGAAACACTCTGACACATCACTTTTGATAAAGTTTTTGTCAGAAGGGGGAGAAAAAGATTAATCTTTAAATTCTTAAGCATGTGTGCAATAACCTGTTTTGAGGAGTCTTATGGAAATCTAGCATTGTGATCCCTCTATGACATTAACAGGCATCTGAAATGAGAAACCTGGTTCAATAGGAAATTAACTACTGCATCAGAATCTTCTATACTATATGTGCAAAATTAAGCCCCAGGAAGTCTCCTTTGACAAAGGCTTACTTTTTACCATTTTCTTAAGAGTTATTGGTTTTTATTGGCTTTGAATATAACCTAACACAACTTCCATCTTATCTGAAGCCCCAAAACACTTTGTGTGAATGTTTAATAATAGCCCTTCATTCATAAGATCAGTTTAGTTCTGTTCCTTGTGAAACTACTTACTAAATATAAGACATTCAAACATTTCTAGTGCACCAGATGATTACCGTTATCATTATAACTGTCTTTATCCATTCTCCTCAAAGTTCAGAAGGGTATGATTTTTTCCCAAAATGAGAAATTGTAAACAATGTTTACAAACCATAGACTGGTTATTGCTTGGTATTTTTTAAAATACATATAACCCTGAGAATAAAATAATTGAAAAGCAGTGAGAACTTAAACTCATCAGGCTGTTTCTTGCAAGTTCTTAGAATTTGGGCTCATACTATCTTCTTTGAGCTGCCTAAGTATGAGCTATCTTGTAAACTTCTCTATTGTCTATAAAGAAGTTTGTTACTTATCCAAAAGACAATTTTACCCATTCTAAAACAATTTACTAGGCTGTGGTTCACTTTAGGATAAGCCAGAAAGGATTTGAGGAAAGCATTTATTGTGGTTTAATGGCATCCATCTAGAACTAGTTTGAAGTTGAAATAATAAAATCAAACTAAACGTTTGAAAAGTGTATAGCAAGCATGTCAGATTTTGCACTCTATAGTAGACAGCTACAATTTGGACATCAGTTTCTCACCACAAGCATTTGTCCTTCAAATCTACTTCTGCTTGTCCACACTACTACTGCTTCTGTAGTCATAGTCAGAGACAGAAACTCTTCTCATTTCCACATTATGTTTGTGTGCTGCTGGCAGCCTGGTATTTAATTAAAAAGAAAAAAAAGAGAAATATTATGTAATGAGGTTGGGCTGGTCACATAGTATAGGGAGTATCTCTAGAGAAGCAAAACCAAAAACATGAAGTTGTAGCACACATCTGCTCTTCAGTTAGGATGCGGACATAGTGATTTCCAGGCTCACCTTTTGACACAATCACTCCCACAAATGAACGATACAAAACAGGCATTACAAACAATGTGTTTGAGTTATAGAAACAAAAATATATTAGTTCATATGAAATACTCACTTGCATATGAAAAGGGATTTCCATAGGCTTGCAGAAAACTGAATGCATGAAAACTATGAACACGGTTTCAGTATATGGTCACGCCCACAATGTCCCTAGCCATGGCAGAAGAAGTTGGAACCAGATGATTTTTTAAGACTTCTTCCAACTCAAACCATTCTATATTATATATTTCCCACTTGCCTCATCCTAGAATTTGCAGTTTCTGGTACACTTCAATGCCCCTGCTCTGAGACTGCCTAATTCAGTGCAATGATGAATACCAGCCAAGGGAGCAGTCACAGCTAATACTGATTCCTCTATGAAGGGCTATGGTTCAGCTGCTTGCAGGAAAAGACTCACACACCGTACAGATACTGTGCCAAGTTTCAACAGGCATGGAGGGCCTGGGTTTTATTGCGCAGACTTGCTGGGCAACTTTGTAATGCCACCACCTGCCTTTCACGAGGAAACTGCACAGGGAATTAACTTGGCCTGAGCACAATCATTAGAAACTATATTGCCAAATTACCTTCCAGTTCTGATCATATCTCTAAGTTTAGTCTTAAGCCATGGCAATAAAAACTATTATTTCTTGCATTATAGCTTGGAATCAAGATGTGGTCTATGCTATGGATATACAAAAAGATTTTAACTTAAGACTTAGGGAAGAAAAAAAAATAAAAAAAAAAGAAAAGGAAAAAAAAGCTTGAGGAAATTTTCTTTGAACAATTGATCTAGATTTTTGTGGTCTAGAAATACTGAGGAAATTGTAAAAAATCTCATTGATCCTGTAAGATGTCAAGTGTATTAAAAAGCCACTAAACTCTCTCCTCCCCAAAAAACAATACCAAAAAGGTTATCTTTTATTTCTGCCATTTCAAATAACAAGAAAAGACAACAGTTCACCTAGTTGTCTGGCCTTTTTCCTCAACAGAAGCATGGGGTTTGTAATAAATGAGCAATGGATAATTATCACTGCTCTGCAAGCATCTACAGGAATATTAACACTGAAGATCCATGCTCACAACACGAATTGGCAATTTCTTTAAAAGATATGGAGCTGCTTCTAATTCAAACAGCAGACATTTTGGTACATTATTAACAGCTCTAGTCTGGGTCACTATTTTATTTTGACAATACTTGCTTTCAGATAGGAAAAGTGAAAAAAGCTCAGTCCCAAAGAGATATGAGTCAGAAGAATCCTATATAATAAAATACAGGAACTGGATATCTGAAGCAGTGGTACATTTCTCATGATTCTGCAAGACTCAGCTTAGAGGGTAACAGTAGTACCTGAAGAGAAGAAATAAAAGATTCATTTTACATTAACCAGCAAACAAAGATTTGTTTAGAACAAAGATTTCTTAGACAACTAAGAAACACTTTGCAACTTTTGATGATTCAAAAATTTTAGAGTGATGAAATAGGTGGTCACTCAGACCTAAAAATATATGGATTTCTTTTGTAGAGTGTTTTAGCCTACTATGTTAGTTTCAAAGAATAAGTAGATATTCAAAGATCCCAAAGAATAAGTAGATATTCAAAGATCCCAAAATTTTGTCAGACACATACTTGCTATGTGATTCTGAGTTCCTGAGTAGTTTGGCACAAATTCTCTGGGAAATATACTGGAGGTCTTTATCAGAAAATCACATCTATCTGTTCTGCTTGAAGAGGCTAAGGAACAGATTATGAAATGGTTCAGACAAGGGGTAGGAGGACTGAAGCGGGTAGGAGCATCCCATCCAGAGATGTAGACTAGAGCCCATAAGTTCCAGTACCCAGAGTGTATGAAAAGTAACGCTTTTAAACCAACCTGTTTATACACTGTTATTTAAGGCTGCACATTTCTCAGCTATTATTCATTAGTGTGCAGTTACTAAAAGTGCAGGTACTGACAGTAGTCAAGTTTGGTTTGAAAGAGAACTGTAGCCTGAAACCATGATTGTATGGAAAGAAAATTAGTTAGGTTGCATTCTGAGCAAGTTATTTATTACCAAATAATGAACTACTTCTGTCCTAAGAACTAGTGGTCAACTGGCCCAAAAAGGTACTTTATCAGTGCAATATTTTCTCAGTAATACAAAACAATAAGTAAATGTGGCTCTGTTGCTATTTATATTTGTAATTAATAGGCCTAAATATAGAGGTCTGAACTTGATTGGAAACTCTCATTTGAGCTCATGATTCTTTATTCAGAAAAATGCTTTATTTAGAAAAAAATACTACTTCCTGCTTGCAAGAGCTTTACAAAAACCACATATAATGGTTGTATGTGAGAAAGCCTGTTATCTTGATCCAGTTAAATTTCAGACTAATAAGAGATTAAATATTTTGTCACTGCATTTGCATGCGGGAGGGTCAGGAAGTGTCCGGCTCAAAAAGAAAACCTGGACCTATCACCATCATCCATTCCAGAGGACCACAGGCCCAACACGCAAAGCTGATCCTTGGTACCGGCTCAAAGAAAACCTTCTTCTGAAACAGGCAGTGGAACTCAGTATCTAGCAAACTGCTCTGTCAAACCTTGTAGCTGAAATGATTTTTCAATCTATTAACTGAATAGCGAGAATAAATCCGATTTCACCTGTCATTATAGCTTGGAATCAAGATACTACCTCTAATGATAATTATTCCAATCATAATTAAGTTTATTACACTTCCAGTTTTAAATTGGAGTGTGAAAACAAAGGAGCTTCTATACATTTTACTAGATACAACAGAAGGAAAATTTTAATTTCTAAAATGTGAACTTTTAAAAAACTTTTTTAAGTTTAAAGCATCTATAAATTGTCACTTTTCACTTTTCCAAGCAATCAAATAAATACAACACTGTATACTATGTGCATGAATGATACAATGAAATTACTAAGAAGCTCTGATTCACTTTCTTTAATTAAGGAAGAAAAGTAAACTAGAACTGCTTTGAACTATTCTTCCTCATCTGTTATTTTACAGGTTAAACGTTTATTACATTTACAAATGATTTACTGCAGAATTTTTCCCTAAGGTGTTTGCAAATTTGATGCCACTATGAAAGATTAGTGTGTGTTTAAGCAAACCAGAATAGCCTAATTTAATTACTTAGGACAATTCTTAAATAATGCTTTACTGACTGCTCAGCAATTAGATGCATTGCCTTAAGAAATACAGACTTAAAATGTGGTGTGGTGAATCTCATTTGACAAGAAGGCATTTATTTTCATTTCTTTGTCATTTTCTTGTAAAAGCTTCAGGTGTACAGTACAGTTTGTTTGAGCAAGATTTGGGTGGGCTGAGGGGTGAAACAAAATTGTGTATCTGATGTGAGGAATTACTGAAACGAGAGGACGGAATGCTGAGGCTGGCAAACATAATGGTAAGTTGACCTGCATGTGGTTAGACCCTGGGATCCTGGCTGGGCAACGTGGAGTCCAGTGGCTCCCTGACCATCGGGGGCTCCCAGGTGGGTGATGCCAGGGCCCGTCTGTCATGGCCAGGGCAGTTGGAGGGTACTGTGGGAGCCCCAGCCCTGAGTATCAAGCCCCTCCCTGGGGACAGGGATGGACCAAGGCCAGAACAGGGTCTTGCAGGACAGCCTAGTTTGAGGGCCCCATGGTCAGGCCAGACAGGGATGTGAGGACCTGGAGAGGTGCCCCACTGTGGCATCATTGAGGTGGGGACTGCTGGCCCTTTGGACCTGACTCAGTATCCTGGGCCACAGCAGGGGGAGCTGCAGACACTGGGCAAGAGCAGTTCAGGACAGTTTTGGTTATAATTGTAAGAATTCAGATGCAAAAACTGAAATTTTTCTCATCAAACTTCCCACATGTATGATATAGATGGAAATACCCTTTAAAGGCAGTAGCAAGATGTTTTGAGACGATGCTACATATTCATTAAACTATTCTGATAATTTCTGATAATTAAAGAGGCTATGTTTTGGGCCAAAATCTGCCCATAGAAATGACTAGATAAATATTTAAATAAAATAACATTTTTCCACAGCAAATGACATTTTACTGCATCTTGATCAAGAAACCAAATTACTGCTTTGTCGCCTATTCAAAGAGTACAAATTGTTAGATCTGTTTATCCATCAATTAATGTACATTGATACAATGCCACTAATAGTTCTCTAAGTATGAGCAATTTCAACATGCTCTCCAATGAAATACAAAATCAGGCTTCATTTAGTACTTGTGCTATATTTTGTTTGCCACATCTATTTATCTCTGGAAATTTTACATCTTTTATGTTCAAATATTTCTCACATGCTGTGTAGAGAACCTTCTGTTCCATCTGAGCTCAATTCTGAATGTATTATTGATTTCAGTTGCACAAAACCTTGCCTATTTCTTGATTAGAAGGTTTTTGTCTTTCCCCCCCAACAGGATATTTTATGCAGTCCTGAGAAGCTGTAGCATTCTGTTTTTATTTAATCTAAAGTTCAGCAGTTTGTCAAATCCATATGGTGCAGATAATCTAAAGCCTTAACAGTATTAGATAGAATACAAAGAATATCAAAGGAACTAGGAATGGAAACAATAATTTTTCAAGGCTTTTGATATATCTGTAATGTAAAAAAAGGTTACGAGGATCAGAGGCTGGTGGACGTGCCCGGAGGGAAGCATGGAGAGCCCACGCTGGAGCAAGATTATCCCGAAGGACTGCAGTCTTTGCCAATGGCCCAAACTGCAGCATGAGGAGGAAGGAGCCTCAGAGAGGCGCTGTTAATGGACTGAGTCAGGGATGAAAGAGTGAAGTTGAACCCGGGAAAAGGGGAAATGGGCAGAAGTTATTTTAGTTTTTGTCTTTGTTTCTCACCATCCAACTCAATTTCACTTGGCAATAATAAATTTGCTTTTCCTAATCTGGGTCATCTTTGTCATTAATGGTAACTGGTAAATACCTGTCTTTATCTCTACCCATGACCTTTTAACCTTATTTTCTGTCCCTGTTCTTTGAGGAGGGGGAGTGAGAGAGTGGCTGATTGGGTGCCTGGTGGTTGGCCATGGCCAACCCATCACAGAAACTAAATAAGAATAGCCAAATTTAAATCAAATTGCAATATTTATTTAAACTTGCACCAGATTCAAAATTTAGTATGTAAAATTTTGCCGATAACAGATTTTCTGTTAAAGAGGCTTTATCCTTTTGTGTTATTAAGCTCAGGAGTAACTCCTCTCTAGCATTAAGCAGTATTTCAGATCGGGTTCAGAAACACTCTGCATCAGTTTTGCAGATAGTGCAACCAGGTAACCCAGTGTGACTCATACACATTGGACTTGTTAGCAACTGATTTGAAAACTTCAAATTCGGCAATGGCAATCACAATATGCCAAGTAAAAGAGAGAGGAGGCTGGTAACCTACACATTTCTTTCAAAACCATAATGAAGCAGGAGCCTGACATGCTGTGCTGGAAGTCCATTACACCCTTTAGTGCAGGATTAAAGAATTTTTTAAACAGAATTATAGTTTCTTTAATCTATTATACAAGCATTAGCAATTGTATTTCTATTGTGCTTTAGATTACAGCACCAGGAGAAGTAGAAATGGTTTTTGGGTTATTTGTTTTTTGATCTCAGTAGTTTCTCACATTATCTCCTGTAATTTCTATGGTCTGGATTGTTCTGCTGATTCAAAGCAGCATCAGGCACCCAAGTTTTGCACAGGTCCAACAGAAGGTCTTAAGAGAAGGCTCAGTATTATGAGAAGTAGCAGTGAAATCCACACAGCAGTCCATTAATTTTAGTTGAGGTGGTGCCTGTGGTTTCACATGCATGCTTTGTTACCTTAATGAACTAGGAAAAATATCTTAAATATCCTGGTGAGACTTGGTATTCTCTGATTTCAGGTTTGCACAGATTTCTGATGTAGTATGATAGAGTGAAGCTAATGCAAACAGTCAAACTTCTAGGTACAAGCCCTTTTCTCCTAAAAAATCCCTCTTGAATAAGTAGTAAAGACATCTCAATACAAATGGTATATCTGATAAGATGGTCCTGCTGTGGTGTAATTCTGTTTTGTAGGTTAAAATACCACATCTCTGAATACTTTTAAAAGGTGACTTTTAGACCACTAGTGGGTGGTTATTTCTCCTGGAGAGCTCTCAGTTTGTGAATTTTTACATACCCTCTCATATCATCTGCTATCAGTGACTTTGTATCCTATTAGTTGTTCTAGTATGTTTGCAATATTATTTTTCCTGGCATATTCCTTGTGCAGGTGACACACTGAGGAGCAGCCTTTCAAAACTCTAGTGAGGAGCAGTGTAATGAAAATATTTACCCAGTTACTTACTGTGGACTGATTGGCACCTATCCTGTGTCTATTACGTGGCATGAATTTAGACTTAAAACTGCCAAAATAATGCTATAATGCTATCCTGCGCTGTCGAAGTTGTATTATATACATAATTATATATAAATAATATATACATATATAATTTATATTATATTATATTACATTATATATAATATAATATTATATATAATATAATATTATAGTTTTTTGTTGTTGTTTTTGGTTTGTTTTTTTTTGAGGCATGAAGTAAAATAGTTTATGTGCATGTGAAAATCTGATATGTCTGCTCAGATTTTTTTTGCTGCTCCTTCTCCATTTCTACATCTAATTTATTGATTGTTCCCGTTATGAAAATTTTTATCTACTGTGTGTATCAAAGCTCAGTCTCATCAGCTACTCCTACACATATTGGCCATCCAGAAAGATACAGCTGTCGTCCGCTGGTCAGACATATGCCAAAAAATCCAGGTGAGCAAGAAAAGTAGTGATGTGTTGCTGAGAGAAGATATTAAGTGAAAAATGCAGGGTGGTAATTTGATTTGCAGATACTCACTGTATACCAAATTTTATCTATGTATTTTCAAGGTGCACATCAGCACTCCTTTCTTTGGCAAATTCTTTACTTCAGCTAAGTTGTGGAAAGATTGCTATGAGAAGAAAAATGTCCTACAAATACTTCTACAAGACAGATTTTTCTTCAGCTTTTAGCTACTGGTTCAAGGGAAACATACTTGTTTCTCTTGAAACATACATGCAACATACTTCCAGAGCAGTCTTAACTAGAGGAAAACTAACATTCTGTATAACCTTTTTAAGAGTAAGGAAGAAGAGATTTCCAAAGCTGCAGAAAAAAGATGCTCTGTGGTCTATGCTATGGATATACAAAAAGATTTTAACTTAAGACTTAAGGAAGAAAAAAAAATAAAAAAAAAGAAAAGGAAAAAAAAGCTTGAGAAAATTTTCATAATATTATATATAATATATATTATAATATAATACAATATAATTATATATATATAATCTAGAAATAGTTGTAGCTATTTCAAAAATAGTGTTTTCTTATTTTTCTTTTAGGGTAACTTGCATTTTGACCAATGTTTCTGTTCTACTATATTTATTGAGGAAACTCCTTACTGGTCATCAGTCAATTTATTAGTAAATTTATTAAGTTGCCTGTTTTCCATTTTGCAAATATAACAGTTAACACCAGTGTTTATACTTCTGGCATGATCTTCTGCTGATAGCTTGCTTTTAAAATGTCTTGATAGATTTTCTACATCTTCAGGAAAATCCAAGTATCTTTTGTATCTCATTTGCTGCAAAATGTTCTTTTACGACATCGACTGACATTAACTTATTGGGTTATTTCTCCCAAATGTAACATTTAATTTTAGTTCTAAGGATTTCATACTCACTATTTGTTTCCATAAGAAATACAGATTTCTCATTTTCCCTGCACTTAATGGGATGCTTCCTCTGTCTGTCAGAACAGTTGGCCCTTCTACCTCTCTCATGTCACACATTAAGGTATCATTGCCTCACTGCCATGAGTAGGACTTAGCTTGTTTGCAAGTATCACTTTCTATATGAACAGCTTTGGCCTCATATCTCTTGGTTAGTTCTCTGTTTGTTAGACACAATTAAAACTGTGTTGTTAAACTCACCATTTAAGTATTTTTGAGATCTGGCTATGTAAGTTTTTTTCTCTGATGGAGGGAGGAGGGAGGAGAAGTTACTGTGGGTATCTCCAGACTTGTAAATCATTGATTCTAATATTCCTTTTTCACTGTTCTAGAGTTTGGAGAGTAGATGGATACTACTGATGTTTTACCCTAGGTACAGAGCCCAGAGCTGGATTTTGATACTCCTTTTAGGTTGCTTCCAACTCAGGATATTCTATGAGTTTTACTTTTTTCTTTTTTTTTTTTTTTTTTAGGTTAATATTTTTCTGTGCGTATTTCAGATGTGATCTCTTTGAATTCCTGTCCTGTAAAAGCAGTTTCTTAATATTAGCAACAACTGATAACCCATCATCATTTGCCTCAGTGGGTTTCACATTTCTCCCATTTTTTTTTCATTTTGTGAATAGCTTATTCCTCGGAAAAACATACCTGAAAGGCCTTGAACAGCAAAACTATACTTTTTCTTTCTACTTAAATAAGCTTGTCACTTATATCCTAATCTTTTGTCCCTGTGTATATTAGAAAATGAGTGACTTTGTAGCCTGCAGGTCATTTATCTATCTCAGGTCTTACAAAGTTTGAGCCCCATTAGCTTCTTCTGCCTATTCAAGCTTTCTGAGATTTGCACATTAGTTTCAAAGTAGATGAAGTCATCTTTCTTTTTTTTAAATTCTGACCCCTTAGTTAGAGTTCGCTTAAGCTGCTAAAAGAACTGAATATCCTGTTATTAATGATTTTAAAGCATATTTTCAGCAGCTCAGCTGCAAAAGCAAGAATTCTTCAATCACTTCATTTTATCTTGGAAAAAAAGACCATAATGAAACAGTGGAAAAAGCTGCAACTGGTGCTGTTGTTTTACAGAAAAAACAGCATACCTATATAAGACACATGATGTATTTTTTATTTTGCTAATTGAATTGTATCAAATCTTCAATTGTGATATCCACCATCACTGCACTGCTGAAGTCCATTTACCATGTCTACTAATATCAGCTGCAGGTCTACCCCTTGATAAGGTAATATAGTTTATTTTTCAGGCTAATATGATGTTTCTAAAGACCATTTTGGAATAAACAATTTTATATGGCCAAATATTCTGAAATGCTATTGGCTCTAATTCAGTTACAATTTTTTTCCTAGGCAATATATTAAATAGAATATTCACAACCTCTTAATCAGCTGGGTATTACTTTGCTTATTACAGTGTAGCACAAAATAATTTTAAATTGTTTTATTATATTCTTCATTCAATCAAATAACAAAATACACATAAGAAAATAGTCAATATACAGATTATTTTTGGTTAATATTGAAGCCCACACATATATGTGATCTCTAAGAATTTCCATTATGTACAAAGGAAAGCAAGTTGGAATTTTAGGGTTAACAAAAGGAGGGTGTTAAGTGCCTCTCATTCCATCTGTATCCACAATAAAGGGTTGTTGATATCTTTTCCCGGATGAGGTATTCCAGGAAAATCCCATCTAAAATCCTTTATTTTAGAGAGAATACTCAGTCCTACCTTAATTACAACAGACGAACTAAATGACTATTCATTATAGCAAGGTTCTGGGGTACAGATATGGTCCTCAAGGCCTGTCAGAGATCCTCTAGGCTAAAATTAAGACCAAGTGAGTCTTATTTTGTAGTAGCTTTCTTTTATTTAACCAGGTCACCATTTCTTTGCTGTTTTATTTTGTTTTATTTAATTTCAAACTCTATGTTTCTCTATTTAATTATTCTGTAAATAAAACTGTATAAAATCAAAACTAAATTTCAGCTATACTTGAACCTAACCATGAATTTTGAATCCAATTCTTCTTTTCTCTCCATTCCTATATTTCTTTGCTCCCTTGCATGAAAGCACTGAGTATAGTCTGAGTGTGGCCAAAGTGTAATAAGAATAAGACATAGGAGAAACCTGGGATGGCAGCCTATGGTTAGTCTATGTTCTTGGTAGTGCCTTGACTCAATGTTTTCTTTCTGAACATCTTTATTATTTTCCCATTTGTATTAACGTGAGAAGTTCTGTTTAGCTTTTGACTACTCAGTGTATTGGACTTTCTTCCTCTCCAGATATAGTCTGTTATCCCCTTCACTTTATCTCACTCACAGCACACTAAAAAACCCACAAGCTAAAGCCTCCAACTAGTTTTCTGAAAAGAACTGAGATCTTAGAGAGTACATATCTGGCCAGCACTCTGTTTTCAGTCAATCATCCTCCAAATGACAAGCTCCTTAATTTCCTTTCTAAACATCCAGAAATAGCTCACTGTGGGACTCCCCTCCTGGCTCCTTCACTGTTTGCCCCTAACTAAAGATTTGATTCTTCATGCTGAATAGCTCCTCATACTCTGCACTGTCTGTTAATTACCTTCTGATTGACTCCCAGCTCTGCCAGCCACTCTCTCCGTTCACTCTTTCAGAACTTAACTTCAACTCATATCAAATTCTACTTCATTAATGACTATCACTGTCTCACTGCAGAAAGCTTCTCAAAACTTTTGACTTCTCAAACTAGATCATGTGTGCATGTCTCAAATTAATTTCACTACCATTTGAAAACTTGCCAGAAAGATACAGAATATTTCTATGAGTTACTGTGGCCACAAGCCATTATTTCAAATGCAAACAGTAATTTGCTTTACTATAGCCTTTAATTAGTATGCAATTAACCTGGATATGTCATCACTACATAGCTATTATTATTAATTATTCTATGCTAGCCAGGGCAGCTGGTTTTCTCTTATGTTTTCTCAAATACCATTAACAGTAGATTTCTGAGCACTTCAAAAAGCCAGACTGTGCCCAGATTGTTAATGTTCTCTGACCTTTGGGGAAGCCTAATTAGAATAGTTGGGGAATTTCAAATGGAAATAAAGAGCATAGCAATTTATAATTAGGCTTAAACACTTGGCTCCAGAAATGGTTCAAAAGAAGTTAGATTTCCTTGGTGGTTTACCATGCACTTAAACAAAATATTCTGGACATTGTAGATAAATGTGTTAGAATATATGTAATAAAGAAAATTAGAATTGCAGCCATGAGAAGGCATCCTAACAGGAGAATTTGTATTTTACCAAAAGTTACTCTCTTTTTGTCCCTTTTCACATTAGTTATCTTAGTTTCAGAATCAAGGTGTTCAGAAGCAAGAGGAAACCAAAAATGCTTTGGTATTGGACTGATAGTTTTTCTGAGGGAAGGAGGCATTGAAAAAGTTTTGTTTGGTTCAATATTTAAATTATGTCAGTAATATCTAAGCAGGATATAAATATGTAGAATAACAAATCTGTATCTTGATCTAGATGCAGACCTTTTGTCTGAGATTATCATTACAGAAAGTGCAAATGCTATCACTGCTTCCCTAGAAACATTTAATGGAAATAATGACTCATTGACTATTTAGAATAATTTAATAGATTCATAGAAATGTTAAGATTGGAAAACACCTCCAATATCTTTGAGTTCAACCTTTGACTGAACATCACCTTACAACTAAACCAAAGCAACAAGTTTGTCCATGTCCAGTTATTTCTGGAATACTAGGAATTGTAACTACACCACTTCCCTGGGCAGACTCTTCCAGGGCTTCATAACCCTTGCAATGAAGAAATTCTTTATGATGTCCAACCTCCCCTGGCATTGCTTGAGGCCATTTCTCTTGCCTTGACACTAGCTGCCTGTGAGAAGAAGCTGTACCCACCTGGCTATACCCTCCTTTCAGGAAATTGTAGAGAGCGATAAGGTGCCCCCTGAGCCTCCTTTTCTCCAGGTTAAGCAAACTCAGTTTCCTCAGCTGCCCCTCACAGGACTTTCCCTCTAGACCCTTCACCAGCTCCAGTGTCCTTCCCTGGACACACTCCAGCACTTCAATGTCTGTCCTGCAGTGAGTGGCCCAGAACTGAACACAGGATTCATTGTGTGGCCTCACCAGTGCTGAGTACAGGAGAACATTCACTGCCCTGGTCCTGCTGGA
The DNA here is from genome assembly GCF_017590135.1 of Pyrgilauda ruficollis. Taxonomy (NCBI): domain Eukaryota; kingdom Metazoa; phylum Chordata; class Aves; order Passeriformes; family Passeridae; genus Pyrgilauda; species Pyrgilauda ruficollis. Next base: position 13,954,533 of record NW_024525156.1, read on the forward strand.
CCAGTATTGCTAGCACAAACCAGGATTAGACTGGCTTTGTTCTGGGCACAGCTAAATTATGTTCAGTCACCTTTTGACCAGCATTCTCAGGTCTTTTTCTCCTGGGCATCATTCCAGACATTTTCTTTCCCCAGCCTGTGGGCATTGCGTGGGGTTTTTTGTGACCCAAGTGCAGGATCTGGAACTTCACCTTATTGAATTTAATGCAAGATGGGACCATTGGCCTTGTCCCATCATTCCAGTCTGTCCAGATTCCTCTGCAGAGCATTCATACCATCCAGCAGATCAACACTCCCGCACAACTTGTTGTCATACAAAAACTCATTGTGGGTTCACTTGACCCCCTCGTCCAAATCCATTTTCTTACACAATATGTCATTGCACAATAGGAAAATAATAGAAACAGGGAACTAAGGTGCAATAGAGCATGCTGGGAAAACCCAGTTCTAATATTGTCTCTATCACTGTCATCTACAGGGAATGATCTGTGGCTCAGAGCTGTAAATTTAACTGTTTCTAGTCAGAAAAAGCATGCTGAGAAGATGGCAACACTGTGAACCCAGCAGTGTGCAGGGATACACTGACTTAGCTTTAGGTGTTAGCTGCAGAGCTGAAAGCATTGCAGCTGGATTAGGCTCATGCTGTATCCTCACTTGCCGGTCAAGGCAGGCACAACTAATCCAGCCCTAACCTTGCTCTGCAGAGAGCCCTACCTCCACCCCACACCACAATGTGGATTTGTTCCCTCTCTCCAGGAGCCAGTTCATCAATCCCTGACACAACATTGCCTGAGGAGGCATGCTTAGCTGCCATTAGTGACCATTTCCTGCACACCATTCATTTTTTCCTCATTGGTCATGTCAGCTAACAGTCTGCAGAGGTTCTTTTAGTAGTACCATTTCTTCTCCATTGTGTAGTCTCCAGCAAAGGGCTAAGAATGAAAGAAGAAAAACAGTGCAAACTCAGCAATATGGCAGTGACTCCTCTCCCCACAATTTGAAGATGGATTGATCCATGTTCTTCTCCTAAGTTAACACAGTAGCAGAGAAAAGCAGATTTTCCACTGGGACTAAATTGGTTCTAAGCCAAAAACATCAGTATCATAGTGTATACCTATACTCAAATTTTAATGAAATAAACGCCATGAGACACAGTCACTAAACAATTATTTCAAAACAGCTATTACCACCATAGTAGCATTGATGTTTTGCAGATGGGATAGATGTCTAATCTCCTTATTGCACCTAGATACAATTGTTTAGACATTCAGGTTTTGTATTAAAACCTTGTAGGCACTATGGTCATTAGCTTGTAAGGTTATAATTTTTAACCTGAAGATGTAGACTATTTTTTTCTTTAATCAAATGCAAGAAATGAAGAAAGAGTCAGACAATAAACTAGGAAAATGTTCTGTACTGTCTGTTCCTGGAAAGTAGTGTTAATTAATACTCCTCTCATTTTTGGCCAAGGGGATGGGTAGCTTAAGATGAGCTTCTCTACTTAACATTGTTTTGTGGTCATGCATTTAATTTTACCATTTTTATCAACATGAGGATACAAGAAAGGAGAAAAATAATAAAAAACCTTTCATGGAGCACAATCTTAAGATCTCAGAACTCCATGCTAAGTAAATACAGGTTAAAGACCTAAGATAATATCATTTGCAAGCTCTGAAAAACAGGAATTTTGTATGTAAGAAATCTGTGAAAAACCTGACACGTTATGATAACCTGTATGAGTTCTGGCTCCTCTTTTGTTCTCATTGTTATATTGACCTATTTTCTAAGGATTTATTACTGCTTACTAGATAAGTTCATGAAGTATGTGTAAAAAAAACCAACTGGTTGATACACTTTTTTTTTCTTTTTTTCTTTTTTTTTTTTCCTTTGAATGACCGTATGCTGTAACACACTGCTCATCTTTTTTCTTCTTTTTCTTTTTTTCTTTTTTTTTTTTGGTGAAACATTTATTTTCATTTGCCTTAGTATTTAAACAAATATTTCATTCAAAACCTGAAAAAAAATGAGGAGAGTGTTTAAGAATCTGCTTTGAAAGCGTCAGTCTACTAGCATGAATCTGCAGTAAAAAAAATGTTTAAAGATTTGGATGAAATTAATTTTTTATTTTTGGAGATACCTTTCTCCCAGATTCTATGCAGCTTTTATCAGCAATATTCCAAGGTCATGGTCATCCTTCAAGATCTGATATAATGTTTTTATGGATATTTCTGATAACAAATACCTGAAGAGAAGCACTGGTATTTCATGTCAGTGTTGGAATTAGAGAATAGTCTATTATTTTGCTCTTGTGATTTATGATAAAATTAGGAACACAACATTTAATTTTATCTAAATCTCTAGAGTGTTTTAGACTCCTCAGAGACAGAAAAAAAACCTCTAAAAGATTCTTTTTTTTTTTTTTTCAGGAAAAATAGAATAAAAACCAAACAAAAACCCTTATAATTCTGCACTGATAGATATTATCCCTTTGTATCATCTCAGGAATGAGTCTTGAAAATCTGTTTACCTGGCAAGTCACTGGTTTGTCTTCTCTGAAAGGGTATTGCCTTCCTGATTTGTCTAATGAACTAATGTTCATGACTTAATGGTCAGAAAACAGATCTTTGTCATTTCATAAAAAAATGCTGGAATGTGGGAGAGGAGACATCCAGAAAAGTGTGTGCTCCCAGGTGCAAAATCGTTTACTTGATCTGGAGCATAGAGTCTGCTATTACCTATAAAGCTGGCCACACATGTCCCTTCAAAAAGTACAATATGGCAAGAGATTTAAGATACCTCTTGCGATGTGTTTCTTTTGATTTTTCAGTTCTATGCTCAAGTGAAATTAGCAGTGTAATTCCATGCAGAATTTGCTGGTACATCCATAAAATAGAAGTGTTTCTAATCAAATTTGACCCAATGCATTCTGTCTCTGTCCTGTTTCGAATATGCTTTCTAGATCTAGGAATCACTTCTTAATCTGTTTTCCTTGTTCACAGCATCTTTTTGACAAACATCAATGAAAATGGATGGTGGGTAAGTGTCATTGAGTCAATTCAGATTAGAAAGGTTTCTATAACCTCCTGTCCCATAACTCTGCTACCATCCCTTGGAAAAGGATTCACTTCCTTGGAATTCCTGTCCTTGAAAAAGTTGATTGTGTTTACTTATTTGTTGAAGAGGTGCTTTATTTTTAGATATGTAGTCTGAATATCAGCTGACAGCATCTATCTGTGCAGGCATACAAGAGCCAGTATAAATCTAGAATAACTGTATATGCTCAGTCATTCCTTGCTGTATTCCTCATTTGTTCATAATTCTAATGAAGCTTCATCTCTAGGCTTAGCATGGAATGGATCAAATTCTGAGCCCGATATCTATAACAGGTTGGAAAAATATCCTTCAAAGACTAACCCAGGTACAACTCCATTGCTCTCCTTGCACCTAAAATTTTATGCCAGCTACAGAAATTCAAATTTTAAGATACTGTTAGGTACTGATTTGTGAACCTCAGAATCAGTATTGTCATAGTGTCATCTTGTATTTAAAAAAAAAAAAAAAAAAAAAAAAAGAGAAAATTAAATTGTGTTTTCTAAATCTGATTTCGGCATTAATAAAGTGTTTTGTATCTCTGTTTCCCTCACTGGCTATTATACTTCTAGTTCTACTCTTTATAATTTAGCTACATGAGGATAATGTGCTTTGCTCAATTCAAGCTGCTATAATATTAGCAACACAGTTGGACATATTCTTACATAAATATGCATATAGTCCCTTCCTTGCATATTAGAATAACATCCACTAAAATGGCTGGAAGTTTCTGATGCTCTGTTAATTGGAGCCAGAAATGCTATCAAAATTTATTTAAAACATATTTGACTGACAAGTAATATACTCTAAATTACTGCTGATATTTTTGACAGACACATCTAATTACTGCTAATTAGTTCTGAATTAATTATAAAATTACATGTTTACATTGATTAGTATGCATCAAAGTGCAAATGGTCATTCTGAGGACATAATTTATAGTTCCACATAAAGGAAAAGAGGCAAATCTGGTATTGAAAAAGAAAAGTCTGTGAACAGAAGTGTTTCTGCATATTATGATACACTCCACATGGCTTGCCAAAATAGGGCAGTATTTGCAACAAACTAGAAGCAAGCAAAACAGCAGTAGTTGCAGTTCTGCTATAGGACTGAGCATTTTTTTCAGCTTCATGTGAAGCTTCATAATTAGCCTTCATAATTAAGACTGCCGTATTTTCTTTAAGAAATAAGTTAAAAACTTTTGTATGATCCTTTGGAAAAAAAAAAAAAATCTCAGTTTTTATTAGAACCTTCCTTCCTTCCTTCCTTCCTTCCCACTAGGACAATAAAAATCTTTCCTTTACACAAGGGAAAGCTTTCAGTGAGGGTAAAATAAGAATACCTGTGTGTAGTTGCATATACTCAGATAAATTAAAAATATATGAGGCAGTATGTTCAGCGACACTGGACAGCTAGAACACATGAAGAAAAGAAAAATCCCCCTATCCTCCTGCATTCTTTTGTTTGTGTTTGCACAAGAGGTTATGTCAAGAACTGAGCTAAAATCCAGCATGCTTCCTGCCTGTGATTTTCATGTCCCATTTCAGGTTAAAGGACTGTGTGATGCACTCAGTACTGTAAGAATTGCTCAAGGTTCTGTTGCCTGTTACTATTATTGGCATTACAGTGGAGAGTTGAGAAAAAACCTTGGAACCAGCATATCTGCCCATGGCTGAGTACAAAGAAGTGAATAAATGTTCTTTAATTACAAATTACTGTACTGTCTTTATCCCTCAAAGCATATTCCAGAGCTCATCTCAAGCCTCTAAATGAGCATAGAATAATAAAGGAGCAGCACAGTCTTGAATCTGGTAAAATGTGCCCAAAAGGCTGGTTTTGCCCTGCATTCAAAACATTAGAAATGTATGTATGAGAAATGTATTTTTTGACTTAGTGGAATATTATGAAAATGCAGTACAGAGTGCCATTTGATCGATCTCAAGGACACGCAATGTCTTTCAATAGGTAAGAAAGTCTGACTGAGAACTCTTTTATTGACAGTGATATATCTGATCAATTCAAAACAAGAAGCTATTTTTCTTATAGGTATTGAATGGTTTTGGTTTTGGTGTTTTTTAACTACTTGCTAAAAATTAAAACCCCCTCCTATAATAAAATTATTTAAAAACAAAGAGCTGTTAAAAAGAAATCTGTCCTCCACAAGTTTCTTCGCTAAAGCCAGAGCTTCTTGGACAAAATTCCCTACCTTTGTTATTCAGTGAATTTAATGATCTGAGGTAGTCATGAGTTTACCCTGAGAAGAAGGTGCTGCTTATTAGCAAAAGCACGTGTTATATAGTGTGATCACTCAGTTTTGTAGCTTTGCAGAGGCTTTGTTCAAACGTCGCTTAATGAATGTCTCTAGCCTTAAAATATTCTGTTGTGTGGAGTGCTCTGTAGAGTCCTATTAGTTGGATTGTAGCTACACCACAGGTGTATTTGATCTGGGGTTTCTTATAACTGAAAGAATTATGAAAGTGTTGCATGCTGACTTTCTTTTCAACTAGGCACATCTGGCTGTTATTAGTTAAAGAAAAGTATCTTGCTTCCTAAGCAGATTTAATACATAACAAATGATCTAACTATCTAACAAACACAGACACAAAAAATAGCCCACCAAAACAAAGAAAATAAAGAACAAAACATAGCAAAACAAAAATCAAAACAAAAATCAAAACACCTTTTCTAATTCTCATGTATTCTTTATGATTTTTTTTTCAGCTATGAGCAGTTTATGTGTTTGAATGAAGAGTGCCTATTCATAAATGATATTTACCAGCCTACTTTGTCATGAGTTAATATACAAGTTCATAATGTATCAAAACCATGCTGTTGACTGAGCAAAGAGAAAAGAAATTTTCCACTCACCTCCTTATGAGATGCTCAGGGGGCACAGATTAGGACTGTGGACTATGTGTCCTGGGACTTAAAGGTTTTTAAGCTACATTTAACTGCATTTGAAACTATTAGTATAGAATGAGGCAAACTATCCTTCAACAGAGAGCATGAATAGAAAATGAAAGTTCTGCAATATCTAAAAGCATATACATGATAATGTGCCATATGTTTTACACCAGTTTTTCTTTAGAGGTTTCATTTGGAATACAAGACTGAGCCTGGAACAAATGAGCATACATGAGTAAAACTGTACCCTTAACCCAGGTTAAAATATCCTCTTTCTGCATCTCAGTCACCTCAGTGCCAGCCAGAAAATGGGAGTGATAGGAAAAAGACTTCAAATAAAACTCAAGCTGACTAGCCTACTTTCATGGAAGAAAGTGTCTTTTTACCTTTCTGCATTACCAGACAAAACTAAATTAATTTGTGAATAATTTTCTAAAATGTAAGGTCATATTACAGAACAGTTTATTCTATGTGCATATAAAGCTTGTAACATCTTCCAAAAAAGGGACCAATCAGCATTAACTTCTCCTCAGAGTATTTTTATTTCTCAAACTGTTTATTCCGTTACATGCTTTTATTTTTGTGGGTGTATTTTACTCTCCTGCTGTAAACATTGCCCCACAGTTGGATACACAAAATTAAATCATTTAATGGATTTGTGGTTCAGTTGATTGAGGTCCCTGGGTCTCTCTGCGCTCCTGGCAGCCATCTTATTTGGTTTGTTACTGTCATTCACTGTCATTTCCACTTGGCTGGCGCCTGTGACAGGTCAGATTACTGGATGTGCTCAAAATATGATATGAAAGAGAGGACTGTGATTCTGATGCTGATGGGTAGTTCTCTGCTTGCTACAGCTATCTGAGGAGATCTTAGTAAATGCAGTTTCCTCAGGCTGTTTGGGGAGTCAGTGAAAGAACTGATGGTAAATTGAGGGACCATCTGTGTACATTTACTGATAAGCTGATGCTTTCTGAAATGCATTTCCATTACATGCGTATTGTTAAAGGCAGAAGCTGGTTTACTGACTCAGGATTATTTTATAATAAGTTACATTTTTAAACATTGGCCAAGTTGAACAGCATTTCATCTATCGTTTGTACATTTATTTCTGTTCTGTTCAGCTAAACAATTTCAGGTTTTGGGATATTAAATTAATTCTGCAGCCTTTCTCTACTTTCCCTACCTCAAGAGCTCTATTTTCCCACAAAATAGCTACATAATTTAGAGAATATGCCAAGATTTTTTTTTATAACAGTTTAGTGAAATAGCTCAAAATATTTAATATATGTGCTATTAAAGAACTTGACAGTTTGCAGAAGAATTTGGAACATTTCACTGCTAGTAGCTGTGATTCAGAGACAGATACTGCAGCAGCTTCAGCAACTGCAGTCAGTGAATTACTGTGACTCAAAATAGATTTATAAAAATAAAATTTTAAAAAGTTGGTGTGCCAATTATAAGAGAGAAAAAAATCTAGTTCTGGATGAAAATAGAATTGTAAATAAAAATGATGACATCTCAAAGAATTAATACTAATCTGACTTTTTTTTCTTTAGTAGAATTTAAGAAAAAATATAATAAAAGAGAATATGTATTTCTATAAGAAATGTCTCTGAGTTTTCATGGAACTTTGTAGCTCATTTAGTTCAAAGTGTGAAGCCGAATTTATTGGCAGTGCAGCATTAAATGTAAATGTGAAATTCACATTTCATATAAAATGAGAACTGGGATGAAGTTAGCCAGCCTGCCTTTGCCATAAGGGTAAAGATAAGAAATAACTCAGTTTGTCACTATTTTGAGGGATCTAATGTAGATTATGTAGAATAAATAATGGTTATAATCATGACATATGGGTATTAGGTGGTTGTCCACAAATGGACAAACCTGATTTTCAAATTTTCTATATTCTTCAGTCCTACCAGATTTTGTTGTAATCCAGAACCTCTTACTGTTATAAGAAAGAATTTTGATCTCTGTTGTTTTGTAATGACACTAATGCCTGTACAAACCTTGCTTTTTCAAGAACTTAGCGTGGATACTTTTGATCATAAAAGATGTTACTTCTCCTGTTTACACACCAAAAAGGGGTGTGGTTAAAAATAAATTGGCCTTTCTTTTACATTAACATGTGGTCATAAGGCTAATAATGATATCTAAAACCATTTCTATGGTCTCTTTGCACAATGTATAGGATATGAAAATGTCATTCCACCAAACAGCTAAATTTCCTCTGCCAAAGAATTATTTGGGAAAGTGTAAAACATGCAGAGACTTATTTTACATTATAAATGGCAAGATCTTTCTGAGAAATGTTTCAGAGAAACCAGAATATTTATTTGCAACACTCATTGCAGAAAATGCATAGCCTGAAGAAGTGGAGCCTAAGTCTATCAAAAGGCCTCATCTCTGATGAGGTTTTCTGCTCTCTGATGGTTTGGGCTCAGAAAAGTAATGAAAAAGCCATAAAACAAAAATAATTTGGTATAGCTGTTATGTAGCAAGACAGAATTATACAGGAATAATAAAATAGCTATGAAGAAAAATATTTTGAAAGTATTTGTAAAGACTAATTTGAAAGGAAGAATAATAAAAGTGTTTTGTTTGTTCCTTTGGGGTTTTTTTGCTTATATTGACCCAATAGGAAGAAATTTCCAAATATTTTTTATGCATGATATTTCTTGTCTTGTGCCTATCACTCTGGATGCCTTTTTCTTGTCACAGAAGGCAAGAACTTCTTTCTCTATTCAGCTCACATCTTTCCTGGACTCATGGGATCATTCCACGCTCTGGTGAATGTGAATATCCTAGGAGACATTTCTGCCTTGGAGAAGAGGTGCCAATGACTATCTCTGAAACTCTATTAATATATGTCTTCTTGGAGCTGCCATCTGGGAGTGTGAAGAGAATGCAGAGGAGCAAAGCTGTTTCCATTGACACACTTCTTCCTTGTCCCACTGACCCCTCCTTGCCCATAGAATAAAAATTCAAAGAGGGCAGCTGATAGACCCTGATGGAAAAACTCTGATACACGCAATTCTCTATGATATCTACCCGAGACCTTCTATCTTGCAATTCCTGATATCTTGCAGTTTTATCTCAAAATGCCTACCACAGCCTCTTTGCTCCCCTTAAAACTAGAAGACCTAGAGAAAGGGACTATGGTGCCTTTATGTGGTGACTTCATCCCTCACAGACCTTTCTACATCTAGCAGGAGAAGCATAATAGCTTCCCACAATTGGGAAGATTCTGGAAGAAGGCAGGAGATGGGATTCCTCACAGATAAAAATTGAGATAATTCTTCTAGGTATCAGGAATGAATTAATTAATTTTTCAGAGCAGATTTGGGTAGATGACACTGTTATTTGTGTCATGTTACCTGCCTACATGAAGGTTCTCACCAGCATTTCCTGTAATTTAATATGATGGGTTGCAACAGAAATTCAAATTACAATTGTATCAGTACCCTTCTTGTCTGGTACATCATGTAAGTCTGAAACCATGTGTTAGCATTAATAAACAGCAAATTTATACCTGCAAGAAGACAGTAATTTTATTATTAGTAATCTCTTTGCTAGGGCAGATAATTCACTTTCCTTTTCTCTACCTTGTATTAAAGATGAAACAGAATTGTATTTTTACATTTACTGGACTGAGGGAAAATTAATGTCTTCTCTGCTGAAAAATTTAAACCTTCTATTTTTCTTCTTTCAAATCTTGCAAGAATATTTTATCAATTACTTCAAAGAGAGTGTATTATATTTAGACAGTTTATGGTGCGTGAATGCTCAGAACATAAAAAAAAAAAAGATCTAAGTTATTTTTTTAATTACTTCTGTCTAACAGAATCAAGACTTTATATACTGCATAATTTATACCTTAGTAGAAAAATACATGTTAAAGGCTTGCTAATTTTTTTTTCTCCTGCAAATGAAAGTTTAAATTAAGAATCCTACTGTAAGCCTCACTCTGTCCATCTGTGCATAGTTTTCCAGACCCTCATCCAAAAAGACATTTTTTAAACTGAGTACTCTTTTTTTTTCACGTTTTCCCCCAGGAGTTTTTGTCCCTCCTTTAGTGCTTTGAAAGATCAGACCCTATAGAAGGGGTTAGTAATTTTAGGATTAGTGCTGCAACATTTAGAATGATGCAGTGATACATCATGATCAGGTGAATGATACAATGAGACAGATCACTTGAAATGTCAATGATACAATGACACATCACTTGAAAAAAATCTGCCAGATTCTGCTGTAAGTATTACCTGTTGAGGTTGAGGAACGTATTTCCATTCACTGGAATGACACCATCAGCAACACTCCCTTGCAATACTCTGCATTAGATACATAATGATAGTAACTGGAAAAGTGTTTACTCTGTCTCCTTTAATGACAGTCAGATGATAGAGTGCTGGTGAGGAGAGGGACTCTGCACCTGCCTGAATTAGGAAATTAGCAGATCCCAAAGCTGGAGCATCGCTGTAGATGCTACAAGTGTGCTACAGCCCAACTAGTTAGCACTCCCCCAAACCAGCACCACTTTAGAGTCAGCATGGCAGAGTGACTGTCCTTAGCAAATATTTTGCATCTAGCCATCTGTTTTCCATGCTAATTGCATGTGTGAGTAGTTTCTTGTGCCAGTTTTCCTCAGCGCTAATGAATGGTCTCAGGCACTTTACTTCTCTGGATGTAGCTCCCAATCCTCATATACACCATGGCTGGATTTAGTTTAATGCTAAAAAGCAGAAATCGTTTCCCTAAGTTATTTCCTTGTTTACAGAAAGCTGCTTGAAAGATTCTAGGACTGAGCAAGTACTGTTATGTGTGTTAAATTTACATCACATAGGGAAATACAGATAGACCCAAGACAACTGTTCACTTACTAACAAGCCACATTTGACATGCTGTGCTCCTTATGTATTGGCTATTTTCTACCATTTCTTGTAAGTTTTCTGCAGACTGTATAAATAAAATGTGCAAACTAGAATTTAAAATATTTCTTACTTTTTTTACTGGCCCAGCAATTCAAGAACACTGCTGTAATAGAATCATAGAGTCATAGAATGTCTTGGGTTGGAATGCACCTTAAAGATCATCCACTTCCAGCCCTCCTGCCTTGTACAGTGACACACATAGTACTAATGTCTCCAGCCCCTTTTTGGATTGTGTTCAATTAAATGTTTCTAATTATCTTAAGCTTTTACTTTCTCCTTCTTTCTCTGTTACAGAATATTCAGCTGCCTTCACAATCTTTGAGTCACATAACCTTACTGCAGTGATTTTTTCTTTCCTTTTCATTCAAAATAGCCAGTATCTTCCCATATTTGTACCCTTTCCACTTTGAAAACTGTAATAAATTTGTAATGCCCTTTAATTTCATCAATAGCAAGTTATCATATGAGAAAACAATAATTATTTCAGTTTTTTTATCCAATTTTCCTTTGGCTGTATAAGTAATTCTCACCATTCTTTGAGAATGTGCATTGTTTAACATGCCAGATGTAAAAAAAAAAAATTGCTTTATTTTTTAATGGCCAATTAAGTTTTACTTTCTGACAGCATTTCGTGGAATCTCTGGTTAATGTCTCTTAATGTGGTAGCTGAGAGAACATGGGAAAAATAATGTAGACTTTTGTTTCATCACTCTAGCAAGTTTTATACCTAGGAAAAAAAATTTCCTTCATGCTGCTTTTACACATTTTTTTTAGTAGACAATATTTTGTGCAAAAAAATCTGCCAAATTGTTCTTGGACAGTGATACTTGTGAAAATATGATCAATGCTTTGGAAAACAAAATTATAACTGTATATAAAGCAATGGTTAGTACAATAATTCAGTTTTCCTAGAAATATATATATTGGTTTTTTATTTCCAAAATCATGATTTATAGATGCATGATCAAATATGTCTCGATGCTTCAACTCAAAATTTCTTGAAGTGGATCAGGATCCCTTCAACAAGTCCACTTATATATCTCTATCACATGTCAGCAGAAAAATTTTATGGAAATGCACTGACGTGGAGAGGTATCATTATTTCAATATATTAATATATTTTATGAAAATAAAAAAAACATAAGCAATCCATTAGATTCTCATTGTTATTACTTTAAATTCTGAACCAAAAAACAATTTATGCAATTGAGCATCTTTTTGTTTATAAAAATGCGTCCTGAATTCAATGGATCTAGTATTTTTTAAGGGCTTAATATGAGGCTAGCAAAGCAAATCAGACAATCCAGATTCTCAGCTGAAATGCAGTAGGTGAAGCAGCTTACAATTCATCCTGCTTGCCAGTCCAAATTCAAGCTTTTCAAAGTATGTGGGGCCATTAGAAATCTTTCCCAGTTTCCTCATTAATCAGAAGGACAATCAGTGGTGCTGGTAATTATCCACGGATTCCATCCTCAGACTAATAGCACAGAAAATAAAAAAAAAATTCAGGTGTCACATATTCATAAAGATATTTTCCTCTGTGAACAAAGGCACCAAAACATTGGGCCCAATATAATTCTGTAATAATCTATATGATTCATAGGTGTTCAAAAATTATTTTAAAAGTGGTTCAAGCCCCTGGTTCAAAATAGAATACTGTCATCATCTTAGTTTCTTTTTTTTTTTTTTCCATTTCTTTAGGATTGTCAGGGATATAATTAAAAAAAATCCAAGCTAAAGCCAGAAATTTATAAAGAAAAAAGCCTTTTTTATTTTAACTCATGCATTTGTTACAGGTCAGGAATTTGTTTTCCTTTTTCCCCTAGGAGAACCAAGAAATAAAACAGGAATAAAAGAATCCTAAAGTTGCATGGGACAATTGCACAACACATTTTTGATATTGAATTATTTACTCTCAGCTAGAGTGCTGCTTGGTAAATCTCTCACTTCTCTGTAATAATTTGTTCTACTTGCAGCCACCAGGTTCCAAGTAGAAGCCCCTTCAACTGCTGCAACACAACATTTGGCAATAAGGTTATTAATGGAAATATTAAATCAGCCGCTAGGATGACCCTTAGCTAGTTTTACCAATCATGTCCTCTAGGGAATATTTCTCTTTCTGTACACTGGCTTTTGCCAAATCACTATTTACAAATCTTATGTTAGGTGATACCTTTCCCACCTTAAATAATCTGTGTAGGGCACCATAACAGGTAGGTTATTGAAATGGATTAAACCTACTTTACTTTCCTTTGAAAATTTGCTTTTAGTGAAATCAGAGTAATCCAGAAGGCTTCAAATGTCAAATACCCATGTGGTATTTTATCCTATTTTCCTTTTGCTTGCTGATCTTTATTCATTTCATCAGAATGTTTTCTATCATCCTGTATAATGCTGTGATGATATTTATAAGCCTATGATCAGGTGCTTTTATATTTCTTCTTTTTAAGTTATCTTTAAGGTAACTTAAAGATATTTTTCTTTCTGGTCATCTGAAGGTATGAGGAATTTGTCAAGACTAGCCTGGAGAGCAAAACAAGGCACTATAACCATGTGCGTCTTCTTTTTTCGACTTTGGCCTGTCAGTGTTCAAATACATCCTCTATCAGTGAATATTTACTTCACTTTCAGCCTTGGGATGTTTTCATACTCAGAAGTAAGGATGGGAGACAAATCCAACAGCTTCTAAGAAATATATGCATATTCCTGCCACCAAAAAACTGATACAAACAAAGCTAAGTAAATGCCTAAAAATTAATGTTCCCACCTTTTCATATTCACACTACAATGTGTTTCACACGGTCTTGAGATTACTTTTAGAAACTTTATAATTTCTTTTTTTAAACTAGACTGATGTTCCTTTCTTTCTCCACTAGTCTTTCTTGAGAAGCTTTTGAATATTTTAAATTTCACAGGCATTTCTGAAAAAAAAATTAAAATAATCCAAAGTTCACCTCTCATGTAATTTAATTTGTAACACTGAATTGAAATGTGCACAAATGTAGGGAAGATATCTTCTCTAAGGAGTTCAACAAACATTAGTTCTTGCCCTCTCAGATAATTTTTTCAACATTCAATTAGATAAGCAAAGTTTTTAAAGTGTTACAATGACTTTTATGTACCTGATAGGATAAATCAGAAGTCTTAGAATAGGAAGTGCACACATGCTCATTTTATTCTAGAGATATTAAAATACACACCTGTTGAATCTTTAATGAGTGCTTCCACTGTAACAAAAATTTCAATTTATTCATAAGTTAAAAAGTCACAGCTAGCAAGGACAGGGGAAATCACTTAATAACAAAGAAGCAAGTGAAATACTAGGAAATTTAAAGGAAATATGAGAAAGGGAGGTAGAAGTGGGAAAAAACATGTTTTAGAACATCTAGAGTCAACCATCAATGCTGGCACTGAGACTTTGCAATGGATGTTTTTCAGACAGACTTTCATAATAAAAACATCACACACTGAGTTTAATGTGTGCTGGAAAACTAATATGTCTCACAGAATCATAATATAATAAAGGACTAGCCTATTGAATCATGTGTTATTTATTGTTCCCCGAGAATGGATCAGGGAATTTTTTTGTGTTACTTCCATTACGTGTTTTTCCAATAACTCTATAATGTTCTGTGGAGAAATCTTAACTTTGAAGTTTTTCTAATTTTACATTTTTAACAAAACTTTAGCAGAAGCTTGTCTTGCTTCTACAATCTGATATAACTCTAGGTGAAGGCAATGAAACCTCATAGCAACTACAACAGGAATGAGACAAAAGTCACATGCAAGCCCTGATCATGTGTTTCAGAACTTATATTCTACACCTCAGATTTAGGGCCAGTGACATTTATCAAAGCATAGCAGATTTACTAAAAGTCTGCAGATTTACCAGCATGATGTAACTTTGTAATCCAAATCTGAATTTTAAAAAAAATGCTTATTTCTAATATTTTCCTTATTTATTTTTCTGTAATTTTATTTCTGTATCAGTATTAACAACAGAAATGGCATGTTACACAGAACTTGGTCCCGAATCCTCTTAATTCCTTTGCCAAAACTGTGCTAAGTAATCAATTTGTTTCTAACATTTAAGAGCCATCTTAAATTCTAGTTCAAGCACAGCTGCTTTTTTGTACTGAAAAATACAGACTCAAACGTTCACAAAAGAATATAATTTATCTTAATGGTGGCATACTTGATGCATTACTGTACAGCACACAGAGGGCAGCAGCTCCACTGCTGTCTGATGTATAACTTCAAAGTCAAGAAGAATGCAGACCTAGAAAGCTGGAGAACAGACAGCTAACAGGACAGGAAATATTTCACAGGTCAGTGTCAATAAACTGACTCTGGCTTGTGGTCTGAATCACATATCTCCAGGTAGAACTATAATAAAGAGCACATAAAGCTTTCCTTTTTTTACTGAGCACACAAAAGGGAAAACTAAAGAAATGTCAGTGAGATGGATGAAGAGAATAACTGTCTTTTAATTATATATTTTTTCACTAAATGTAGAGATGCTATTTAGAAAAAGAAAAAAAAGTGAAACTGCAGCACATGGAAGAGGGAACAGAAGAATAAAATACACCCAGCTGGCATAAATGAACATAAATGAAATTAAGTTGCCTGAACAGCAGGAAACACAATTTGTGCCAGAAACTGTCAGATTGATCTCATCTGTCTCTCAAACAAGGCTATCAATCATTGTCTCATCCCTGTCTGCAGCATGGTTGTTCTTACCTCCATCTGGCTGTACTTCTGCAGTAGAGTCATTTTAGCTGAAACTCACTGTTTCTCTTTACTCATCTTTGATTCTTCAGAATTTCAGCTATTTCTGCAAACCCTGGAAAGGTATTATTCTGCCTATATAATTGAGCAATATGCAGATCCTGGGCAGGAATGGAGGCTGCATGGCCTAATGAACACAGTCTTTGACTGATCCTCATCAAATCTGAATTTTATTTCTACCTCAGCTGTAGACAGTGAAAATCTATCCTTCTATGTTTAGCTTTCATCTATCTGCAAGATCTCTACTTCTATGCTGAAGCCTTCTTTATTCATTATGAATGTCACAATTTATATATTTTGCATGTATTCATACGTGTAGTACTTACAATAGTAAGTAATATGCCATGCATTTTAGGTTTCTGTAATCTGGGAAGAGGCAAAAGATACTTCTTTAGAAAAAGAATGAATAGTTTCATTACTGTGCATATGAATACAGAATGCACTTGCATGACTCTTCTCTGGTCAGGATCTGAAATCATTAGGCTATAACACAGGAGGTAGCATCAGGGAACACCGATATCTTTCTGATCTGTAAGGGAAGGCAAACTATGAGCCCAGGGTGGCAGCAAGGCAGGCAGGGCAGTGATGTCACCGACAAGGGCACAGCAGTAAAGCTCCCAGACAAGAGAGGAGCAGAGCAGTATTCAGGGTCAGCTATCTGACTTGGCATTGCCAGGCAAATTCACAGTGATGATGCACCTCTGAAGTCCATCCAGGGTGCTGCAGGTCGGTGATCTGGCGCAGATCAATGAGATGCATAAATGGGAAGCAGAGGCACGGATGCAACGTAGCTCAGGCAAGGACCACCACAAGGTGGCTCAGGATAAGTGCATGTCCTGAATGAAAGGGGGCCAGCACCTTCCCCAGGGATTCTCTTACAGCCCTTCTCTTACAGCTGCTCTGTTACAGCTGACCTTGAGCCCCCACTGCAAAGTCTACAGCTGATGGCATAATTCACTCAGGGTTTGGACATTTAGTGAGTAAGAAATGTACTTAAAACCTACTTTTTTTTTTTTTTTTTTTTTCTTTTTTTTTTTTCTGGAATATCTTTCATTGCATAAGTGTGTGATAAATTGTATTGAACAGTGTACTCTAAAGTACAAGTACACTGTTCAATACAATTTATATTAAATAGTATATATTTATATTAAATAATATAAATATATGCAATTTCTATAAAACAAGTACATAGAAAGATTTAGATCAGCATTGCTCAACTTACTACTAAAAAGCAAGACAGACTGACTTCTCTTTTTCTGTTTGAAATGCTCTTGCACCTGCTAAGTTTTCACAGAGTTCTTTGTGACAGAAATGGCAAACACCAAGACCTTCAAGATATTTCTTCATCAGATATGCTTTACAGAAAAAGATTTATTGATTCATACTCAGTAATGACTCAACCCCAGAAGTCATTAGTAAATCAATTCAGGAAGATTACCTTTGATTCTAATAGTAATTCCATGCACGAATGATTTAAATGATCAGTCTGGCAAGATACCATGTTTGCTTACCATTTAGAAATTACTGTATGACTAACAGCTGTAATCTAAGAAATAGCTCCAAAAACTTTCTCTCCAGTATGTCTAATACTTTAAAGTATGTCTAATACTTTAGTTTCTCTGATCAGAAATTCTGATCAGAGAAACTAAAGTAGTTTCTCTGATCAGGAAAAAAAAAATAGAATTTCTGGATTCTATATTGCTATGCTTTTTGCTATGACTTACACCTTTCAAAGATAATTCCATTAAATTCAGAGCATGGATGATATTGCCACATCATTTTTCAACTTCGTAGATTTTCTTAAAAATGCACTTCATCAGTGATCTAGGACAGCAGGACAGTGATAACAGCAGTGCTGCAAAAGAAGACATTCTGCTTACAAAAAGCACCTTCACCGTGCTTTGTTAGGTAATAACATTGGAGCTGAGGTAGGAATATTGTGAAATTGACTGCTTTGTATGCATAATATACTTCCAAATAAATATTGTCATTATTACATGATGTCAGTAACCCCTTTTGGAAAGTTGGAACTATCCACTAGAGCTTTCTTTCAGGTTTCAGATGTCAGAACAATGCAATGTACATCAAGGACAATAGTACCACGGGGTTTATCTTTCAGACTGACAGAAATTAATGAATAAAGAATCACTCAATACTATTGATAGAGTGTCTCAAACCAAGAGCCTGGAAGCTGTTCTTCTCTGATGTTAGTGGCTTATGATGATTATTGACTTATCTTTCTGATTTAAGTAAGACTGTACCACTAATGCATTTTTCAGAACCTTTTTAATATTTGATCAAGGATAAGGTAGATTATACATCAAACTACTTGGAATAGCACAGTAAGATGCAAATGCTGGACAGTAAGTCAGTGAAAACTTTGATTGATGTCAAAAAAGAGATTACAATAGTAATGATCCATCAGATTTCTATTACTATATGAGAAAAGTAGACTACATGTATATCTGTTTTATGAGTCTCTAATTAAGGTATCATCAATTATGAAGATGTCAAAAATACACACCATATTCTCCTCATCTGCTCCATACATTGCTAGAGCTGCAAAGAAAGTGGACAGGACGTAACACAGAATTTCAGCTTATGGCTGGAAAAAAAACCATGAGAAAAAAAATGCTAAATATATTTTAATGATGGAGAGTGCTCTGTGGGATAACAATAATATCATGAATTTGTTATGACTTCTTGTGAGGAAAGAGAGTAGCTTTCACCAGTTTGAACAACTATGAAAAAATGTAGCAGCAATAATTTAACCTACACTGTTTTTTAGATGGATTGTATCACACATGTTTAAACTACCCTTTTATGGTCACATGAAATGCCAGAATTAAAATCATTCTTGGTATGTGCATTTCTCGTGCCCAGTGATTTCACAAATGCAGTCATTTCAAGTCTGAGTTTTCCAGACTTTGCTTATTGAAATTGCTTCCTCATATACTGCAGACAAGCAAGAGACTTTCATCCATGATTGAGAAGAAGCCTAATGTACTATTATTCAGGCACAATACCCTAACTTAATCAACACATGCATATTTGTCTAGATGCAAATTACAGGGGTTTACATTGCAAGTAAAACACATCATTTTTAAAGGTGTCTACCAGTCTTTTTATACTGTGAATTATCTTGAAACATGTTTATGACTCCTGCAAAATACAGCTAATATTTTTCTGTACTTTATGTTTCATCCATGATCATGGTAAAATGGTAAACTGTTAATGATACAATTCCTCTTTTGATATTTTCTCACCTAAAAATGGATGCAGTTTCTCACTTCCCCACTAAACACCACATTGCCTTCCGTTGTTATTGTTTTCATGATAAAAGAAAGATGTAGAGCTACTACAGGACTGCACCAGGAATCTCACTGACAACCCAATTTACAGCATTACAAAAACCAAATACAAAGAATAAAACATTTGAATGAAAAATGTCTGAGAAGATAACAAATGGTGACAATCTTTAAATGTTTATGCAATGTAAAACTTCCGAGTTACCCATATTACAGTGATTGAAATGACTAGATTATATTTCTTAAGAGGAATGTAATGTTGAAGCAAGCATGTAAAATAATAATTCCTGACAAAACAGCAATATTGTGACTCACGCTTAAAGTAAAGGAATATTTGATTCTCTCAAATTTCCTCTATCATTAATATATGAGAACACGGGGCTTGTATTTAAGCCAAGATAACAGATGGTTGGTCTGAACTTAATTAGTCAAGAAAAAGGCTTTACAACAATGTGTTTTCACGCTATGATCCCTCTTGTCCATAAAAGTTGATGAAGCCTAATCCCAAAAATAACAAAGTCAGTGTGAGTCCTTCCACTGTCTTATTCACAGATCATTCTCAGTTAAAAGTGCATTATATGTCCTTTGTGCTTCTTACTTGGCCACGTTCTTAGGCATATATCTAAAGGTGAGCACGAGCAGTTTCACAGGGCATACCTAAACATCAGCATGCACAGTCCCACAAAATCATTGGCGTGTCCTTATTGAACTGGAGTCTGGGGGGATCCATGGGTCTCAAATTTATAATCTGCATTTTGGCAAAACAGTTTAATGAGATAGCTCTGATGATGGTATATTGCAAAAACAATTTACATGCAAAGTAGCATGCATATTTAAAATATGCTCTCATAAGCTTTGGAACTTCTCAAATAATGCAGCTGTATACCATACATTACTGTTACATGAACTTCAGTTTGATCCACATCATCCAGCTCTTTATCAAAGTAAAACATCTTCAGAATCAACTTTCTAAAATGCCATACATGTTAAACAGACAAGATCACCAAAATTTTACACAGAGTTATGCCAAAAGTCAACAGCTTATCCTACAGAAATTTACTGTATCAGGAAAAAAAACAAACAAACAAACAAAGCTATTGAAGACAGTAAAAATTACATTAATTTGATTTATTAGTCTCTTTTTTGTTTTGTGTTTGGTCATTTAATAGGATTTTTTGATTTTAGCCTTTACTAATTGCTTACCCATACTGGTTTTTATTGTAGTTCATAGAATTTAATAGCACAGATAGAAGGGAGTATATAATGGGCATTTATTTATCTGCCTAAATGCAGCAAAGGTAAGTCAAAAAAGTGCTGTAAATTGAAAATGTCACTGTATCTTAATTCAGTCCTTACAATTGATTTTAATGAACTGACTTTTCCTTCTACACGTCTGTATGGCTTAATATTCAGCTCGTTAGCTTCTTTAAAATGTTAGTTTTGCCAAGGCACAATTTTAAAGAACTGCTAGTATGATTGTCCTAGTTCATTTTATCCCAAATTCAAATCCAGCATAACTGTTAGGATATTGAATTTTGACTCTGGTGGAAAATTCCAGTGAAATCTAATAGAAAGCTCTGCTACATTTTTAAACTCTCCAAAGTTGTGTAGTTCAGTATCCCACTGTTGTAATTAAAAGACTGAAGAATACAAAAAACCCCAAAACACCAAAACAAAAAAAAAAATCCAAAACCCAAACCAAACAAAACAAACAAAAAAGGAAAACAAAACAAACAAACAAACAAACAAACAAAAAAAAAAAACAAAAAAACCCCACATTTTCCAAGCTACGAAACAAAACAAAAACAAAAAAAAAAAACCAAACCACATTTTCCAAGCTACTAATGAGTCAAAAATTGTACATTATTCATGAAGTACTAAAGCAGTAATCCTCAGCAAAGTTTTGCATGTCTGAGCTAAATGTAGAACTCTGGGAATTCTCTTGTACTTCTAAATGAGCAAGAATTTACTTATTCAATATAAGAAAGGTCAGCTGTTTGTAGAGCAATTTGAAAATTAACAGAAAATACTAATATAATCTTCTAGGACTTTTTTTAGCAATGTCTCTACTCCTTCCTGAGTTTCTGTCCAGTTTCACCTAGATTAGCGTACTTGCTTTTTAGAACCTGAAACTGTGTCTAAATCATGTGATGCTTGGGGGTTTTTTCCTCTCTTTTTTTTTTAAGAGAAAAAATAATGGAGATGAGTTCTTGGTTATAAGATTTTTCTAGGAGTGTGTGTCTTAGTATGCATTAGGGAACATAAAAAGTCCAGCTTATACTAGGAATAGTAGTCAAATTTGGTTATATTTTTCAGGAGAGTTTCTAATTGTTAGCATAATTTCCAGGAATGATACAGCTATTATTTTCTTCTAAAGATAGGAGGCTTTACATTTTATACACTCATACAGAGTATTCCACATTGACTCTGGTACAGGACTTTGGGACTTTATGACTCTTATTATTAATCAGATATTTCATAATACTTATCCAAATGGAGTGAAAACATACAGGGTAGGGCTGTCCTGGAGCTTTTGTCCTCCTTATTTTGAAATGCTATTATGAAAATTCAGAATTGTCCTTTAAAACTCGATGCTGTCCAAAATCCTTACATTAATTATTCATCTTTTCAGGCAGAATTCTAGGAGCTGTTCAGTTTTTCTAAGGTATGTTTCCGAGTACTTCATCTCAACAGCCTTTATAACTTGAACTCTCACCTCTTAACAGGGGCTCTTTCTGTTAAATTTTCTGTTCCCAGAGAGTTACAACCCTGCCCTAGATTAAAGAAAATAAGAAGAGGAGACAAGAAATGTCACGATATATTTTTATGTTTGTCCATTCACATTTGCTGATTCTTTTTTATGTCTTTATAATCTTCTAATTTATCTTTCAGATTTTCTTTCCCAAGCCTGAAAGTGGATTTGCCATATGAATCTGGGAGTCTTGTGGCACTTTATTCACCAGCATTGACGACCATGGTGCCTGTGGTCAGATGAAGTTTGCATTCTGCTGATCTGTTCCTTTAGACAGAAAAGCCATTGCTGCTTTATCCTTGTTTTTTCTGCTCTTTCCAAGTACAACAGATTTTGCTGTGCAATCCAGTCAGCCTGATTTTTTTTTAATCCCCAGACTAACACAACATTTATTATAGTGACAATACTTTTTGTCTTATTAGCATGTGAAGTGATTATAAAAGCATTCATTATTTTTCCCTGAAGACAACAGGTCTTATTATTAATGTCTTGACTATTAGCAAGAAAAATAAAGTTAACAGCCCATCATGCTTCTTTCTGCATATAGATCAACCAGGTCTCTATGGTTTCATCTTTATGCTCAGTAATTTATTTGCAACAAAGTAGTTCTCCAACAGTGGACTATTGGATATCTCCCCATAAATGCCTCGCAGCCTTGTTATGTACTCCATCCAAATGATTGTGCAATCTTTAACAGAATTCAAAGTTATGGCATTTCTTGGAATTATGTTTCATAATCACCAGTTTACTGAAACCAGACAGTTGTTTCACTGGGGTTTCATCAGAAAATCTTGTGTAAGATGACTGATACAACTTTGATATTCCTAGAACCTTCAGTATGAATCCCTGTTCATAGGGACTGTTGCTTAAGGGGATTGGGTTTTTTTCCAAAGTTTAGAGGATTTTTGCTACTTGCGATTTTAATAATTCCCGCATCCAGCAGGAATAACTAAATAACTTTTACAAAGCATTTTAGAAAGTTTAATCAGAGTAAAAGTAAAAAAGAAATATGTCCTCCTCATGAAGCTTTTTAATCCTCAAGTAGAAAGCTTTCAAGTCAATGGCAAGTGACTTTGAAGCTTAAGAAAGGACTTTTCCCTCTTCTTCATTCACATCTGCATATAACTGATCACCCACGGTTCTCTTCTCATTTTAAAAGCTTACTTAGAACTATCACTTAGTCCCTACTAAGCTTTCTCGTTACAGACAGAAAGGTTTGAATGGAGCAAAGGGAGGTACTCCCTTCCAGCCAACCTCTGAAGTGCAGGTGTGACAGATAAGTGCTACCAAAGTCGTAGGCACCACAGCAGTGCTGCTCCTTGCTACCAGCCTGGCTGCAGAGATGCTTCCTAGCACTCTCCTGTGTTAAGCCAAAGCCTGATGCAGTCTGTCACTCTATAACCTAAACCAGGTAAGCAAAGGTAAAAGTTTCATTATAAAGGTGACAGCCTGCTTAGCTGAGTTTTTGTCAAAGTTGTAATATTTTACTGAAGACATGAGGGTTTTATTGCTCACTTCTGAAGCAACAATCCACATAAGAGCCATCATATAAGAGAAAAAAACTTATAATATCTATAGCATTTGTAAGAAATTTATAAAATATTAACATCTTTGCATCCTTAGGAAACAGAGGTTTTCCCCTCTTCCTAGAGATTCAGTAGCTGCAGAAGATCACAGTTAACTGTGCCTTTCTAACATAAATTAATTTCCTACTGTACAGATACTAACTGGAGCTCTGTAAATTAATGCATTCACAGCCTTGTGAGAATAGGTAGGGAAATACCTTCATAAAACCTTTCTCCATTTCATTAATCCCCTTGTAAGCCATCAGTTAAGCCTGCCCTAAACAATGCCAGTAAACCTCTTAATTCTGGGAAACTTGCCCAGTTTTAAATAAAAACACAGCTTAATAAATTCTAGCATCATGATAATTCCTAAAGTATAATATAAATACATAAATATAATTCTCTCAAATTAATTTCAAATACTCACATTTTTAAACTAATCCTTTTTTCCTCTCCACCACACTAGCAATTTTTTTTTCTGAAGTCTCAGTTTTAAGAACTGAGATCTTGTATTTTTAAAGTTTTTTTTTTTTTTTTTTTTTTTTTTTTGGTTTTGTTTTTTTTTTGGTTTTTTTTTTAGTTATTGTTGTTGTTGTTTGTTTTTAATTAAATTGGGAGTTCAAAAAAAATGTTAGATTCTCAAAATTTGAAGTTTCTGGTCAGTTGTGACACTAGGTACTATTCACCCTGTTTTATTGGTCCCCTTTCATTCAGAATAAGCCTGAATAACCTTTGCTGTCTGAAAATACATGGAAGAAACAATACTGAATGACTATGACATTCACAACTATCACTATATACATTTTCAAAAAATCTAGATTCCTCTTATTTAATAAAGGCATTGGTTTAACATCACATGATATCATTTAAACCTCAAACAATAGTTGAAACCCTTAAAAGCTCACATTCTATAAATGATTATAAAGAAATAAAATAATTGTAAATTATAGAGATGGACATTTTTCCTTGTCTTTTTTTCAATATTAGCACATAATTACTTTTAACTCTCATTGCTTCAATCATGAGGAAAGAAGACATTCCCCTAATCAGCATAATGTGACAGAAGAATATGAATTCAGAAAGATTATGTATCATTGAAAATTGGTTTATGTTTCAAAAAATTAATTTGGGAATTTTCTCCATATTGTCTTTGTCTATGCAGTATTTTAAAGAAAACAAGGATGCACTACATTTTATAATTGACTAATTTAGCTGTGTTTTAATGAAAACAAAATAGATTAATGTTCTGTATAACATTACTATTGTTATTGTTCCAGTTGGTGGCTGGTCACGAATGGTATTCCCCAGGGATGAGTTTTGAGTCCAGTCTTGTTCAAAGTCTTTATGAATGATCTGGATGAAGGGATGAGGTGCACCATCACAAAATTCACAGACACCACCAAGCTGGGTGAGTGTTGAACTGCTGGAGGTTGCAAAAGCTCTACACAGGGATCTGGAGAGGCTGAGACCAGTGGTATGAGGTTCAACAAGGCCAAGTGCTGGGTCTTGCGCTTGGGTCAAAACAACCCCCTAAAGAGTGACAGTCTGCAGACAGAGTGGTTGGGAAGCTGCCCAGCATCAAAGGACCTGGGGGTGCTGGTCAAGCAGGCCCAAGATGAGTGAGCTCTGCCCAGGTAGCCAGGAAGGCCAGTGGTACCCTGACCTGTGAAAGCAAGATGTGTGCCAGCTGGACCAGGGCAGTGACTGCCCCTCTGTACACAGCACTGATGAGGCCACACCTCAAATCCAGTGTCCAGTTTTTGACCCCTCACTACTGGAATGACATTAAGATACTGGAATATGTCCAGACAAGGGTAATAGAGCATGTAAAGGCTTTAGAGAGTAAGTCCTATGAGGAGTGGAGGTGGGAGTTGAGTTGTTTAGGTGGGGCAAAAAGAAGCTCAGAGGTGACCTTATCACTTTCTACAACCATCCAAAGGAAGATTGTAGCAAGGAGGGGTTTGGCCTTTTCTCACAGGCAACTATACACAAGAAAAAGTTTACACGAGAACTATACACAAGAAACCGCCTCAAGCTGTGCTAGGGGAAGTTCAGGTTTGACATCAGTAGGAGTTTTTTCATGGAAAGAGTTATTCACTGCCCAGGGAAATGTTGGATTCACCATCCCTGGAAGTCTTCAAGAAACAACTGGACACAGCACTGAGTGCAATGGTCTAGTTGGCAAGATGTTGATCAGTCAAAGGCTGAGTTCAATGAACTCCAAATTAAATGATTCTGTGATTCTGTTATCTGTTCCTTTATTAAGAGTTCAGTGAGGGATATTCATTCCTCTGTTTCCTCACTTTGTCAGGATGACATTGTCCTACAGGCAGGATTATCTTAATGTGTACTATTGTTCCCATGTTCACAGTTTCCTGTGCACGGAGTTGGTTGGGCACATCATTGCATAGCTACATTCTGAAGAGATGAAGACCATTATGACTAATTTTCCTCGTTGTTCAAGACTTAACCACAAATGAAATTAAACAAGTTGTCCTTACATTTGGATATTTTGTAAATATTTTTGTGTACTTTTGCTTCTAGTGAAAACATTTCTGAGCCAAAGCCTACTCATATATATATAAAAACAAATTTAAATTTAGCTAGAAATTTCTTTCTTTGAATTTGTATTTATTCATCCACTAAAATTCAAAAGGATACACAATAATAAACATGGAAAAGGAATTTAGCAAGGTTAAAAATGAAGCATGGAATTGTTTGACAATTAATGTCAAAATTAAGATTTTTAATCATTATTTTGCATCTTTGTCCATCCTTTTTTCTGAGTCTCAGTTCAACATAATTTATGAAGTCTTTATAATAAATTTGTCTTTATAATAAATCCAGATTTGGCTCATCCACATCAGATTTATCAGCCTTTATGTCCTATGCCCCTCCATCACAGTCTGTCTGTGTACCTCCTTATCTCTACCCATCTGAGATAGCTCCTCTTCAGTCACTTCATCCATCACATTTAAGATCCTCCCATCTCTTAATCAAATACCACTGAAGGAAAGTCCAAGAAAAATGAAAATCCTTCTATTTCTGACTTCAGCACCATTATGGTCACTTCCCATTCCACTAG
The DNA here is from genome assembly GCF_017590135.1 of Pyrgilauda ruficollis. Classification (NCBI taxonomy): domain Eukaryota; kingdom Metazoa; phylum Chordata; class Aves; order Passeriformes; family Passeridae; genus Pyrgilauda; species Pyrgilauda ruficollis. The sequence continues at coordinate 13,980,955 of NW_024525156.1, forward strand.
AACAATTTATTAGGGTGAGCATCTGCTATGCCAATTTTTAGGGACAGGTCATACTCAGGCTTATCTCTACACATGGCTGTGCATGTACAAAGTGAAGTTTTCTGAGGTAGCAACTTTAGTACAAGTTTTGTAGAATAGCAAAATTCACCTCTCATGACTAAATAAGACAACTTTCTGATTTTCATGTTCATGCCACAAAGTTTTATTCATTTATTTAAAACCAAACAGAACATTCTTGATCTTCTATCAGATGAAAAACAATGTGATTTCCTTAGACTAATTAGAAGAAACCTTTTGATCATTTCGCTAAAACTTTGCAGGAAGCAACCCTGAGGAAGAAAATTAGCCTTCAAATTCCACCCAAACAATTAAATTTGGGCAGTCTTGTAAAAAGCTTATAAACAACTGAAATACTCTTCTAATAAATCAGGCTTGGTTTGTCTTAGTTATAGGTCATCATTAAAATTTTAATTAGATATATGTATGATTTATATATCATATGTGCTGTATATGTGTGTTTTTAAAACCCAACTAAATGATCCTCTTATATATAAAGAACATCAGTGTTTTTCTTTGATCTTTCTTTGTAGTTGATTTCCTTCAAATGCTGTATCATCTTAATAATTTTAGTCTTACCATTTATATAATGCTTTAAATATTAAAAAAACATCATAAATAAAATTTGTGCACTTTTTAAAAGTATATGCTAAGAGCCAAGTCTGCAGTCATCTATTCTTTGATAAGGACATTAGGAAGAAAATGTAAAAAGTTACCTATAGGACAACCACTGAAGTTGTGAAGCAGATTTTACAAAGATTCTGGGTACATTAACCAGCTTTGAAAACAAAACAGCTGTTTCTAGGTTTCTAGATCCTTTAGAAGGATACACTGCTTAAAAATATCAAGGTATATATTACTGACTGTAAGGGATGGGGGGAAGAAACTTCCACTATTTTACTATTTACAAATCCTATTGCTACATTAATGAATGCACATTAATGCTCTTTACCATATTTTAATGTGTGAAAACATCTGGATAAAATAAAGATTATATCATCATATCAAAGAGAAGGCAATTTCTTGAGAAATTAGAAATGTAAGTTTAAATTCAATGACCACACACTAAAATGACACAGGCAAAATATATGAAATAGCTTTTTCTAATATAACAGACTTACACTTGTTGTGGGTTGACCCTGGCTGGAGGCCAGGTGCCCTGAAAAGCTGATCCATCACTCACTTCCTTGATGGGTTGGGGAAGGAAAAATAAAAGAGAAGGGTCCTGGACTGAGATAAGGACAGGGGATATCACTTACCGATTGCCTTCACTGGCAAAAGAGAATAATCTTGAGGATATTAGGTTAATTTATTACCAATCAAAGCAGAGTAGGGTAATGAGAAATAAAGTCAAATCCTTAAAAATCTTCCTCCATCCCTCTCTTCTTCCCTGACTCAACTTTATTCCCAAAGTCTTTATTTTCCCTGCCCCAGTGGTGCAGTGGAATGAGAAATGGGAGTTCATCACACATTGTCTCTACCTCGCCTTCCTTCTCATGGAGACAACTTCTCACATTCCTCCCCTGCTCCAGCAGGTCCTCCCCTCTAAGTGAGACAGTCTACCACGAACTTCTCCAATGGAGTCCTTTCCTTGGGGCTCTTCATGAACTGCCTTAGTGTGGGTCCCCTCCACACAGTGCAGTCCTTCAGGAACAGACTGATCCAATGTGAATTCCCCGTGAACCCACAAATGCTGCCAGAAAATCTGCTCCAGCTTGGGGTTCCTTCTCTGCCAAGGTACAGGAGCCTGCTCCAGAGCAGGTTTCTCATCATGACAAAGCCTCATTCAGGAAAATCCACCTGCTCCAGTGTGGGATCCTCCATGGGCTGTGGTCAGACAGCCTGCCTCACCACTGCCTTCACCAGAGGCTGCAGGAGAATCTCAGCTCCTGGAGCACCTGCTCCTTCTGCACTGACCTGGGTGTCTGCAGAGTTGTTAATTTCACATATTCTAACTCCTTTCTTCCAGTTGTTGTTGTCCAGGATGTTTTCCTACTTTTTAAATATTTTGTCCCAGAGGTGCTGCCACTGTCACGGATGGGCTCAGCCTTGGCCAGTGCTGGATCTGTCTTGGATCCATTTGGCATTTCCTCTGTTAGGCACAGGGGAAACTTCTGACAGCTTCTCACAGAAGTCACCCCTGTAGCCCCCTCCTCCACTACCAAAACCTTGCCATGCAAACCTAATCCAAGTATATATTCTTCATTATCTATGGAAAAGTATATGAAAACACTCTTCAGCAAAATATATCATGCTTGTTTCGTGTGGATCTGCCATCATTTTTCCATTTCGCATTTTCAAAAGCGATCTAGTCTAATTGAACAGGAAAATGTTCCTGTTCTCTCACCAGAGCTTTTATAGCCTTCAATAAATAGTCACTCTCTTGGAAAAATATTGATTTTTGTTGTAAAGCTCATTGTTGATCTTTAGCAATAGTTCATGTCAAGTCATTTTCTATGTTTATTATTTACTTCTAATAGCATTGACAAACCCATTAGGTGCTGACAGTTCTACAGTTTTTCAGATGAGAAATCTTGGCCCTTTCTCATTGTAGAAAAAGGTTACAAGACCCATTTAATGAGATTCATTTGATATCCAATTAGCAACAAATGCAAAACTCAAGTACATTTGACAAAAAAGAAATAAAGTCATTAACTTGGTCATCAGAATGTTAAAATAAAAGATAGACAAAGACTTGGAAGATCAAAAAAGGACAGAATGCAAGATAGACTGAAGTTTTTGGAAGAAGTACACTAAAAAGAAACAATTCCAATACAACATTCAGGAAGGAAATGAGAACAAAGAATAATTCTTTCTAGTTATTGATCTTTAGGGGTTGGTATTATTTTGCAACAAAATGCATACCAATTTTACAAGGTATCCCAGGTAACCCATTTAAAGTTTTAATATTGCTTTTGACAATAATTTGTGAATTAGTGCTGAATCACAGAGAAAAAAATAGAGGATATGACCGCAGATAAAAAAAAAAGAGTTATTTTTTCTTGGTTTTGCCACTCATGCTTGAGGCTTAGTTCTGAGGCTTTGATTTTATCTCTCCTGTTTTTGATTTTTTTTTTTCCTTAGAAGCAAATATTTTTGTTATTTTGAATATTGCTACATTTTGAAACTTTCCTTGAGGAAAAGAGTGAACCCCATAAATGTCTGAACAGCTTTACTGATGGAATTAGTCTTATTGAAGGCAACAGCAAAATGTACCCAAGTACAATGGTTCAATGCACAACTACAGTCACAACAATAAATAAGAACTACAAACAAAGTAAACAAAGAGTTTTACATATGCAATTACCCTTTAAAAATAAACTTGGAGAAAAAAAAAAAAAGAAGGAGGTAGAATTATATTTAAAAAGCATATTGGTGATCATGTTTCTTTTTGGAGAAGAGGAAAAAAAATAAAATATCAAATACATGTTTTTTGATTTAACAATCCCTTTGGGTCAAGGCTTTCTTGTTTAACCTGGAAGACAGAATTTCAAGACTTTCTTTGTTAAATTCCCATGCTGATATCTGCTAGGTATGATTTAAAGTCCTGCATCACAGACAGCACTAGTATGAACAGCTTACTAATAGAGAAAGAATTCTTAATCTACAATAAAAATATAGTGAAAATGTGCAATATAGGCAAAGGTTGTTTTATTAGTAATATCAACAACACATAGGAATAGATAATTTTTTTAATGTATTCAGTAAGTTTTAGATTAGATACTGAAAAGATGACCTGCAAATACAGTTTGGTATATAAAACTACACTGAAAGTCATGTTATGTTGTCTTGCTACCTGTATAATTTACTGCTAGTTAGCATACAGTGACTATTTGAGTTAATTTAAATTTTATTTCAGTTGCTTATTTCAAAATATGAGCATAAAAGTTATTTTACCTGTTGTACTGTACTACAATTCTCCTACAAATATGCAGAAATTTATGGAATAGAGAAACTGCTCTCCTGTTATCCTTACATGTTCATACACTAAATAGTACCAAAGCAATAATCTAGCTCAATAAGGTCCACAGCTCAAACACACAACTTCATCAACTCTTAGTGAACCATAAAGGCCCAAGAATGATGATGCAAATCAGTCTTCCATGTATACAAAACACAGTGAGACAGGAATATTACAGGAATAGTTTTGCCTGGGTACAGAAATAGTTTCAGATAATGAAAGTGTCACTAATTCAATATTGCAGGGGACTCTTCTATATGCTCCATCAGGTGGAATTGAGAAGAACTTAATGATCCGTTGTGGCTCTCAGTACATTTCAAAATGCAAATAGACTTATTATGTTTCTTTTAATGCAACCAAAAAAAACAAAAAAAAACCACCACAATACTGATTGTGTCTCATGAGATGCTTATTTTTATATTCAACTGTGGGCAAAGCACTCAAGTCATTCATACAAGCAAACATCTCTTAATCCTACAAAAGGCATAACACTTTTATGCATTATGCTTCATAATAATTATTTTACTGTTGTCTTGAAATTCACAAAAAAACCCTAAGAATACTTCAAGAAAATTTCATGTAAGTTAGAAAATAAATGTTTGTCTACCCCTATGGGATAAATTTACTCCAGAAAAACTGTACAATTTTTTTATTGCAGACAATATATGGGACATAAGTGGTTCACAGGGATTTACCTTTCATTTTTAACCCCAAATCAGAAGTTCTTTTTAAGGCACAGGATTTATTTGCCAAGAAAGCTGCCCACATCACTTAAAAAACCCATGATACAGTAACTGCTTTCTGTGAAAAAAAAAAAAAAAATAGTTGATATCCTGAAGAACTGGTACAATTGTGATTTAATAGAAGGAGAAAAACAATAATTTAAATGGGTAATCCAAAATGTACTGAAACCTCTGTCAGGACTTTTTATTTCTTGTTGATATCTAATCTTGTTTATTTCTTATTATTCTGGTTTTACAGTGAAGTATGAACAATTGCTTGCTTAAAATTCTTCTGTAGGATGCAGCTTGGAATTATTTGTCCTATTATCACTTATTTTGGGTCAATGCAGCTTATGAGGTAGTGGGCGAGACAGGAATGGGAAGCTGGAAGTTAAAAAGTGATTTGAAGAAATCAGTATTGGGGCTTCATTTGGTCTGTGTTCACACATAGGCCATGGTCTAAAATTCCTTTGTAAAAAAAAAATTGTGACTCTTTAAATAAAAAATACAATTCTCAATCATCTTTTCTGCTAATTTTGGCTTAAATCTCCTAAATATTGCTTAATTTGACCTGTGAGTGAGGTCCCAAATTAAATCCTATACTTAGAAGATTATGCATACCCAGCAGTCCAGTCATGTGCCTTGGCTGATAAAGTAGAAGAGTTTGTATAAAAATACATTATGTGTAAATGCCAAACATCAGTACTTCTGCTTCTAATACAACTCTAAAACAATTTTTGAGGTTAAGTTTCTGGCTAAATGCTGCTACTTTAATTCCTTTGTTTCTTCATGAATGTGCCATTTGGACTGGCAGAGTGAAAAATTTCTTTTCAGGTAGAAAGACAAAGACATCCAATGCAGATATAGATCACAACATATTGTCTTTAACAGAAATGAATAGTAATGGATTGTCATGGATTGACACTGGCACAGTCTTCCCAAAACCTCACTTCCTGGTCAAACCATGACATGGATAAGTAAGAAATTATCTCTTCCTGCTTCACCTGACTTTGTTTCTCTCAGGGACTTCAAATGTGGTGGGTGTGTTTTGTTTTTTTTTTTTTTTTGTTGTTGTTGCTGTTGTTTTTTTTCTTATTTGTTTGTTTTTAGGATTTCCGCCCCCCCTCCCCCCCCCCTTTTTTAACTTCTAATATTCCAAAGACCATATCTGTGTCAGAGTGGGACTTAAACTAGTATCAAACTACTTTGTAGTAAAGTACTTAAACCAGTAATAAAACAACATCTTTTGAAAATTTCTACTAATGCTCAACTAATACCCTGGCATGTATTTTTTCTATTACCTATTATGGCATTATCTACTAGCTGAGATTAAAGGAATAATGCAGCTTCTAACCCTCTCAATTTATAACATTTTCTTTAGGCAGGAATGTCACCTAGTAACTGTCTAATTAGAGTACACGTATCTGCCTTTATATTTTCTTTTAAAACATTATATATATATAATTGTATGTTCTATGAGCTAAAACTAAATATTTAGGGTATCTGAATCTGTAACCCAATTTTGATTTGCTTTTCTGTTCCACATAATGCACAAATATAAGCAACTACATAAAAGGCTGTCATTCCTGAGAATGCAATCAGCTATAATATGAACATTGCTTTGAGAATGCAGTACCGAAACCTTTATTTTGTTTAGTTCAGCCCTTTGTAAGTCTTGAAGCACAGGAACAATTCCAACAGTAGAAATAGAAGAACAAGAATTGAAACAACTTTCATCTTCTTGGCTCATTAGCTCTGAAATGAGGAGGTATCATGATTGGTCATAAAGGTGCCTCAGAGAATGGAAAAACTGCAAGGAAGCAACTATAATTAGTTTCCTTTTTGTTTCTTTCTTTTAGTTTCTTTTTTGCTTCAGGGAAATGCGCTAGGAAAATTATATTCAAAACTGTAAAGGCATCTAAATTGCAAGCACATCTTAAAAATATTTGTAATTTCCTTCAATTATTTGAAACATAGATGTAATTTTAATGATGTGGTCTGCTATCTTATTGCCTTCACCATATACACTATGTTTTAAAGCACCTACTGTCACAAATAGGCAGGTCTGATAATTACATTATAATCAATATTTAACTGAAAGCATCACTACAGTTGCCAGTCAAGATTGACTCAAAAAGGAATTATTCAAAATAGACAACAACCCCATCTTCACAAAACAGATATAAAAATATACCTTTGTCTTGAAATTTTAAAAGGATTGGAAGGCCTGGGAAGAACTAATTTCATGATCAGGGCTACTCCTGAAAAATATTTTATCCGTTAACATTGAGGAGTCCAGACTTAACATTTTCACTACCTGTTGTTGTAGTTATGATGATATAGAATGTTCAAAAGAAGGTAGATTCTTGAAAGGAGTAGTTCCAAATAAGCTAGAGATTTAAAGATTATGAACACTTATAAATTTTAGAAAATGCAGATTCTAAAAGCTTAAATTATGGTGGTTTTTTTTTTTTTTTTTTTTTTAATTTTAAAAATGTGTTAAATTATGGTTTTTTGTTTTGTTTTGTTTTGTTTTTTTAATTTTAAAAATGTGTGAAAAATGAAACTTTGGACAGAATGATGATTTTGATTTTGTTTTACAAAGTGCATGGGGAAAATGTTGACTCAAGTGAAACACATCTACTTCATATTAATTTTTCTAAGGTTGGTTTGACTTGAATATATTTGCCCAGAAAATTTTGGCTACCATTTACAATATTTTGCATTTTAAACAAAACCCTATATTGAAAATGCAAGTAATCAAATGTGCTCAGGAATCTTTGGTTAACTCAGTTATCTAGATTATATGAATGTCTTCATCTCTTCCAGCCACCAATTAAGGGTATCAATGCCTAACACAGGAATGAGCCACAGAAGTAAAGGTCATCAGCATAGTCAGACTCCCACATTCCCACCAGCCTCATGGACCCATCCCAGTGCAGGAAGGACCAAGAAAGCACTGTAAAATACCAAAATGTTTCATCTTACTTGGAGAATTTATGAGGAAAGCCTTTCAAAAGTGATCTGTTTCAAAGGAGGTATAAGAATGTTGACTAGGGTCAATGTCAAAAGTGAGACACTTGCTGCACCTGAGATAGTCAGGGAGAAAAAGTACCTACCACTTCAGGACTAGGCAAGCAGTTATAAAGTTTATCCTTGATTTTCCAAGAAGCCAATTAAAAGATTGATTTTTCTAGTTTTCTGTAAGATATTTAATTAAACTGGAGCTGGTAAGGCACTGTTTCATGGTTTGACTCAACCTGGGAGATTTTCTTATGAGAGTAATAGAATCATGTAAATTCTTGTGGATTTACATGATGTCTTAGAATATTCATTCTTATGAAATCTGAAGCACCTGAAATTAAAAGAATGTGCAAGATTTAATTTTAAAGGAGAACTAGTGTTTCAAGGTGTTCTGGATTTCAGGGCCAAGGGAAAAGAAATTACTTAATAAAGTCTAATCAGAAACAGACTTAGCACATAATTCCCTACTCCAATGGACAGGAACTTGTAGTCCCTAAGCCTAACTCAGGATTTAACATAGATTTCATACTGGGCTAACATCAAAAGTAAGTAGTTTTCTCATCATTACTCATTTTCTAGGTGAGTTGCTCATCTTCTTTTGGGATGGTCTTTCTGTTCTGTGTTACTAAGCACAACTCTGTGTGCCGTGGTCTCTGACAGCTACTTATACAAGCTCGCACATGCACAGAAGCTTGAAGATAACCCTCTATTAGAAGGCTTGTGAGGATATAAAGAAACATTTTACATTAAATTATCACCTAGTAAACTGCTTATCTACATAGGGGTCTTAACAATAGTTTTAAAAGACTTTTGTTGCTGATAAGGAAAAGTTAAGAAAATGCTAGAGAAAGATGCAGTTAATATTGCAGCTGTTTGACTTAATTTCCAAACACAGAACAATCAGTAAAATTCAAAGCAGCTAAGAAACCTAGTCAGAATCTTATGCTTTACCAAAGGAACCTTCATCTTCTGTCCAACTTACTGGGGGTAAAAATAATTTCTTTTTCCTAAGTGCTATGTTTCTTTTTGGTTTCCAGCCTTAAAAACCAATTAGAGCTGGCAGTGAGTAATTAAACCAACTAATGAGATGTTATTTTAAATTACAGTCCTACTTTCTTTGAACTGTTTTTGCACTAAACCTTAACTACCATAACCACATTATTCTGATCCCTTTATAGATTCACAAGCTTGTTTTCCTCTGGGTTGTTTTTAGTTAAATATTACCCTCAGCCATACTAAGAGATAACTACATCTTTTTAATTGTAGCTTTACAAAAGCCAAACCAACCCAAACCAAATAAAATATAGATTCAGGTCCGCTCCATAAAATGAAAGTTATCCAGTATTATTGCATCACTACAATACAGCTAGCTATAGTGTGCAGATCTTTGTCATGTAAGAAATTGTCTTGTTCAGTTAACTTTAGCAGTCAGGTGAGTTGAATTTCTTTTGTCTAAGTGCACCATTAAATATACTGTAAAGTCATTCAAATGGGTTGTTGACCTATTTCTGCATGTTTTTTTAGATGTTGGTAGTAAAATGATATTGTCTGAAGAACATGCACCATAGGGGTGGAATATTTTTGTTGTTTTGTGCTTTGCAATACTGTTTTCAAAGCATCTATGACGTTATGTATTCTGTGTTGAACCAAGTAACACAGATTTGTACAAAATGAGGATGTGAACAATAAATCTCATATGCTTTCTAAGAAATTATATTTCAGGTGTTTTATGGATGCATATTGTGAATAAACAGTTCCTTCAACATCCAGATTTTCCTCCCTATCAATCCTGCATCTTGCAGTGATTTTTGCAAACAAGATTTATTAATGTCATCTGCTCTCCCTCTATCAATGTTTATTAAGAAAAATTGTTGAAAGCATCCTACCCCATTCAGCAGCACAGCACGAAGAGCCGCTCTTCTGCCATTACCACTGCAGAATGTAGTGTTGGAGGGCCATGAGCAAAGCATTTTCACAGACACTTTCATGCCTATGGCTACGCAGTTTGCCCTCTGGTCTCAACTTAACCCTCATCATGTCATGCTACAGTCCCCTACTCTGAACTGGTAGGAGACAGCTGAACTCCATGCCACACGAAATAGTGTTTCTGAGCAGCATTCCCTCCTTTTCATTTTCCCTTTCATTCAGCAGAGCCCCAGGAGCTCATTCTCCCACTCTGGAGTACAACGAGCCCCTGTTCTTTCACATAGAGCTGTTCTTTCACTGATTTTAAAGTAGAGGCCTCAGGGACCCCTGAAAGCTTGCACCGTATTTCCAGTTCCAGCTGACAAGTCCAGCTCTCTTTTCTTTCCATCTTGCATCTTTCTCTACAGACTTCAAAGGTAGTCTGTCGATTTCTGCCAACACTGTTATAAAGGGCCACGAAGGATCAGGAATTAGAGATGAGAAGTCTCACGTCTGCTTGGTATGAACATCTATACCCCTGTTGCTGACCTCAGGAGTCTCCAAAAGTGTCTTCCCTTCCTCTTCCCTGACTTTCTTTGCTGAATCTAATCCCTCTGCTGCCCACTGTGTCTGACTACCCACGCATCCAACAGCACCAGGACAAGGGAGAGTCCTCACAGCATCTTTCCCTGGCTTCTGCTGGCAGGGAGCTCAGCAAGCACAGCCTCCCTCTGTGTTTCTTTGGCCTTGCACAAAGAACAGAAAGCCAGAGGGGTTTTTTCTCAAGGTGCCAGTCTGCCCCATGGGAAACTACTGAAACAGATTTTCCACCAATGCAGAAACAGTTGTCTCTGGAGATAGCAAAGAATAAAAAGAAGAAAAGAAAATACAGAGGGAAGAGTTGCCATTTTCTCTAGAGAAAGGGAAAAATAGCTTTTTGGGAAGAAACACGAGGAATTCCTATATCTTGTGGTGGGATTTAATAATTAAAAAAAGGAACATTAAAGGCAGTAAGAATCAGATGTGAATTAATGCAAAAAGAAGCATGTTTGTGAAATGGATTCCCAAAGAAAACCTGAGTTTTTAATGCATTTTTAAATCTTTACCTGTTTTGTGGTCCTCTGTGAAAACAGAGTGTATGAATTTGTGTACAAGAAAGTCAGGGAGGGGGACAAAGTCAGAGATAATTTGTCATTATTTACTGAAATCATCTGGCTTAAAATCCAGAAAGACGTTAGGACACATCCATGCTGATAGGCACAGACAATCTGGAAGTTCCTTTGCTAATCTGAACTGCACTCTTTCACAAGATTCAAAGACACACTTCATCCAAGCTAATAGACACTGCCTCTCTCCAGTTGTCCAGTGCAAATCTGTGTTATTAATAAAAGTCTCATGCTCTGTCCTGTGACTTCAATTTTTTTGAGTAAAACAGAATGAAACCTTGGCTGATATACACAGAAATCCTAAGGTATTCAAGATTTATTTCAATTAACCATTGAATTATATATCATGCTATTCCAAAAGTACCAGATTCCACAGATATTTGTGCAATATTAATGCAAAATCACTCACAGCAGCAACATAAACCCTAAGAATTTTTCCTGCATTTTTATCAACCATCACCAAATTCAAATACCTACCAGTGTCTAGGTCTGACTGCTACAGACACTTGACACTAAGGTCTTCAGCCTTTTGTCTACCTCAACACAGGCTAAGCTTTAGGTATCTTTTCAAGCATCAGAAGCTGAATCCAAACTGCTTCAGAGGAAATGATTGAATATGCCCCTAGAATATAAATATGAAGGTGCAGCAACCACCCTCCCTTGGTTTTCAAAATCCATCCTTGCCAAAACCTTTATTTTATCTTTGAAGTCAGCTTTCTGCCACTGTTCAAGCTTTCTGGACAACCATGCTATATGTAAAAGGGTAAATGTTATCCTTCATCAAAACTAAAGGCTAGCTCAAATATCATTCTACAATAAAAATATGAACATATTAGCCTATTCTCAAGTTATCTCAATTTTTCCTCAAAAAGTTAATACTTTAATTAAAAATAATATTTCATTAAAAAAATTTGTCTAATTATATTAGCTCTAATATCTCCTCAACAGAAATTAAGGATAATTAATTCCATGCAGAGTATCTGAAAACATTTCTCTGTCTTATATTAAGCTCAGTATTCATTATGTCTTTCTGAAATCTCAAAAATATTACTTGGTGCTCTCTGGTGCTGAAATCTGCAGTTTTTAATAGGAATTGCTGCTTAACCCTTGAATGTGCAAATCTACGCATTACCCATCAATAAATATGGAAACCAAAAGACTTCATGATCAAACAAAAAACAGACAGAAAACTATAAGAATATCTATTTGTCCAGTATTTCCTAATCAAATACTCTTATTTTTGCATCATTAAATGTGCCATTGAGGAAAAGACAGCATGTAAAATATGCTTCTAAAAGCAGCTTAAGCTTTTTGTCACAGTCTTATCTGGATTTGATACAATCTTGGCTATAATTTTTGTGTTGAGTTTTGGACTGCATCTCAACAACTGCTTTAAAGTCAAATTTACTCTGAAAAAATGAAACATTTTAGAGGTAAGAAGCTCCATCTACTGGATATTCAGATGTATATTCTTTTTCTTTTTTTAATAATCTTATTGCTTCCATCTTAATTAAAGCTCTCCCTCTAATGTAAATCTCTTTATTTTACAATTTTAAAAGTAAATAATTTTCCAATCATATTTACTCAATAGAAAAAAAAAATGTATGGAACATCTGAGTTACTGCCTCACTTTATTTTCAACTTGAATTTTATTTCTAGACAACTTTATTTAACACAAACAATTTAATCAAGTCCTCAAAGTCTTTTAGATGATAGAGTAAATTAAGGCTTAAATATGTATTTGCAAATCTTGATACACAACCCTAACTTTTATATCAGATCCAGCCAGAAAAAATAAGCAACATAAAGGTCATTCATATAGATTTTGCACAACATGGCCTATTTTTCAATATTGTGAGGAGGAAACAGTGTAAAATTTTCCAGTTTCATGCCTAAGAATGTTCCAACCATTTTTCCGAAAGAAAGTTATTTTATTTAAATGAAGGCTGGTATCAATCTTTTCAGATACAGTCTTGTTAAGAACAGCAGCTGCCAGAGGTCCACCATGAAAGTGCAGAGCAAGCACCAGTGCCAAAAGATGACAGCTTTGACAGAGAATATAGGTAATACTGTTGCTTTCTGCTCTGACTCAGTTTTCTATCACCTGTGCTGCAATATCTCATATACAAATATTCAGACCACTGCAGAATCTACTTATAAGTTATGCCCTACATAATTTGTCAAAAGATAATCACCATTAGAAATATTTTTAAAATTTAAAATTGAAGCTTAAAGGAAGGAAAAGTTTGCAAAGATTTACTCAACTATGATGAATATGATTTATGTTTATCAATGTTTAACTTGGCTCCACTTAGCACTTCAGGCAGCTGATAAATTAACTAACATTATTTCTACACCTTCCCTTCCTTTGCTTTATGTTTTCAGGTTTTTGGGTTTCTCTTTTATATGATAAGAAGTGGAAATCATAGTCTTTGAAAATGTTAACACGCTACTGAGCTGTACATTATCCTACTGTTCACTGCCAAGATCAAGCAGCAACGTTGCCTTTCATCCTACACCTGGCACTGTTTTATGTGTTTGCAAGGAAATATTTGCAGGGCGTTTTAGAAATAGTTAGCATCTTTAATTAATTGTCTTCAAACTACATTTCAATGGAGTACAGATGTATCATTTTCTGGACTGGCCTACACAGAAACCTTAAATTTTAAAATCAGTAAAGTATTTCACACTGGGTCCAGACATAACAACCCATTCTTTTCCACAGGGAAATTAAAATGTCTTGCACTTTAAAAAACAATAGAAAACAAACATTTAAAAAAAAAACCAAACAAACAAAAAAAAAAAAAAAAAAAAAAAAAAGAAAACAAAACAGAGGGAAGGGAGAGAGGGGATTTCTTTTTGCAGATTGACACAGTCCCATGGCAAAGGATTTGCAGAAATGAAAGGGTGGAAGCTCTTCATAGTTATCTTTCTTGTTGACTGCACTTCATCAAACACTCTGGACAAGCTCAGCAGAGAGATAAGGCATTGGCACACTCTTCTGGCTCTGTCAGGTGGCTGCATTGTACACACAGTGGTCTTAAAGTCAAGAAAGTGTTATTGACTGGGGGGATACACATTTGTTGCTTTATCCTCTACCTCTCTTTCCTTGCTGAAATAGACAAGCAAGTATGCCATCCCCCTCCACATAATGCCCATAATACTGCCCATTTTTGGACACTATTACACAGCCCAAAATTCCCATTGGAATATAAGGCAATTTCCCCAAAAAAATGCTTAGAAGTGACTGCTACAATTTTTAGAGCTTTTGCTGGAAAGAAAGCCTGATTCTGAGCCATCAGCAGCTTTAAATAAACCTTTTAAGATAAATAGATAAATTTTATTGACTGTGAATTGTCTCATATTTTTCAAAACCTCTGTCCCTATAAGTGCCAGAGAGAAGACATGCAGAACTTTCTTGTGTTCCAGTAAGTATTGCTATTAATATCATTACTCCATACCATCCTTACTAAACTCTACGTGCATTTTGTCTGAACATACAAATGCACAGATCAGACATTTGAACAACTCTTGCTGCTTCACAACTGCTATAAAATATCAGCCAGTGAAGAACCTTCCCTTCTTAGAGTACCTTTTCTAAGCTAGCTACAACACAGCCACTTAAACACTCAGACACAGATCATAGGCACATTTTATAATTCGAATTCTTTCTGAAACAGAAGTTGTGTTCCCTAAATACAGAGGTAACTCAGAAATATAGAGCATGTAAGAGAAAAATCATGAAGGCTAGAATGCAAAACACAGAAATAAGGGGAAGACAAAGAAAATATTGGAAAAGGAGCAAATTGCGATAGAAGAAAAAGTAACAAGGAGACAATATGGAGGTTAAAAGACTCATATCTGAATAAAAACTTTACTTACCTATCTGACTAAAACCTTACTTCTTCTAAATATTTTTTTTTTTTTTTGCTTTCCTCTTTGTATTAGGTAGTTGGAAACAAATATCCAGGGGGAAAAAAAATAAAGGAGAAGAAACTGGAAAAACCAGGCAGAGAAAAGCAACAGATAACAAGAAAAAGACTGAATTTGCAACTGTGTGTAATAGAAAAGCCTCAAACCTTTCTGTGGTTAGCTTACTAAAGTCTGAGCAGCTTTTGGTGTGGTGATTTAAAAAATCTCTTTGAACTATACTTTGAGCTGAATAGGAACTTCTCTCATATTCCATCTCCTTATGAAAATGTAAATATCATGTATTTATAGTAAACTGTCTTGTATTTTTGTTAAAAGAAAGTTATTATATCCACATTTTTGTCAGTGTGCAGTTATTTATGACATATACACACTTTATAAGAAAATTGAAGATTTTTTTTTTCCCAAAACAACAGCAACAGTAATTTGAAAGTATTAGTGGAATCAAATTCTATTGAGGTCATGTTCAAAATCTGAAACCCACAGGGCTGGACCTAAAATTTTAAATCCCTCTAAATGGGGGAATGAAAAATGTGTGTACTTTTAAAACATTTTTTTTTTATTGCCCATATGAATCTACATATTGATAATATTTGGTGCTTATTAAAAGGATCTTGAAATTATCAGAAAATCCCAAGAGAGAAACAGAAGAGGCCCTTCTTCTTTTGAAGACATATAAAAGCAGTAGTCATTTACAAAATCTTGGTCATATATCACACAAACTAACCCCCAAATCAAGTGTTACAAATCTAATTAATAGCTGATATAAGTTCAGTGTTATACTATTGCCAAGATAATTAATGTTTTTTCAGCAGCATTAGAACTCTCCCCTTAATATTTCTCTCTGCTAGCAAGCACTGATTATGTACAATTAAAATCTTTTGATGCAGGCCTTGATTCTAATGATGTTTGTCAACTTCCAGTTGAGAAAATTGGTCACTTTTGCCTTGGCTTGACATCAAATCCATTTTACATTAATTACTTTTTCAAAAGCTGGTTTATTTTACTTTTTATGGCCCACTGCCTCTGGGACTGTAGTGTCTGAAGAGTTGCTGCAGTGCTCTTCACTGGCACTGTGGGGTCTCTCATGGGAATAGCAGATCCTTATTTAAAGAGAGAAACAATTATGCAACTTAATATGTCTTAAAATCAAACATAGGCACACAATTTACTGGATATTTTGAATTCTTTAAAAGCATGTTGTTGGTGATTTTTTTTTTTATTTGTTAATTGGAAAGTTAGGTTTTAGGCATTTTTGTTTTCCTGCGTAGATTGAAGAAAAATCTTTATATTAAAATACTGCAAATCCTCCTTACAAAGAAGCTATAATTTGTGCTCAACTTTACACCAGATTCTGAATACACCTTTACTTGTGCTGTAATTGCACGGGCATTTACTGTGCCAGTTGTGCCACTGAAATCCATCCTGTTCAGCTCACCCCTAAAGGTAATAAAAAGTAGAAGTATATGAACTTGTGGTTCACATGAGAGTCTGCAAAGATGTCACATGGGATGGTAAGTAATAGACAGAGTAGTGCATTGGCCACTTTGATGCTTTGTTTCAGCTGATTAAGAGATTTGGGCTTGAATTCAAAAAGTTATCTTGATTTTGAGGTGGTAATTTAGAAAGAAAAATAAGTCTTCCTGACCAACACAATAAGCCTAACAACAATACTTCCCAGGTCAATGTAACAGCTATGCCTTCAGATTATTTATGAGAGTACTTACAAGTTAAGGCATGCATTACAAGTTAAGTTATGCATGGGAATTGCATAATTAAAATGGATTTTAATTGAACGCAAAAGATTGTTTGGACCTTGGGCTTTATGAATAAGAGTGGTTGATTTGGGTTTAGGTAAAATTGTTCCAAAATTATTTCTGCTAAGCTGAAAAAATCAAGGTATTTTATTGTGACTGTTCACAAATATTTCCTACTGTTTATTGGTGAACCCATCTCAGTTTAAATTTATACCTTAAATCATATTGACAAAAATTTCTCAGGAAAAAATATCCAAACAAACCAAACCTGTCAGATTTAAACCTCCATGCTATAGCTTTCCATCTGTGAGATCTGGTGAATTAATCCTTGATTTCTCCTAGTATTTTTCAGTCTTAGGTGTTGAGACTGCAGGGTGCTAATGGGTAGAATCATCTTTTGTCTGTGAACACAGTAAGGCACTAATTTCAGAAAGGGTTTCCGGGTGCTACTGTAAAACAGATTAGTGTTATTAATATGTAATTCTTGCAGTATAATCATCCATATAAGCAGTGAAGTATCTTCATTTTCTCACCTACTTTCAACATGTCTCTGAATGCGAAATGATGTCACATAATTCTAAAGAACATGCTAATACTCATGATAATCAAAGAAAATTCTAGAGGGATTAAATAATATTCATTTTTACAGAATGAGCATGATAAAAGATGCTGTTTCTACAGGAACACAGAGGTAATCTAATGCTGAAAATCATCAAATACTTCTGAATCTCAAGTTAATTAAAATAAAACTTTCTTGATCATGCTAGCTAAACTAATAAGAAAATTTATCAGTTACTTAGAGTTACAGTACGTGCTTTTTCATTTCCACTGAAAAGCATAATACTAATGCTGAGGCTTACCTATAACAAATCAGAGGAGTATTTTGAGGTTTTCTGTGTAAGTAATTTATTTTAAAATGGAAAGATGCTTCTCCCTAATACTAATGCAGCTAATCTTATTCCAGACAATCCCTTTTACATTTTCATATTTTCAGTATTTCACATTTTTACAACTAAGTTTAATTAAATATACATATATAAAAAAAACCCTTAGGGCTATTTTTAAATTTTGCATACTAACCATACCCTAAATACATTATTTAATGATTCTACTATCTGAAAATATTTCAGTCGTGACTGTTTCATTGATGTGTTAGCACTGAAAAATAATAAAAAAAAAAGTCTTTTGGAATTTTAGCAATTATGCAGTGATACTGTTCTAAGGTCTAGGTACTGAAATATGACTTCAGCTTCAGATGCAATCAGAAAATGCCATGGATCTCCTTCAGTATTGATGTCTACAACAAGTATGTGCGTGACATGATGCTTCTGATATCCTTCACATGGCTTGTTTGTAGTTACACATGGCTTCTCCAATCCTGAAAACAGTTTGCAGGAAAGTTAACTATTTTATTTATCTGTTTTAATTCCAAAGAAGATTTTTTTTTTTTAATTTCCAGTAAAATTCTTTGATGAACCTTTGATCCACTCCGAGTATTTATGGTGGTGTCATGACATAACATGCTTGACAAGCTTAAGCAAAGTCTTCCTATAATTCATTCAAAATCATACATGCAACTCTGATTAAAATGGTAATTTAAAGACAAGGCAAAAAACAAAAGTATTTGAGAAATGGTTAAACATACTGCATTTAGATACAGTGTTATGTAAGCTCCTAGCCAGAGGATATATTCTATTTATGGTTTGTATAATCAATAAAAGAAAGCCTTTCTGGATACTCTTTGTCAGATTCACACATTACCCCCAGAATGACCTTCATTAATATCTACCATGTCAGAAGGGGAAAAATCTTTCAGTTTTTGTTCTGTTTATAGTTTAATATGTCAATCAGTTTCATGGATTGAAAGTGATAGAGTGGCTGTATTCATTATGCTGGTTTGACAAAATCACAGAATGTGAACAAATTTCTATTTTGTGAAATATGAAATTTATTTTCTTCATGGAGTTTATTGAACATCTGATTACATATATTGCAGCAGCAGATTGTTCCACGTACATGTAAATATGCTTTGACCACTAAATGAAGTAGGAGGTTTGACAGAGGACACTTCAGCCAGGAAGAGTGATGGGCTCTCATTAGTCACTATTGAGATGGCTGATTTTTCAAACCCATCGTGCTATAATAGTTTTTTAAGACATCATCTGGACACGGTCTTGATGTCAGCTAGCAAAGGCTCACTGACAATTCGTCACAGGTTGGAGAGCAAGGCTGGCAAGGAACCAGGGGAGATACAATCAATAAGCCATAGCCCAAGATGACTGGGAAGGAGGAAATGGGTGAGATACTTAGAATAAACTGATTAACAGCTTCTCCTGTGGCCTGTGTACATTATATATTGGACTTTAACTAACAACCCCCATCAAATTTATAGACTTTCCCTCTTTCATCACAGTTCTACAACCAAAAAGTTGCAGAAACCTTTTTGCAGAGTTGCAAATATCTGTATAGAAAAATAATCTTTTAACCTTTATTCTCTAAATCAATCTACTTGAAAAAGTTTGAACCTCAGCCACCTACTAACCACGCAGGGCTGGAAGAGTTCAGTGTGATGTTCACTCTGAATTCTATATTATTGCATTTAAATTGCTTACCAGTTTATTGAAATAAGATTGTGTATGCCCATCTGGGCTGTGATTAGTGATGATTTCCAAAAAAGAGTAAGGGATTAAAATCAGCATCAAGGATAGGAATAGAAGGCTAATGCTGTGTGGCTAACAGAGAAAGCAAACATCATCAAGCACCTTGAAGAAAGACCTTCTATCACAGACAATTAGAGATATTTTCCCGTAATTCAAGACTTTTATTTTATAAAATTTAGATTTGTATTTTGAATAATCTGCTTCATATAACTCTTCACAGCAAATTTTATGTACTTCATTGTTCCCTGTATGCTTCTTATCAGCAGAACCAGATTACAAAAGATATTGATCTCTGAATTTTCTTCGAATATCGACAGTCAAATAAGAACATTTTTTAAGTCTTATATTAGAATCCAGAAAAGTACATAAACATACAACATATTTTCATGCAGTGATACTGTTTGAGCAGAAGGCTGCAGTAGAAGATCAGGTTGAAGTGCCCCTGGAGATACACAGGTTTTGTTTGTGGATTTTTTTTCTTACTTAATCTTTGCCAGTAAGATTAACAGCTACCAGAAATATTTGCAAAGAGCTTTGGTAGCACAGAAGCTCTTCTCACAGAATCCCATCATTAATTGCAGGTAGGATGATAATCTGCATCATAATGAAATTTTACCAAGATGCAGTATAAAGAAAAATATTTAATTCATTCAGACAGATGTATTCTGTCTGACTTGGTGTTTGCAAAAATTATTCATGCATAATATCTATATTAAAAAATATGTATATGCAAAATATGTGTAGAATAAAACTATAGCATAACCTTAACTTGAAAATTCAGTTAATGATTAGCCATCATTAAAACAATTAGCTCAGAATAAAGAGCTGAGAAGACAGCTTTTACTAAACAACATTCCAAAAAGAGAAAAAAATTTAGAAAAATATTTATAGTAGGTGACATTTTTAGTAATCATCTGATGTTTGAGAAAATTAGCATTTTCCTGAAATAACAACCAGGTCCTACTTATTTTGTTTCCCCTGTTCATTTGATGTAATTCACATAGTTGCTGCAGACCAGAATAGTTGCACTTCACTTGTATCTGTGTGGAAGTGCAACTCCTACTACATGAACAATTTAAAGCTCTTTCTTAAGAAGGATAATGAAGTAATTGCAACATTACTGCTAGTAAAACCAATCCTTTCTTCTTCAGTTTCACCTTTCATCAGATTATCTCAAAGACATTCTGAACCACTAACTGTGTGGGGCAGTCAATTTTATGCACTTTATATGGGAAATTATGCAGCTGAAAGGGATTAACCGAGTCTTTAATGGGCACACAGTGGGTAAGTAGCAGAACAGTTGTATTAATTACAGTATGTCGCTCTCTTCCCTGAAAATTTCCTCAGTGCCAGGTTCTATACAGATACAAAAGCTGGTTTAGGAAGTTCAGAAAGATACAATATATCATGAGAGATAGAGAGGCTCTCAGTCGAGAGCCCCACCTGGCTTTTAGTGAGCTGGAAGATGTGCAGATACTTGTTACCACCTTCAGGCAGGTAAAGCTCAGGGCAACATCTGCGTAACAGATTAGGAGCTACTCTATTTTCTTACTTGAACCAGAGCTTCTGGCTTTACCTGAAGCATTTCCAGTATCACATTAGCTTTTAAAAGCTATAATTTTTAAAGCTGACATATTTAGTGTAGATGTGGTCTTATTCTGAGTACTGTGTGCAGTGCTGGGTCCTCTGAATTTTAAAAAAGCTGTTAAAGCGCTTGAATGCATCCAGAGGAGGAAAACAGACTTGGTGAAAAAGTTGAAACAAATGTCCTCTGAGAACTGTCTGAGCACTTTGTGCTGGTCTATTTGTAAAGAAGGAGGCTAAGTGGCAACTTCCTTGTCCTCTACAGCTTCCTGAGAAGGATAAGTTGCCAGGGAGCTGCTGACCTCTTCTCCCTGGTATCCAGTGACAGGACATGTGGGAACGGTTCAAAATTGCAGAAGGGAAAGGTCAGATTTGACGTGGAGAAATATTTCTTTACCAAGGAGATGGTCAACCAGCAGAAAAGGTTTCCTAGACTTTTAGTCAGTTCTGAAGAGTTTGGGCAGTTGGATTAGATGATCACTGTAGGTTCCTTCCAACTCAACAGTTCTTTCTAGCCTAGCCTAGCCTAGCCTAATCTAGTCTAGTCTATTCTAATGTTGCACATTATTGAGACATTTCACTTGTTAAACATATCATAAAGAAAATATGCTTAAATGTTTTACAGTGCTTAGTTAAAAAAAAAAATAGTGCAGTATTTTCCTTACAAGTATTTTCTTTTATAAAATAAAGGATTTTAAAAGTGAGGTTGCTTTACGTGAAGAAACTAATTTCAATGGAGGCTTCTAATGCATGCTAAGCTGACTTTTTATCCCTTTCACATTCTCAAAATTTTCCTGGTCTAAGCTACAGACCTTTGTGCAGCTCACCTCACTCACAATGAAGGAAAATACATGAGAGATCCTAGGAAGAAATTGATGTTTCAAAATTTCTCTTTCTTAGGAAGTTATTGTATATTATTTTTTGTTCTTACTTGGAACAAATACCAAACACAGTACTTCAAAGAAAAAAGAAACAACAAAACAAAACAAAACAAAAAAAAACCAAAAGAGATGATCTAAGTATCATGAATCCTTTCAAATGACAAAACAGTCCAAAAACCTATGGTGGGGTTTCTTCCTTGTTTTCTTCCTTATATCTCCTGTATTTGCATTATTTGGAAAAAAAAAAAAAAAAAAAAAAAAAGCAAACAGACTAATAGGGATTATTAGGAATGCAGGAAGGATGTAGCTGGACTGGAGCAGAAACAGAGGAGAGAAACTGTACTGGTTTGTGCACAATTGCAAAGAGAAGAACTCTAACTGGACAAAGGGCAGCCAAGAACGCATTTTATTTTTATTAACAGAATTCTAACTGACTTGGAAATAGTGAAGATGAAATTATTCACAGCTATTTTCTGGAGTAATAAGTAGTGAGTATTAGATTACATAAAGGTACTTTGCCCACAAAAGAAATGTACATTTAAATTTTTAAGTCATCTTTACATGGTACTTCAATTATATCAGGGTTGATTAGGCTAAGTTTTGGAATAAAACTGCACTGAGTAGCATTAAATACAAAGACAACTTTTGTGGCTACATATTACAAAAATTACAAAATACCTTGAAACACAAACAGTGCAAAACTGTGTAAGTGTTTAGGAAACTACTCTACACAGTGCCTACTGCTGCACACTGTAAAGGCAACCAGTCAGGGGCTTGGTCCAGTTCAGCCATTTTTTATCTTGTACTGTCTTATGCACCGAGAATTGCTTATGGAGAAGTGATTAGGATAACAGTTTTAAGACCCAAGTTCTCCTGAGCATATTTCTTATCTGCATATCCAGATTTCCTCTCAGACTGAGAAACCTAGTTATCCACTGTCTACATGTGTCCTCCATCCATAAAATGAGGTTTTTTTCTGCATCGTAAGTCTTTAAACTATAAAATGAATTTAAAATATAAAATACATTTCTATTGTTAATTACTATCATGATACAGAACCTTACAGGTCTCCAAAAATCCCAATTAAAGAAGAAAAAAATCTCATGTAAAGTATTGAAATCTCCTTAATCCTGTAATTTTTAAACTTTGGACAGTAAGAATATCTAACAAAGCAATAGCACGTACTTCATTTTACTTCTACATTTAGATTCCATCTTTCTTTCTGTCACTGGAGGAAATGGTAAAGCATTCCGTAATACTTCTTTAACAGGGACAAAAGAACAACAGGGAAAAAAGAAGTGTTTTCTCTGACATTTCTGCCTCTACCTCTTGTGTTTCCAATGCAATACTGTTAGGACTATCACACATGGGAAGAAGTAAAATTAACAGAACAGCTGCTTGCACTCACTCCAGCACATAAGCTGTCATTTATTTCAGAATTCCAATAAGTCTAGCAGGAAAACAAATATGCTCTTGCTGTGTTTTTTTCCATCCTTCCTCTCCACCTGTTTGTTATGCTTTTGATTCTGGCTTGCCTTTCTCTAATTAGGTTGTGAGTTCCCTGAGAAACCTTCCTACAATATCCAACCTAGGCCTCCTCAAGGGCACATTTCCTTCACAGAATATTGCTTCCTGTGTCCGTAACTTCTGTTCTAAATGAGTGACAGAGTCAAATCTAAATCACCAGCAGCTACTGAAGACAGTCAACCCCTAAATATTTGTTTCTTGACAATGAAGTGGGATTTCTGTCCAGAGTAAATAAGGGTGTGAGGAACTCTGTAGACTGATGAAATACTTGAGCCCAGGGTGTCAAACAAAGGTGCAAAGACAAGGAGACAATGCTGACATTCAACAATGGTCTGTTAAAATTCACAGATTTTAATACAGGTCTCAGCATGCTAGGTTCTTCTTAGAGTACAGTGAAATATATGAAAAATAATTAAAGCTTGAAATACAAGATATTTAGTCTTCATTTTGACAGTGTCTTTTGATTTCTTTCCTTCACTATTTCTGAGAAATTGCCAAGGGGAAAACAGTTTGGTGGTATATTAGAGGTAAAGAGAAAAACAACTGTCCTTTTTAAGGCAAAGTAAGGTGAAATGAACTGGATTTGTGGTGGAAAAAAAAAAAAAAAAGTTGCTGTGAAGAAAAATATACAGAAAAGTGCAAGAAACAAAATATAAAGACGAGCAAAATGCCTTTTGTGTCTGTGATGCTCAATGCTATTTGTAACCTTGCTGTTTGGAGAGGCAGCCACCAGCCTCTTCTCACTTTAGCAGCCATAAGCAAAATTTTATCCCTGTCAGGTTGGTTGTGATGGAACGTGTAGCTGTTTTGCTGGTCACAGCTCACAATAGTTTTGAGTTAATGTATTGGATGCAATTAAACAGAAAACAAATAAAGAGGAAAGAAGGAAAATATGAGAAGGTTGAAAAAAGGTGGTAAGACTGGAATTAGACAGGAGAGGTTCCATGTTCAATTAATGGATGTGAGATTTAGCCAGCATCATTCCAGCATATTAGCCAGGCCTTTCCTTGTGAGTTATCTAATGATTCTTCCTGGAATGGTATACAGAAGGTGTGATCCCTCATTTGATCCCCCAGAGGGAGGGGGATGCGACAGCTGGGATTTGAAAGCTTACTTACCATTGTTTTTAAGAAGCATTTTTAGTGGTAGTAGTTTCAAATTAGGGGCATCCAAATTGCAGAGGATTTTTTTATTAGTTAAGTCTATATCTGGGACATAAACCATGGCCTCTTGATTTCCATATTCACTTGTTTTGTTTATTATGATTGTGATTTTAGTTATTTTTTCTTGAATTAATCTATTTTCAACTGTTTAATTTCTCTTTTTTTTCAGTGTAACATATTAGAAACCCAGTTGGAGCTTTGTTATTTGGAGAGCTTGTAACATAGGCAGATGCACAATACCACAAGGAGTAAAAAGATGGAATAAAAGAAAGAAGAAAAAACCTCCAAGTTGATAGAAGAAGAGTAGGGACTAATAAATGCCTATAGCATATTCAGCTGACACTTCTAGAAAAATCTGAGTCTGAAACAATGAACTACTGCTTTGGTGCAAAACCTCTCCCTTAATTCTTTTCAAGCACCAGCAGGCTGGAGGATGACATCTATTAAGCTTTTTTTTCCTGTAGTTCTGTGAAACTACTGACCATTATCTCTGATGCCTTTGCCAGGAAAATTGTTAGAAACTATAATAAGAAACAGAATTCAGTGTATGGATACTATACACTGAGAATAAGTCAACATATTTTTTGTAAGACACATCAAAGACATCAAAGACCTGACAGAGTTCCTTGAAAAAGCTAGTGCATGAATAAGGGAGATGGACTTGCTACAGTCTACTCGGACTTCCAAGTAGTTTTCAACGTGATTTGTCATCAATAATTACTGAAGAAGCAAAATGGCCAAGGAATAACAAGAATTCATAGGGATTAAACAGGTTGAAAGATAAAAGTCACAGAAAAAATATATAATTTTCCATGACACAGGAAAGACATTGGTGGAATCACATGAGGTGTGCTCAATATTAAGTTCCTAACTGATATGGAACAATCAGGGAAGTAGCAAAGGCTGTTAGCATATAACACCAATCACAATAGAGCAGGCAAATGCTGATTGCAAAGAATTGCAATAATGACTTTCATGGTACTTTATGGATAAAAATAGGAAGTCAAAATTCACTATTGATACAGTGCAACACACTGGAGAAAAAAAAAAAAAAGCAAAATCCAGTCTCAGTCTGATATGTGCAATGATGTGCTCAGTTTCTGGAATATCAAGCAAGAGAATGTTCTTGGAGCTGCACAGTCAAATGACAAGAAAACCTAAGTTCAATGCAGATGAAAATACGTAATGTTAAAAGCTATTAGAAAAAAAAAAAGGAAAATAGAGAGAAAATGTCATTTTACCACTGTGAAGATACATCACATGTCAAATCTTGAAAATTATGTGTGTTGTTAGTCCTCTCAGAGAACAAATGGTCAGCAATGGTGAGAAAAGCTATTAACAGTTCATATAAAGAAAAACTGGATACATGGGGCTTCTTGAGCCTGCAAGACACAAGACTAAGCGAGAAATTGTATAGGAATACCAAATCATAAATAGAGAGGTTGAATATGAATTGAGTGTTCACTGTGTTTCCAAACACAGGTATTAGGAGTCAGCACACACAACAGGCACACAGTCCAAAACAAGGGGAAGTCAGTACGTAGTTAAGATGTGGAACTCAGTCCCAGATAATGTAGTAGAAGCTGACAGTATGGTTCAAAACTGGACTAGAAAAACTAACAGAAATAAAAATTGCATAGGACTCTTGACTACAGTGGTTAAACATCTAAAAGCATCTGAGACCTCACTAGAATTTGAAACATTATTTAAATGAAATATATAAATGAACCTTTTAATGGCCACTGTTGAAAGCAGGATATGAATAGATGGAGCTGTGCTCTGCCTCACTGGGGCTTCCTGCTTTCTGAACCTTTGCCTGCACTATCACCTAAATGTTGATAAGTGTTCAGCAAGACTCCAGGAACAGTATTACACTGAGCCAGATTGTTTCAGAGACTTACACTGCAGTTTGCTCTTGTTACTGTAAGGATAACTTCATATAATTTGATGAGAACATGCCCTCTCTTATCTATGTTGGTAAAGGCTACACAATGATGAATGAAAGGCAAGCAGAAGCCATCAACAGGTCCTGTGAAGCAATTTCAAAAGCATTTATCCAGCATGTTCAGCAACAATGGTTGTGCCGTCATTCCCTTTTTGCTGGCTATAATATGATAATGAATAGTAATATATGGGTGTTATTATTATTCCAAACAATATATCTATAAAAAATATCACAAAGTGTTTTCTCTTGATACATGTACAATTTTTTGTGACTTGGATCAGTTTTCAAAATTCTCTTGATCTGTCCAGAACAGCATTCCACCTCCTTGCTTTTTTCCCTAAGTGCTAAGTCAGGGCATTTAATGCAAAGGAATCTCCTAATTATCCCATTCACACCTCCCCCCTTTAAAAGTTTGCCTTCAAACCCACGTAGGGTTCCACATAAGATATGGATTTTGAATCATAAAATCCAGAAGATAGATAAAATCCATTGTTATCTGTGGTTGTAGCACTTCAATAAGGGTCTTTTTTGAAGTTTGGCTTATGTAAAGACATCTCATAGATGGCAAACATCTTATTAGAGGTATTAGGCAAGTTTCTATAAAAAAGATTTTATATGAATACAAAAGGATTTATAATATCTTCAACTTACATGAACAATATTTCTCTTTATCACATTGTAAGTATTGGTTTAATGCACATGGTTGATTGTGTGAAGCTAACTATCTTTTATTGTCACTTGTGATAGAGTGAGTGTCCTGAATGATCAACTTACTGAGCTGTAAGCATGTCACTGTAGCTATATTTATAAAGACTTATTCTAGAAAAAAGAAATTGATACTGATTTTACAGTGCTCTGCTATATATATTTCTGGTTTGTTTTTAAAGCAATATCATTTCTCCTAGATTGGGAGATTGAAAAAATAAATTATTTAACATATAATTTTTTACTACCAATCTATTCACTGTGCAAGGCTGTAAATGTTTTTTTGTAAGTAATCACCAATACAGCAATTATTCAGGAGACAAATGGTCAATATTTTTAAAATGAAGGCACACAGAGTTATTAAGTGAATTTATTCTTACCCTAAAATGTCCACAAAAAGAAAATATGTTGAGAAATGCATAAATAAATTTGTAGAGCATATATATACAGTATCTTTTAAAAGTCTTGGAGACATCAACATAATCTAAGAAAGAAATGAGTGCTGTTGTTCTACTATTAATATAAATAATTCTGTTTTTTATAGTTGTAATTACATTACAGTACAAATAAAATTTGTATAGAAAACCTCCAGTACACAGTGAACTTCATATGTAGAGAGCTGCAAATCATTTTAATCTCTTAAGTGTCAGAAAATCCCTGAACATTGTAAATAAAAACCAAAAATGCTTGTTTCTAGTCCATACATATTCATTTTTAACTTGGATATCCAGAAGCAAGAAAACAAGACTAACTGACTTTTGTGAAACTTGAGAAACATACGAGCGTAACTTTATTACTTTGAAAATACTGCAAATCTCAAGAATGGCTTATCCTAAATCTTAGGCTGTCAATGTCTAAATGACTCCATAAAGTAAAGCTTTCCTGCAGATAGGTTCTACATACAGCATTCAATTCTAGCAATTCTTTGGTCATTTTTATGGCTACACACCCTTGGAATATTAGGATGATTTTCTGGTTTTTAGTTAATTATATACAACCAATAGGTAACACTGAACACTGAAATATTAATTGGATAGGGCATGAGACATTTGTTTGCAGTACTGTTTCACCATTGATATCCCTGGTCTGGCTTTGAAACTGCATTTGTGTTTTGCTGCTACAGCATAAGAGCTATGATAAACTAGTGTTCAGAAATTCACATTATCCAGTAGGACCTATTAGCATAGAAAGTCTTGCTTTGTACAAGTTTTCAAAGTAAGGAAATTGATGAGGGACAAACCCCACTCCATTACAAAGCAGTAAGGAAACTGAGGAATCATTCTTTCACATGGAACTGGAAGATGTGCAGACTGAAATTCTCAAGTTTTAGTAACTCACCCTAAAAAAGAAGAGAGGTATTCAAAATGAAGATGAAACAACACTACTTTTAATTTTTATGAAGGAAACTGAATGCCAATATCATGTTTACATACCTTCCAGATAAATTAAGAAAAGACCAAGGTATTACAATGTGCAGATTATAATAGCTAGGATGGAACATGATAATTTTATCTCTTTGACAAATACGCACAAAACACACAAGGAAGGCAATGCTAAGTCTCCAAACTTTTCTCTCTTACAAGAAAGAAGAAGTAAGTTCTTACAGCTATCCTACAGAAGGGAACACTGACCAAATTTGATGTTGCAACAGCCCCCAAGAAAAAGAAAAGCCCATAAATCTGCCTATACTCTTATCTGAGCTCAGAAAAAAACACTTCTACTGCTTCTTTGTTTTGTTAATACACAACCAATTGGACCCGTGAAAGCTTGTATTACAAGGAAAAATGACTCAGTCCATAATCCTAATAATAGTAATCACCAGATTTTCCAGGAAAACAAATACAATGAAAAATTAATACATTCTTCCTCTGATCACTGAGCAAATTACAGTAAATGGAAAATCATTTCAGATTAATAGCAATTTTACAGAAACAAAATGCTGTTCCAGATCTACGCTTTTTCTCCTTATTCAGTATTTCTCTCCTCTGAAAAGGAAAACAAACAAACAAAAAAGACAATAATGTATAAGAGTTTAGCTATAATGAATTCCACATTCTTATAAATGAAGTATTGCTCAGCAGATGCTCAATTACAACAAGGCATCCTGCTTTGCTGGGGCTGAATATGTTCCCAACAGAAATCTTTACACTTTGCAAGGTGAGTATAAGAGGTACTCGTTCTACAAGGCCTATGTGTGAGCAAAAATGTACAATCACAAACAACACAGTCTAAGAATTTCCAAGCAATATTTTTTTTTGGTGTTAATCCAGCATAGTTACATCTTTCTAGTGACCCTGACTGTAAGACCATTATGCACAGAGGAACAGACACCCACACAAAAGCTTACATGAGCAATCCTCATGGCTTCTGCTGTGCTGTACAAATCCTGTGTCTCTGGGATAAGCCTTTTAGAACTTGCTGCCTTGGTGTTCAGAGTAAAATGGACAGTTTTGATTATGTCCTGATGTTGACAGCTGTGGGTTTGTTTTTTTGTTTTTTTTCGTTGTTGGGTTTTTTGGTTTTTTTTTTACCATTACAAACTAACAAAATAAATTTGAAAGAATAGTAGGGAGAAAGAGCTGTCTCAGAGAGACTGCTGTCCACAGGGTCCTTCATTCTGCCTTCTTCTGGCAGCTGATTTCATTTGGCCTAACAAAAAAACCCCTGTTATTTCCTCTCTGTAGAGAGAATTTCCAGATCAAGCACAGAAATGATTGGTAGGGCCTTGCTGTGCTTCCCTTATCTGCAGAAAGCAACCAAGAAAGATCCAGGTCTACAGGGAAGCTATTTCATTATCTGGAATCCATGAACTTTTACCAGCAGGAAATGAAGGAAGACGACTTTTCTTACCCTGAAGCTGAAATGCTGTGCACTTGGAACAAAAGCGTGTAGCCACAAATAAAGCACCAACTGTTAGTACATTGAAATTTATTGTACAGTCCGAACTTGGACAGCATTGTGTGCATCTGGTGTAGTGGACTCCTGCAAGTAAACATGCACAGATAAATGTTCAGAAACTTTGGAAACTGTAAATTTTCCCAATATTCTCAGGTAAAACACAACTGACTCATATCTATCTTCTGAGCACTCTCTTTAGATTTCTTGTTTCCAATGTAAATATACCATCTATGTTTAGCAATGGATATAGGCAGAAAAATTCCACACACAAGGGAAAAAAAATCTTAACCTAAAACAAAACCAACCCCACAGACTTTTGTATATCCACCACTATAGTAACAAGCAGGCTGTCTTTGAAAAACAGCATTTGAAAAACAACATAATAAATTCATATGTGAGTCATTTACTGTTACAACCTCTGTTATGAAGAGGTTTGCAACATATTTAGGAGCCCATAAAAATCAAGACAGCCTGAGAAACCTTCAGCTAATGTTAGTCACCTGCCTCAGTCATTATTTTATAAAGACACAAATATCTCAGTAAGGCAAATTTCTCCATCTCTGATCAAACCTGCAGTTGGTATTCCTGGTATTGCTGAGGAGATCTAAACACATTATTCTTACACTGACACATCCTTGTGTGTTTGAAAGGAGGGCATTTGGCAACACCTTTGTCCTACTTTGCTCTGCTTCATTTATTTTTCGATCTGAAATTCCTCTGGCCATGCTTATTAGTGCCAGTCAGGGTAGCCCCATTATTTCAAAGGAACTGCCAACTACACTACAAACAAAGCCTTTCCTGAGACAGAAACTTGCTTCTTCGAGTCAAGCTTGATTTTATTTCATTAATGTCCTTGTTCATGTTCTGCCTAGATATCTATCTGCAAACTTAGCTCTCAGAAAGAGCTATTTTTATCCCTAATACATGGGCTCTCAAATCATACACTCACTCACCCAGGCTTCGGCATCTCAATGGGTAAGGCAGAGATATGAGTTCACATAACTCATTTTTTATTGAATTTGGTTGAAGATATCTAGTGAGACAGCTGCATAGGTTCCTGCCTTTATCATTATACATCTTCAGGAGGGTGTGGGATTTTTTGTTTTATTTGGCAAAGAAAAGAATGAAAAGAAACAATAATTTGTATCTGTCATAACATTTCAGAAGCTTGTTTTTTCTGCAGCCCTCATCCTATAGCTACCAACTTCTATTCTAAATAGAAAATCAGGATATCAAGGAGACCACTACACTGTTTTTCAGGAAATAGGTTTAAATGAAGCCTAAACAGAAATTAAAACTTTTTTTTTTTTTCACTAAGTGTTTAATCTAGGTCTCTGTGGCCTTTGGCAAGGACAAAACAGCTAGGAGATATCTTCTGCCCTTTAGCCACTTGACATAAAGATGCAGACGAAATAAAAACCAAGGCCCAAGATGATGGGGGAAATTTTGCTTTAGAGATTGGTGAATAAGATTTAACTCAGTCCAAAATGTCAAGAAGCCTTATTTCTTATAATGGTGAAAAAAAAAACAAAAAAAACCCAAAAAAACTCACTTTGAGTCAAATAGAATATTTTGTTTCATTTTGACTTTTTGAGAAAAAGAATGTGATTGTGTAACCTGAGCTGATGTTGCTCTCTTTGCTGGCTGATTCTTTCATGCAGCTACAGAATCACAGCCTGAGTTGACAAAGTGCAAGGGGAATTTTAACTCCTACTGAAGCAGAATATTATCAGAAAAGGTACAGCATATGATGTTTCATCTAACAAGGATACATTTTCATATTGAAATAAATGGAATAGTGCTTTTTTAAATAATGAACAATGGCTATGCTCTCGCCCAAATAAGAACAAATAAATTAAGCATCAGAGAGAAATTCCTGGCCTCTCAGGAAAATTTTTCTGTAAAAAATCAGTTCTATGTAAGGTTCATCTTTACATTAAGACAAAACATAATGAAATCTCAGGGATGCCTTCATCTCACAGGTTCTTACCTCTGTCTTGCATTCATGCTCCTGTGACTAAAAACATTTAGCTGGTTCAGTTACCTCTCTAGCTAAAAAGTCATGCAAAAGATAGAAAGACTGAGGAAGAAAACAAAGCAAAGCCAAAACCTATTCCTTCACGACTGGCTGTTTGCTATTAATCAGGTCATTAACATGTAAGCGTTAATAACGGCAACAGAGATATTGACTCCATATCGTTGGAGAAGAATTTCCTATCACATTGTATCTTATTTATTTTTTATTTTAAATCAATCAATTGGCCAGCTGATAAATGCTGTCCCTTTCTAACTGGAATGATTGCACGGAAAAATACCATCCATATAAAAAACCTTGATATATTCCAAAGAATTGCATCTCTCAGTGTAATGCAAGTCACACTGGATTTTTCCTCCAAGCCTACTACCAGCAGTGTATTGCTATTTGTTCCTGAGTTTCAGATATGTTTTATTCTAATAGTGTTTTTAACTAGCTGTAGTTAGAAAAGCAGTTTACAAATAAAACTATTTCACAAAAGAATGAATCTCAGTAATGAAATACCATATTTATATAATCCATTTCTCATTTAAAGAAACTGAATGGATTCTGTAACACTTAGAAACTAGAAATATGCAGGGCAATAGATACTGTAATAACTCATTAATTTTGAATAAGTATTTGAGTTACAATATTGAACTGGTTGGTATTTTAATTGCAATTGATTGATTTTATTTCTGCAGATCACAAGCTTGTTGCATTTAATTCCACAAAGTCCCGCATGGATGCACCAGTATATTTTACCTTGCATTTTCTTTATTGTTTCCTTCCTACATAAGAAGAGTAAAAACGAGAGAAAGCAGAATAAGTAGAAAAAGGACAAAAATGCTGCCTAATGAAAAATGCTGCAAACTGAGAATAAAGCAGGAATAGGAAAAAAAGAGTAGACAGAATGTGGAATGGTGAAACAATGTGGAAATAACAAAAATAGTGGTAAGAATAACACCATACTTGAAAGATAACAAAGAACAAAATCATAGGGGGAAAAAAGATAAATGAGCCTAAGGAAAAAACACTCCTATTTTATGACAGATTTTTTACATTCAAAGAGTCAGGTCTGTTCTGTAGTGATACAAGTATGTGAAAGATTTCTCGCTATTCTTTCCCATCTCCCTCCAAAGCACAAGTGCACTTTAAGTGAGGAAAGAGCTACTGACTTGCACATTATGTCACTGGCCTTGCAGAAGGATTTTGATGTTCAAGTCCTTCCTATATCCAGTTAGAATGGGACAATATATGCAAATACTGTGCTAGGTTGTAGGACAAACCTCTGTGCAAGTACTTTCTTTTTTTTCCCCCTTTGGAGCAGTAATTATTAAATAGCTTTACCTGAAGCTCAAATTCCAAAAAATCTGGGAATTTAATAAACCTCTTACAGAACTCCTGTGAGAGTTATAGATGATAAGTTGTCCAGTGGTAATTCTCCTTTCTGCCACCTTTCAGCCTTCCTGCTTGCTACTACCCTTCCCTTTCTCTGTGAATCATTCCCTAATCATACTTACTGGCAAGCTGCTAATAGCAATGTATTTTGATGAAACTACAAGGTTTGGATGAAAAAGCAAAATGACTTGGAAAAGGTTTTGACTGACCTCTTCTGAGGCCAGGGCTGTTACAACTGAAGGTCCCCTGAGGGCCACAGATACTGGAGCCCTGGCTGCTCCTTGGAGACTCTTCTTGGGATTTTCACAAAGATGGTTAGCAGTGGCCAGAAATGTCAGGGGTTGTTTTACCTGATTACAAGGAGTAATGGGAATTCCTTGTTGTAGAAGCAACTTTATTTTCAAAAGGGAAAGATTTATTTTCTTTGTGTAGTGACAAATATTGCTGCCTTGTGAAATCTGGAAGCTTTTGGTTATGATACTGATAGGATTTAAACATTGGGAAAAAGACTCAGCCCCCACTAAGTGAAATGTCTGCTTTTTTCTTCCAATTCTACTACTACTTTCATAGACTGTGGCAACTCTTACATAGAGAAGAATCCCTTGAGATTATTTGGATTCTGAAAACAAGTTCTCTCATGAAATGTACAAACATTTAATTCTCTGTTTGCAAAACAGAAGGACAGAAGGGACTAACCATCCTCTTGCCTTTCAGAAATAATAGGATACAAATATTTATACACACATACAGTCTCTGAAAAGCTCACCTGAATGCCACTGAAACATTAAGCATAACCAATTTTCTGCTTTCCTTATATCTGGAACAAATTTGTTTATTCCGTGCATAATTCCAAAGAGATCTTCACATGGTGATGCTCTCTGCATATTGCATACCAGCCTAGTGTTCTGCTCACCTTGGCAGAACTCCTTACTTTGTTGTGTCTAATGCTACCATTTATTAGAAGTGTGCAAATGAGTGAATAGCTAATGCTGAACATGAGCCACGGTACCTTTCTGAAACTTCAATTTAAGTGTATTGCTGTCTCACTGTAATTCAACTCCTCTGAAAGCTGACCAGGTCTGTGGAAAGCTGTCAGGCTTCTTTTAACATGATATTTTGCTTACACTGAAAATGTGTAGCTCCCTGGACTAAGAAAGGAAAGGACTGGGAGAAGAGATAGTCAGCATAAGTTCCAATGCTTTCCCTAGTGACACCTTAAAAAAATCTAAAAGAGAGTGGGTCATGAAAATTTTAAGTCTACCAGAAAAAATTGTTCTGTTTCATAAAGTTATCATTAAATAATCCAAACGAATTCTCCTGTTTAAAGTCCCTAAGCTTTTCTGACAAGGCTGGACTGAAAGAAACATTCATCAGGTAATTATATGCTGTAAAATTTAAGTAATTCCAATATAAATATGAGAAATAAACACTATTTCACTTTTTTTATATGACTCAGTTTTTTTAATGCTATGGAAGAATTTTTTCTCACAGAGATAATCAATTAAAATATATTAACTTATGTCATAATAATAGGTGTATTTTATTTTTAGTACAAAGTTATGCATGCATACAAACACAGATCTGTTAAAAAAATACCTATAAACAAACATTTAAAGAAGGGGAGCAAGGGGAGAGGGAGGTGAGGGATATCGATATAATATATTATTTGATTTTTCTGTTTGTTTTTGTTTTTTTTTAATAATTTGTCTGCATAAAAACATGACCCAGTTTGGGCTGTTCATATAAAATCTTCAGAAAAAAGTGCAATACCTGTAGTGGAGCATTAATGACCGTTCCATTTTTATTTGCAACATAATTTTGTTTGATTTTATAGCTCGACTACAAAAACTAGAACTTGCAATTTCACAATAAATTGAATATGAAATAACATTATTTAAGACTATTCAGCATGCTAATGATACTATCAGTGTAATAAAACAAATATGACACAGTTAAAGAGGATTATTTTCTGTTCATCATGTTGCAAAATAGGCAAAGATTCATTTCTGGTCACTTAATGATTTTCTTTTCCCCTATGGTCTATTAGTATTGCAGGATTTCTGAGACAGAGGAAAAACTATGCATGTTAGTTCCACAGCACATCTCAGAGGAAAAGTTTTCTCATTACTTTACTGAAATGATTTCTTGCCTATCAACCAATTCTTTGCTAGAGTATATAGTGTGCCACCATCTCACTTTAGCTTTAATTATACTCAGGGGAGAGTACACATTAGTGTCACCAAGTTTAATAAGGGACCTCTGATACCCTCTAGCTGCCTTTCCTTCTACCAGTGCTTCTTCTGCTTTTCACTCTGGCAGGATAAAATCAGTTTCATTGAGATTAGAGTTTTAAACATAATGACAAATCAAAGCAGCCTAACAGGAAGGTTCAAACATGCAACTAAGTTGTTTTAGTGCATGGGTTAGTCACAGGCTAAGTAGAAAGTGATAATGTTGTTTTCTGAATTGTCCTTTTCTTATACAGGGCTCTTCCCTGCAGGGCTAACTTCAGTTTGCGCAAGAAACAAATATGGACTGAAGTATTAATTTACAGTAAACCCTTTCTGTATAAACTCCAGTCCTGCTCATTTACTTTAATGAAGAGGAACTACATGGATGAAAGAGCGTGAATCTTCCAGCATTCAAAACTGCCTTACCTTGACACTATAATGAAAGCAGTAAACCTAAATTTACTACCATGACTTCCTTGACAAGAAAAAAAAAAAAAAACTAACAGAGCACACCAACCAAAAAAACCCCAAACAAATATAAAAAAAAAAAACAAAACACCACACCAAAAAAGAAAAAAAGGGGGAAAGAAAAAATCCCCTATTCCCACACCACTACTTATAACAGTTACAATATTAGAGAATCACTCCCTAATATATTCTTAGCTCACCAACAGTGCAAAAAGTAAGCTACAAAGGCATGCATTTTAAATCTTTATTTTCTCCAGGAGCAGAAGAAAAGAAACTTTTTCCTTAATTGCAAGAGGTATTTCTGAGAAGCAAGATCTCCTCTTCCATCTTGCTTCTGAAGCTAGGCCTTAAACACTTGCAAAACTCTGTGATGATTGATCAGGCCTCTTTTTAAAATAGTTCCAATTTCAGACTTCTAAGAGATGTGGAGTCAACATTTTTATTCTGTAAGAGATCTGAGCTCATCTCCCCATTCTTGATGATTTGGATTAAGGTCAATTTATAAAACACAAAGACAGTGACCATGAATAAAGCTGCTCTTAGTGAAGCTGGAGCACTTACTGAAGCTACCTTGCCTTCTTTCAGGAGCTATTTTTAAGCTAAAGCTCCCACCCTTGCTTTCTGTTTGCATCACAATCAGGCTTGTGCCTGACTATTTCCCTTGCTGATCCAGACCCTGTCCTGCAGACTGAGGACCTCATTAGTCTGGATTTGCCAGCTGATCACTACACAGTGGTTAACCTTTGTTGCTGTTTGCAGCTCTAATCTCAACCTGATGACTCAATTTTCTGTCTTGACCTAGATTATATCTTGTTCCTATGGACCCTTCTGTCTTGCTCAGGCTGGGCAGGATGGGACCCTTGCTGGTGCCACCACTGCTGGTGCTGCTGACGGCACCATGACGGACCCCTGCGTCCCCTTCCCTTAGGGAACTATTTGCCCTTGCTGTTACCAGCATGGACTACACTCTATTTGAGATTGCACACATTTCATACAAACACCACCACCACCCCCCTCCAAAGATGCTTATGCATAAAGACATAAAATCTTTGGACCAAGTTTGTTTCAGTTTGTTTCAGAAAACCTCAAGCAACAGAAACAATATTCTGATCTTATTTTTAGCCTTGCTTTAGCTCTATGCTGTGTTATTATTCTCTTTAAAATAGATTATCTTTCATCCAAAACTGATAAAACTTCTACAGTTCTAAATATTTTTCTTAAAAGTCTTTGGAGACATTAAGTCTAGTATTACACACATTGAGTGAGTATCCTTTCAGGTGAAACATAAGAAAATGACAATAATGGGAGAAGGCTTGAAGCCTTTAAAGGAAAAATCATTTTTCTTTCATTTTTTTTTTTTTCAGTGTTCATTTAGACTGCCCATGAAATTACATAAATTTAAATTTGAGGGGATGAAATATCTTCTGAAATTCCTCTCTTACGTGGGAAAACAACTGAGAACTGTTATTAAGTAATATACTATACAAAATGGTAAGTCCTTTCCCTTTTGCAGTGTACATTCAAAAATTTGGAACTAGGAATTAAATTGATCATAAAACTGAAATAAAATAGTCTAGATTTCACTACTTTCTAGACAGAAAAGTATCTCCCAACATCAACATTAGCATTAGCTGTTGCAAGTATTGAACAATTATCTATATTTAAAACAACAGCTTCATTAATGCCTTGACAATAGTTAGGAAACAATACAGTATTTCCCTTTCAGCTGTGTAGCATTGAATTTCTCTCAGCAATATAGCTACTCTGTGGCTCAGGGCATCACTAACCTTGAAATCTGGACATTTCGACTGAATTTTAATTGCTTTCTCAACAGGAAGTATTGAGATGTGGAGAACAATGAGATAGTCTTTAAGAAAGAAGATACCTACAACCTTGTTGAGACAAACAAATATTCCATGAGTTATTATAAGTGGTAGTATGACATTTTTCTGATACCTGTGAAGCAGTCATCTTGCTGCTTCATAGTCTTTACTGACAAGAAAGTCCCCAACTTTCTGCCTACAAATTATGACAGAAGTATTTTCTGATCTTTTCCAAATAACAAGCTTGCTTACTTCAGGCAGTCACAAGAAAGTGAAAACCTGTGAAAACTACAGCAAATGTCAATGCTTACTGTTACTTCACTATCCCAATAAATCTCTTTTTCTACTCGCACAAATCAAAAGGCTTTTTAGGGTGTGTACTCATAATGGAATGTTTTCAGCACTGACACTGCCATAGCCACAATCTGCCTTGAATGTGTAACTTGACAGAACTGAAAATCGCAGAAGAAATACCTAGGTTTAATATAAGACCATGACAGGCTGTGAACTATGAGTCTTGGCAAATTTGGACAACAGTTCCCTGATGATGAGTTATATTTAGCTATCAATCAGTCTGTTGCAACACTTATTGATTAAAATGATCTTTAGATAAAATGACTATATATATATATATATATATATATATATATATATAATAAATTATAGCATGAGGCTCTTCAGGCAGGTAGAATAACAGAGCTATTTTGCAGTTATATATTGAAAAATAATATAACAGTTCAGTGCCAGTTTAAACCTTTTCTAGATGGAAATTCAGTGATTTTTATTTTAAAGGTAATGCAAACTATATTTATCAGAGCTGAAGTATGCAGGGCTGGATCTGAAAAAAACCAGAATGTCTGAGCTCTTTTCTGAAGGCCATGAACTTTACTCATGTAGTTGGTTTTAGCTACCTAGGAGTGTCCTGGGGGAGTAGAGAGCTAAAGTACATCTAGCTCCTTGCATTCCAAGCATGTTCATAAGTCAGAAGTACCAGTCTAGGAACTAAGCACTCATCACTCCTGACTTTTAATTTCTCTTGACAGCCTCACATTATCCGTATCTTTGAAATCCAAAGAATCCCTTTTGTCATTCCAAAACTATATCTTAAGTTGTGGAGCTCTCAATATTTTCTCAACAACCCATGAGAAATACCAGCAGTATAAAAAAAATTCTGAGGCTTGGCACTTCAAAACCTATCTGATAAGTGCATTCACAGATAGTTTCAAGGCT
Source organism: Pyrgilauda ruficollis (assembly GCF_017590135.1). NCBI lineage: Eukaryota > Metazoa > Chordata > Aves > Passeriformes > Passeridae > Pyrgilauda > Pyrgilauda ruficollis. The sequence continues at coordinate 14,020,007 of NW_024525156.1, forward strand.
TGCAAGAAAGACCTGGCTTCATACCAAGGCATAAGAGCATTCATTGAATTATTTCAATAAACTTCACCAGTGTCCATGACACTTTACTATGCCCATGACAAATACAAACAATTTATACAAAGACTATTACATATTTCAAAATATTTTTATTCCTCACAGGACATTTTCTTAGTATCATAGCAAGTACACAAGAAAAAATCTGAAACCACAAAATGTTTTAAGTGGCAAAATTTCAAGTCATTACATGCCACATGTTTTCAGTCACACCATTGTAGAAAGCAATTTTTTATATTTCTGTTTCTTTTCTTTTATCAAAGAACAGCATTTCTTCAGGTAAAATCTATATTTGAAAATTAATCAAACTTTATATTAGTAAAGATTACTTTGAACAGATTTTATCCAGTCAATGTCTTCCCTTTATTTGTAAATATATAATAATAATAAGCACTGTCTTACACAAATAATCAGCAAATCATCCTAATCCTGAGAAATTCAAAATATTATCAATTGTATTTTAGATCAGTGAAAATGAAATTACTTGACTTCTTTAAAAGGGAACAGTATTTTTAGAAATATGTGCAGGTGTTACAGTTCAATTGAAAGACACCTAACAAAGTTCTTAGAATTTTAAGGGAAAAAAGAACACAAAAGGGAAAAATCCCAAAGTTATTTTGGTTTGATCAGATTTTGTTCTTCAGTGAAGAAAAGTCATAAATATTTTTAGTTAAACAAAATATTTTGGTTGCCTTGTAATGGAATACTTTGTTTGCTAACTTTGATAAAACTTTTTTTCATTTTACATTACTTTGTAAGTTAATTTACTTGAAGGATATCAACTCTAAACACAACTATACTCCTGTATTTTAAAGTGAAACAAAAGACAAAAAGAAAAATATTAACTTTTTTTCTGAGACCTGAGGCTTGTTTTAAGTGTGTATTTTTGTAGCCCTTCATAACTTTCTTTTTTCCTGTAGCTATGCAAAACACAGAGGACAGAATGGGACACAAACTTGCGGCTGAGGATCACTGGGTTTATGTAGTTAAAGAATCATTCTAGGAAGTTCTGTCTGAATCAGTCAAACTACTCCTTCCCTGCATAAGGATATTTAATTTCCTCATGACATACCAAGGTTGTATATTGGGACTTTTCACCTCTTCTCTGTCATGGCATGCCTCTGTTCCTCAATGGATGCAGCTTCCTGTCTTTACCGACCATGCACAAAAACTTTTTCTCACTGGTGGTACATTCAGTCACACAGCCTGCTCTGTGAGTGCACTCACAGTGAAGTATTCTGTCCTTCTGTCCATGCTCATTACAGTTTTCTCTGTTCTTCCAGGAAATGCAATGGACCTGGTAGTTTGGGTGAATCCTGCACAATACTGAATGGCCTATGGCTGCAGAATGTTGTTACAGGTCCATCAATCACACCTATGTTTTTTCCCCAGAACTATAATTGTTTTCCAGAGGAAAGTAATTACTAGTCCTAGAAAACTGTGAACCAAAGAAACTGTCTCCATTCCAAGCAATTGTATCACTTAAGCTGTGTTAATAGCATCTAGAAAAGCAATTTGTACAATTCTAGTGTACAAATAAACAATTAGGGACCTAAGATAATAAGGGTTTTAGGATCAGCCTCAACATGCTTTATCATTGCATTTTAGTTTTAGTCATGGAATCCCATTTTCTTCCCCAATAACCTTCAAGGTGAATAGTATTAAAATACTTTATACAAATCTTCCAAACAATCCAGTGACCATGCCCTTTAGTGCTTAAGAAATGTATTGTTGTTGATCCTTTGAAAAGGTCTGAAGTTTTTAAAAGCCCACTGCAATGACAATTATGATCATCTCCATCACTGAATTACGATGATCAGGTTTTGACTAGAAGAAGCTTCTGTTTTAAAATAAATTATGATTTTTTCTTCAAGATGTTCTATGCTTTTCACTTACCAGGACTCATTCATGCATCCTACTAACTAAACTTGTAAGTGAAGAAAATGGTACAATCACTTACAACAGATGTAAGTCATAAAAATCAGGACTTCAAGAAAAAAGAATATATTCTGTGATTCTAAAGCAGATGTGGGTTTTTTTTTCAATTACACCTTTTGGGCTTTTTGGGGGCAAATGAATCCACCATTTCTCTTAAGAAAATATGTTGCTGTAATATGCTCTTTCAGACTCAGAAAAATGTGTCTCTCATTGAAACAGTGCTATAGATTTCTATAGCTATTTCTCTTGGTTATCATGTGTTATAAAATGCTGTTCTGTTATAATTTTTAAAAAATTTTTCCCAGACATCTATTGTCATGCTCTTTCCCGCCCTTAGGCATTGCTCAGCCAAGCAACACATAATTCCATCATCTTCCTTATTATATAATCTGCTGTAATTTCATTTAAATTCTTATCTGACAACACCTGTCTGGTAAAGAAAAATATCAACAACCAAGTAGTATATTCTATGTACATTCTTATCAAAGTCAGATAAATAGACTTATTACCATATTTTCATGTGCATGAAGACAAAAATAAAAACTTCCAATTTATTTTCACATAGCTTAAACCTTCCTTACAAAGTGTCTACTGCAAACTTGAACTGCATTATTTCTGAAGCCACCTAGAGTAATCTAAACCTTTCCTAAGTGGAAAATTTTCCCAGTTGGCTCTCATTGTTATTTCCTTGCTCATTCACAATATATCTTCACAATCTTCTTCTAATTTTATCAGTATCTCTATCACTTGACAAAATACTAGCTAAAAATATTGCTTATTTGCTCTTCCGGGTCATTACTGAAAATGTCAAATAATAAAAAATTTACAGTTGTCACTGTAGTGTCCTCAAGAAGTCTGCATCTTGCTTGTTACACTGTAATGATTAGCATTTTGCTTGCTGTGCTTTATAAAAATTGTCACATTTCACTTACACATATTTATTTTCAATCTTCCTTCTGTAATGTAGGTCAGCACCTGTTATTTTCAATACCTTGATTTAAACCTGGGGTATATTTCCACAATACACTAAACACTGCTGATCACCTTCATTTCAAAAGTTAGCATTTCTCAGGTTGGGATCTGAATGCCTCATTTCAGACTTGAGATCAAAATGTAAGAGAGCACTGGTTGGTTTTCAACTTGCTATAAAGAATATATGTTCCCATTTCACAATAAATTATTTCAAGATAACTATTTAGACAAAAATTGAACAACTTCAACTGTCAGAAGAAATCTACTAAAATAAGCAAGAAGATAAAAACTAAATCTAAACTATATTGCATTGCCTGACTGACATGGAAATAAAAGTTTAACACTTTCTTTTTCTCTTGGTATCTTAAAAGCAATTCTAACTGTCTATTTCAGGTGCGTATTTGCTTCAACTGCCACACAACAACCATCAGCACCTGCTGTGGGGCAAAGAATGCTTTCAGAATGAAGTCTACAAAATACTCATTGCTTATAAGCACAATGTTTCCACTACAGATATTGACAATAAAAAAAATCAAACTACTGTGTGTAAATAGGATGGAGTGTCTTATGGGCTGGTTTTATAGACCCTGTCTGTAGCAAGGTTTCTTACCTGTGTAACCTCTGGGGTACTCACAGAAGGAACAGTTGCCAGTTTTTGCTTTCCAGTCATGGCATTCATTGCACAGAAATACTGTTATAGATCTACAGAAATAAAACAAATGAAAATCGCCTCTAGCATTCTGAAGATGAGTTTCATAATAAAGAACTTTCAAAATTTACAAAAGTATTCATTCTCTTGAAAATTTTGCATGTTTTATTTCCTTGATGATATTTAAAAATAAATTATAAGGTTTGAAAGTAACTATCCCATAAGATTCATGTGTTTGTTTTGCATGGATTGCAGCACACCAGAGAATATTTAGAGGCATTTTTTGATGATCTTTCTTAGACCTGATATAACCAAAACTGCTAAAGTCACTGCCATAAAACAAAAAGAAGTTGAGCTGTCTTTCACAAACAAATAGCAGGTATGACAAAACTAGAGATATCTGTGGAGAAGTCATAGATAATTTCTGTATAGAAATGCAAAGGGAGAAAATTAGCTCTGTCTTGTCACTCGGGTTCCCCGTCTCATTGTGCAAAAGAAAAGATCATGTGTACTGTGATTTTTCAGTTACAGAAAGATTATGAAAAGATGGGAAAGAACAAGGATGTAGGTGACAACACAAGTTTAGACATTAATAATATCCTTGCTCCCTGTGCACAGTATTGTGATTGTTCAGTACTCTGTGAAATCATAAGTCTTCACAACATAAAAGATTTCTAATTTTAAAGTATCACATTCTCTTGCACTTCTCTTTTGTTTGAAATGCTTGGGCATAGCTGGCTTTATGACTAAAGCAAACCACATTTTGAGGTGTATGGTTGCTTGTTTTGGGATTTTTTTTGTGTGTTTGTGTTTTTTGATTTTTGTTGTCTGTTTGATTGGTTGGCTGTTTTGTTGGTTTGGGGTGGGATTTTTAAATTTCTTTTTTCTTTGTTAGTTTTTGGGATTTTTTTTACAGGGACATTATGTTTTTTTTTGAAAAATAATTTCCTGTTGTTCTACCAGAAAACTGAAAATGTTCTTTAGAATGTTAGAATCCCATTAAAAATTGGGCTAAACTGATTTTTCATTCTAGAAGTGCTGTAGTCATTGCCTTTGCTTTCTGCCTGATCACAGATCACATTGCTCTCTTGCTTTGACCTCTTTCATCTTCTGAAATTACAAAAAAGCCACCTGGCAACACAGACCCGTTCTCCAATCAGACAAGTCAACTGAACAGCTCATTTAAGATTCTGGCAGATGACAGACCAAAGGAGGAAGGCAGACTCATGTGGTTCCAAGCTAAGGTTGGAGGAGATGGCAGAAATGGCATTTTCACCTTCTTCAGGGAAGAACTGGTAAACCCACTGAGTCACAACCCATAGATTTTAGCCATCCTATAGAACGGACAGTCAGGAGGCTGCCTTTCCTTAAACAACTTCAGCAGATACATTTGCAATCTTGTGCTACCACTCTACCTTCTTTAATTGCATAAAAGCTGACCAAAAGCATGTTTGTTAGGAATATTTTTATCCTTTGTCCTGTGTGATTTGTATTGGTCTGTACTTCAGCCAACTCTATTTAGATGGCAAAATGTCTACATGAATTGTCTTTGCTGATGTAATACCTGAGATTATGCATCCAGGGCTACAGCTATTGTATGTTCTGATTACAGAAATAAATTTTGAAAGAAGAAATAAAAATCAATGATCTACAATGTGTATGACAGCGAGGGTTAGAAATTTTTAAGTGGTGCCATTATCTAAAGTATAAATTTCCCAAAGTCATTACCAAAGTAAAGGGTTACATTCTGCTAAGTTTTACCATGTCAGAAAGAAATGCTATCTGGCTGTGAATAAACCTTTATTTTGTACTATGTACGTCTCAGTTGCTGAGGCAAACTGCTTCGGTGCCAGCACAGTCCAGAGCAGAACATTCTAGCATAATGCTCTGGGGGTTTTCCTGAACCAGGAAAACCTCAGGGGAGTGCACATATGCCAGCAGCCTGCAGCTCACATTGTGGCAGCTGACAAGACATGGGCAGGACCAGGAGCAATGATGAGGGGACATGCCCCCCAAATACAAGAGATGCCCCTAGGGGAGCAGTGGTGGCCAGGACAGGATGTGGCTGACAGGGCAGAGGGGTGTGCAGGAAGCGTGCTGAAGGTGTCAGGTTGACCAGGGAGCAATGGTAACCACCTGGTAGATGCCATGGCCTCTCTAAGCTTGGCACCTACCACAACTGATGCAGTTTTGCAGACATCTCAATGCCAGCTGCCAGGTGAGCCCTGGTGCTCCTACACCAGGACCAGCTGGCAGACATGAGCACCCCTGTGGGAGGTGTGCCCAGGTACAGGAACTCCTCTGGTTAGAGACAGAGCTCCAGGAGGAGGTGAGTAGGTTCAGGAGTACCAGGGAGTCTGAAAGAGTGACAGACTACTGGAATCACACCCTACCTTCCCTGGGACAAACCTATCAGGTTGACATGATGTGGAGGATTTCTGATCCTCTCTCCGCATGACAGAACATGGTGCTTTAATGGAGGAGGTGAATGTTCCTGCTTGGCTCAGGAGATACTCCATGACTCTCCTGCCCTTCCAGGTGTCCTTGCATAAAAGGTACAAGGCTCTGCAAGTGGAACCAAACAATTACAAGAATGGTGGTTAATCTGGCTTGGAAGTTTTACTGGGGTTAAGTCAGCCTTATAGCCCACATCAAAACCACTTTCATACATTAAAAAAGATGAGTCATTGTCATAGGAGACTCTTCTGAGGGGCACAGGAGGCCCAATGTGCCAATTAGACCCACTTCTAAGGGAAGTCTGCTGCCTTTCTGGGGCTTGGGCTAAATGAGTGATGAGAAAAGTTCCTAACCTGGTATGACCTACAGATGATCCATTATGGATTTTTCAGGGAGTTACAGTAAGTCCAAGAACAATCAAGAGAGATGTCAGAGCCTTGGAATAACCGATTAAGGGGTCAGGAATACAAGTAGTATTCTCTTCTACCATTGCAGCTGCAGGAAATGATAAGTGAAGAAACAGGCAGACTCAGCTAATCTATACTGGCTCCATCACTGGTGTCATTGGCAAAATTTAGGGGTTTTTGATCACGGGTCAGTGTACACAAAGCTAGTTCTATGTGCAACAGATGGGATGCACCATTCTCAGAGAGAGAAAGTATCTTCACATGCAAGTTAGAGAGGAGCTTTAATACAGTTTTAAATGGGGAAAGGGATAAAACCAGGCTCACTGGAGTGAAGTCATGGGGCATCATGGCAATGTTTGAGGGATGATGTGCTAGCAAGGTCTGTGAGCCTGCTGCATTGTTCTTCTGAGTGCACTGGAGCACATTTGAAATATCTCAACATTAATGCACGCAGCATGAGGGATAAACAAGAGGACCTTGAAGCTTTGGCCCTGTCACGGAGCTGTGACATTACAGGTATAAGCACAACCTTTTGGGACAAGTGCTGAGAGAGTACTATGGTGGGTGGATATAGGCCCTTCAAGAGGTACAGGTGGGAAATGCTGAAGGGTGGGAAATGCTGAAGGGTGGTGCTGTACGTGAGGGATTGCATGCTGCTTGCAGCTGGTGATGACACAGCTGAGAGCATCTGGGTAAGGAGGAAGGAAAAAAGCAAATAAAGCAAATGTTGTGTAGGAGTCAACTAACATCCACCCAGCCAGGATTATGACACTGATTAACTATTTTACAAGGAACTAAGAGACACCTCTATATCAGCTGCCCTTATCCTTAGGGGTAATTTTAACTTCCAGGACAATATACAATATTCCCTGAGACTCTCAAACAGGGAACACAAACAGGTGCAGGAAATCTCTGAAGCATGTTGAAGATGACTTCTTGGTGCAGGTACCAAGGGAGCCAGCTAAGAAATATGCCCTCCTAGATTTGTTTTTTGTAAGAGCGAGACTCATAGGCAAAGAGGTCTGTCTTGGTCACAGTGACTGTGACAGCTGAGTTTCAAATCATTAGCAACAGAGGAAAGACTGTCCCTATGTTGTTTTTTTTTTATCTTCCAATTCCAGAAGACAAATTCACTGCTGCTGTATGTCTAAAAGATGTACTGGAAGCCAAGCACCATATGGAGCAAAACCGCTTACTATCCTTTCTAATCACAAACTATAGCTAGAAATGACCTGCATGTATTCCCTCCATACAGTGATTGTATAAATAAGAGTGAAAAAATTAAAGACTGGAAAAAAAGAAAAAAAAAAAGAAAAAAAATGAAAAAAGCTCTCTATTTATATAGAAGAGCTTCATTCAGATGTTTACATGCAATCTGATTTGGAAGGAGCAGGTACGAAAAGTTCTCTGTTCTCAGCTCTAACTGTTAAGTTTGTCAAAAACCATCAAACAGAAGAGAGCATTTGGTCTGACAAAGTAATACTAATATTCAAAGAGTTGTGGGTAGATAATATGGGAGTAAGAGCATTGGTGCCACCTCAGATATCAATAACTACATAGAAAACTGGAATTTAAAGGCATTTTATCCAAGAGAAAGGACAGATATAAAAGCTAACATCCCTCTAATGAAGGAATCTGTCCTGCACAGTCTGAGAACATTACTGAGACTGACCATGTTGGAAAATAAGCTCATAATCTAGATAGAAAAGGGGAAGAGGAATGACTTGAAACTGATGACAGTATAAGCGCATTAAGCATCCTTTTATTTCAAGTCCACTACTTTCATCTTTATAAACCATTTGTAAGTTTTTTGACTACTTTGGAGTGTGTAATTTTCTCCAGAATCATAATGCTAAGTGGATATCTTTCCATACATCTGGAAAGGTAAATTTGCAACTGATAATGCAGAAGTCAGAGACAACTTTTTTTTTCCTGTGAGCATCATTGCCTATGAAAACTATGTGCTTCATTGGAACACAGCTGGGAGAGCACATAGATAGGAGAGTTTAGAATAGCATGCAGAAAATTTCTTAAATTTTTTACCATCTCAAGTCTATAGGAGTTTTTAATTTCAGATTGTATATATTATGGTTCCTTCACACAGTAAAAGTTGCATGCAAGTCTTTCTTCATATTCATCCCATGGGTTCATTTTGCATGCCCTCTAAAGCACCATGAACATTTTTTTCCTCTCTCTGGCCTAATTAATTTTTTTCATTCTCTTCTGCCTTGTTACATAGCCTCAAAAGGGCTGAACCTTCTGCAAGATGTCTTTCCTGGGAAATAACAGAATGTGTTTGAAGTTTCTTGTGCAAGCAGGAAATTAAACCTGGATCTCCTACTGCCTGGCCAAGTCTCTGGTCTCTCCCACACACTGTTTAAAAAAGAAAAAAAAAAGAAAAAAGAAAAAAAAGAAAGGAAAATTTCCCTTGTTGTATTTGAAGAAAGACAAGCCAAGGTGTGTTCTTTGGACTAAATTAAAATAGTAGACAACTCCTAGGCCATGTATTCCACGCGGAAGATGCGTCCCCATGGCGTCTAGTGAGGCATGAGAGATGACATCATGATAAATCCTCAGAACTTCTGTATTAACCAGCTAAAGACAGCTGAAAAATTATTACTTAGGGAATGTGCAGATACCAGCTGGCTCTCACTTCTCGTAAAATCCGTGCTGAGGCATCCATTTCTATGATAACACAATTCAGGTTTCCATCCTCGATATAGGTACCTAAGACTCAGATGTTCTGCAGCCCAGGGATCATTCATTTCTATAAGCTTTCTTTCAAGAAAGGAAAAGAAAAAAGAAAAGAAAAGAAAAGAAAAGAAAAGAAAAGAAAAGAAAAGAAAAGAAAAGAAAAGAAAAGAAAAGAAAAGAAAAGAAAAGAAAAGAAAAGGATCCCACACCACACCAGTACTTCACTCCACATGCATGCCATCATTTCAATTGCATTCAGAAATTATAGAAATGCTTGAATATGTTCAGGCAAGAGACACATAACTGCACATGAGACATAGACATTATTGATTTAGTGAAAAAAGGGGACTTTTATCAAAAGAATTATTTATGTTGCAGGGGAGCAAATTTGCAGGTGAACTCCCAAAAAAAAAATTTTCATTTTTCTACTACTGCTTTCAGGGAAGCAGTTTGGTGTATGACCTTTGTAAAGACTGAGCATTTCATGATAGAATATAAGATCAATTTCATGCCATATTTTAACTCAGATGCACCCTGAATTTCTCATTTATTCACAGTTACTTTAATGAAACTAAGTATAATTAGGATGATTCTGTAACTACAAGTTTGCTATCATGGACACTGGCATTTATCTATGTTTCTGTGAACAGCATTGTATAAGAATTATTAATCCCAGTAGTAGATACATTATTAGTAAGATACTGAGGTACTGCACAATAAATCTGACAAAATGAGCTGTCAACACATAAGAAAAAGATGTCATTAGCCACAAACATAACACTTAATGGAAGAGAGTGTAATGATAGAAATATAGTCAAATGCTGCATAATTAAGTAATATAATCACTAAATTTAGCACATGGCTGCTTTAAATGGAAGACGAAGTATATCGAAGAGAGGAAGAGAAACAGAAAGAGGCAGAAGATTGCTAGGCATAGAAATGAAGACAAGCTAGCTTTGAAATGTATCCCATTACCATAATACTCCAGGCAAATGATGTTCTGTAACCGCATAAAACCCCCTGCTAAATTAAATGTTTACTCTTGTTTCTGTATTAGCACTTTTCATATGTATTAGCTGCTTCTAGATGAGAATCTTTAAATGCCATGTCAATGTCTTCAGTAACTAATATTTAGGAAAGTATCATTGACCTCTAACACCTAGAATAAGAATTATGTTGCTACATGCTAGTAACTGTACATTTTTACGTAGTAAATTTTCTTCAGATTAGCATATATTGCCTTTGCTTCTCCTGTGGAAAGCTATAAATTCTCTTAATTTTTTAAAGCTTTTTTTTTTATTATTTGCTAATGATATTACTGTATAATTAAATTGAAATACAAGATATTTCTCCACAAATATTTTTGTCAATGATCATATCCTCCTTATAGCCCCAATTCCCAGTGGATAGTTAAAGTCCTAGTTTCTCATTTGGGTTATTAAAAACACAAATACTTATATTTTGTTGATCTGCTCAGCATTCTACAGTATCTTACTTCTGATTTCAAAAAGACAGCATCTGATAAATCTCTGGGTTTCTTGCAGCAATGTCCACTCCTGCCTAAATGTGCTGTTAAGTCTGAATAAAAAAAACCCTCTTTATGAAATCCTCCATAGTTATTAATGGAAAGCACATTCATGTTAAGACACTCATTTGGGCTATTTTAAAACAAAAGATTTTGTAAGGTTCTCAGACCGTGTTTTGGTAATGTATTTTACACCAGAAACTTCAACTGTGTGTCAGGATGCAGGAAAAAACTATTTCATTTGGTGAGATTATGTTTGTACTGTGGGCATATTTCTTGCTTTCACAGGGAAAGCTGGCTATCTATCACTGGCTTTCCCATGAACTATTTACCCCATATCCATGACTTAGGAAAGATCAGGAAAGTATATTTTAAAGTGTATTTGAATATACTTTAACCAGTATTGGTATTATTTTTAATATATGCTTGTGGGATGCACAGGAACTATAGAATATACATTACAGAGAAATTTCTTTCCTATTATTGATAAATAAAATTTAGGAGAAGAGAATTTTGATAGGAATTGGTTTTTATCTGAATATTCTTTGGTTCAACAGAAGTTCCAAAAAAGAAGGGCATACATTTTTGATAGAGCATGGCAGAACATAGATAAACACAAAATATATATGAGTTGGACAGAATAATTCATATTGCTATCTTAAATTTCTGAGGAATTTAAGAGCTTGTGTATCCTTGAAACTTTTGAATTTCTTTCACTATGTCAAAGCCTCACCTACCAGTGGAAATCCACTGGAAGTATATTGGACTACACAGACTTACTTTTACTCCAACAGTCTGGTTGGTATGCAGAATTTTCAGTCTCTCAGTAAATAGATGACACAACATTGAGTAGATTTTTTACCCCCAATTTACATTTAATCAGTTTTATTAATTGTTTGTTTTTTCCCAAAGTATCGCTCTGTTCCCATAAAGTAAACATTGACTTTAAAAGCTTGTGTCAAATGAATTTGGGGAGCTCTAAGAGGCAAAATATTGACAAGGCAAAGATGTTGAAAAGAAGCACAGACTGACTAAAAGCAGCTGAAATTTATTTGGAAGAACTCCCTCCCTGACTTCTTGAGCTGGTTTGACCTTGGCTGGACACTGGTGCCCACCAATGCCACTCTTTTACTCCCCTTCTCATCTGGAGAGGGGAGAGAAAATACAATGAAAGGTTCATGGATTGAGACAAGGACAGGGAAAGATCACTCACTGATTACTGCAACAGGACAAACATACTCAACTTGAGGAAAATATGTTAATTAACTACCAATCAAAACAGAGTAGGAAAATGAGAAATAAAACTAAATGTTAGAACACTCCTTTCTTCTTGGGCTTAACTTTAATCCTGATTTAGTATTTCCTCTTCCCCAATGGCAAGGGGGCTGAGGAATGGAGCTTACAGTCAGTTCATCACATTTTTTCTGCCACTTTTTGCTCCTTCAGCAAGAGAAGTATCTCCCCTGCTCCTATGTGGGGCCCTTCCCATGGGCTGCAGTTCTTCATGAACTGCTTCATCATGGATCCCTTCCACAGGGTCCCTCTCCAGTGTCAGAACCCCATGGAGTCTTTCAGGAACAGCCTGCTTCAGTGTGGTTCCCCCACGGGGTCTCAAGTCCTGCCAAGAAAACCTGCTCCTGCATGGGCTTCTTTCTCCACAGGGCCACTGGTCCTGTCAGAAGCCTACTCCAGCATGGACTTGCTACAGATTTACAGCCTCCGTCAGGCATCTTCCTCCTCTTCCTTATTCACTTATCTTGATGTCTGCAAGGTTGTTTCCCTCACACATATTCTCACTCTTTTCTCTGGCTACAATTTTCTCCTGAGATGTAACACTCTTTTCTTTTGCTTCTTAAATACCTTATCCCAGAGACACTATCACCATCCCTGACAGGCTCGGTCTTGGCCAGCAATCAGTCTGTCTTGGTATTGTCCCATTGGTATTGTCTCCACTGGACACAGAAGCTTCTGGCAACTTCTCAAAGAATCCACCTATGTAGCTCCCTGATACTAAAACCTTACCAAGCAAATACTTCTTTGCTATGTTTTTTTTGTTATGGTGTCATGGTAGCCTCACATTTGCTATGACACTACTAGAACAGGCATTTTGGAATGCATTATTTAGTTCATAATAGATTTACTACTACTAGCACTTTACTAAACTTTACTAATTATTCAGTAATCTCATTGACCTCATGTAGGAAAAAAAAGAAAAAAAGAAAAGCAGACCTTGTCAATCAAAAAATCAAAGAAGTTAATGAACACATGTCCTATCCTTGTATGGAAAAAAAGTCAAGTACAAAAATAGTCTCTATAGAACACAACTATTGTCAGACTGTGCATTTATTAAACTGACTCTTGGAAAAAAAAATTACATAGCATAAGTAAAACTAGCAAAGGTATTTCCAAGTTTCTATCAGAAAGTGCCTTGCTTGTATCTCTTGCTACAACTTTTGGAGAATGGCACGATCACAGAAACATAAGGCGAACCTAGGCAAATGTCACTTGAAGCTGAGCAAAACTAAAGGAAAGAATCCCATCAATAAAAGTTGTATTTCAATATGGCCTAGAAATTTTCAGAAGAAGGTTAAAAAAGAGATTTCTTGAGAGCTCTCTGCATGCTCCAAAGCCATAGGAAAGTACCATTTTTAGCTGTAAAACTGCATCTTAGAATCTGGCCTTTGCATGTCCACTAATATTTATACAGCCCTTTGAACACTTCACATTCATTACCTACAGCTGCTGTATTGTCACTTCCGCATGGAACATTTCCGTTTGAGCACTGGGAAGTGTGCTTACTGTGTCAGTGTCAAGTAAAGCACAAAAATTAGAGAAAAAAACTTACCCTTCCCTCTCCCCAGTCTAAATGTTCCTTATTTTCACAACAGGGAATGCTTTCAAAATCGTTCTCAGGAGGTGAGTGTCATTGTGAGCGGGCAGATGGCTCACATACCTGCTACAGATGTCCCCAGCACTACAGTTCCCTCTGTCTCCTTTCTCCAGCAAACCTTGCACTAACAACATGCCTGCTCTGTCCTGCAACTCCCTGAGGAGCTCCATCTCCTCCCTGAAAATGCATGCCCCCTTCTCTGCCTGGATAAGAGTCTGTGGCACCTAGCAGGGTATCTCCAGCACTGGTGCCAGGGTTTGCTGGAATCAGTTTCCACTGGATTAGAGAGGCTCCCATGTGCACGTGTTCATGCTTTGAGAGGCTGACATGGAACAAGGCTAGACAGAGCTAAGAGAATAAAGTCGATATTTATTAAAAGACCTTAAAGGATACACCTTGGGCAGTACAAGAGCATGGCCAGGACTAAACCCAAGATGGACCCAAAATGGTTACAAAATGGACAACCGGTCATGAGGACTCACACGTTTATAAGTTTTTGGTCCATTTGAATATTGGAGTTAATTGTCCAGTTATAGTTTCAGATTATGAAGTCCCATCCTCTGCTCTCTTCAGTTCCCCATTTTTTATACCTTTTGGCCTGAACCTTGTGAAGGTTGTCCTTGGTCTCAAGCTGGAAAATGATTTTTTTGTTCACCTACCCTGTGAAAAGAATCTACTAACACTTAACATGAAGCTCAGAGCTACACCCCTAGGCAGAACAGAATCTGAAAAATATGAAAGCTGAAACTTAAGGCATCAGTGTCCCACTGCCTGGCACATTTTTAGTCCCACCTAGGACATCCATCACTTACAAATTCCGCTTCTCACTGATGCAAAATTAGTGCCTGAAGCACAGAAATATAAATATGTGTTTCAACCTAGAGATAAAAGGTAAATAAATGCATCTGTGAAAGACAAGTAAATGCAGCTTCAATAAAGGGATCAAGTTAAAAACTAGATGAAAATATTTTGTGATTTCAACCCATGCAAGGCTGAAAGAAAAATGCTATTAAATCTCTGTAACTAAGATGTGAGGGAAATCTTACATGGTGAATGTAAAATGCCTTTATATATTTTAAAAATGAATAAAACAATTTCTGTCATGGACAATAAAATAAACATAAGATAATGAGATGATGACAGTGCATGAACTGACTATCCATAAAGTAAAAATTAGTGATGGCTAAGAAGCAAGCAATAATGACTTGTTACATTCACATAAATCTACACTTAGCTCTCATTTGGTAGTGGAAGCAGCCAAGTAGAACTGGATACTAAACTTATGTCAGACAGTTGAGGACAATCTGTTTGAGTTATTCAGTTGCAATGTGCTATAAGTGAATGCTGTGCTTACATAAATGATATTTAAACTAATTCTGGTTTTGCAGAAGATATTAAGGGAAGGAAAAATAATCACAATTTCTTAGTGTCTTGATTGTTTGGACTAGTAAATATTGCCTAGCTTTTGCTGGGGAAGAAGTTTTCCTCAGAAGAAAAGAATACCCAATATAAACCAGATTTTCCAGTCAAGTGCTTCTGGCTGTAGTTGCAAGGGAAGGGCAACTTCCCTTGAAGACTCTCAGGTCTTCTCTGAGACCTACAGCTTCACTATCAAAAGAAAATCCATAGTTTCTGTGGATGCCAGTAAGCACGTTTATAACCATATCACCCAATTGTACTCTAGCAATATTATAGGAAGGTAAGGGAAAAGAGTGAAGGCAAGCAATTCTGTCAGGTAAACCTCTTCTCTGATTAGATAAACTCGAGTTCTACTAAAATGTCCCACACCTAATATTTCAATATCAACCCCAAAACCTTACTCACCTAGTGCAGATTTTATGTGTTCATTTTGCCCCTCCATCTTTCCATCATTAAAAAGAGCTATTAGCTCAGAACACTTGGCAGAAAACATTTTGAAGCATCCAGCCAAATTAAGTTCAAGGAAAAAATAAACCACCAAAGGCACACCTCAGAAATAAAAGGTGCACTGCACTGCTGTATTCTAGGTAATGGATTTGTATTGACTGAGTTCAAGATGAGGACATTCTTGTCTCTGTTCTTATCAAATAAAATGCCCATGAAAGTAACTTTCTGTCTTTCCTGCCAAAGTCCGTAACTCTAACCACACTGAATTTTCCAAGAGAGAAAAAGGAGGTAATGCACATTAGACTTACACTAGGTTCTCCTGTGTAAGAAGAACAGATGATTTTAAAATATGTATTGAAAGCTGGTTGACCTCACTGCTTTGTGTTGACTTCCAGAACGCACTGAACATTTTCCCAGTGTTGGGCATTTAATAAGGTGTAAGCATACTGAGTGGGTTTTAATAGCAGGTAAATGGACCAGATTAAATGAAATTTTAAGAGCTCAAGCTAATGAAACATTAAAAGGTGTCATATTTTAAATGTCATGGCTTTCTAAAACTGTAGCTTTTGATCGGCAGCAAGCACCCTGATTCCCAAACAACTTCTGTGCCCAGCGCAAGCATGGAGAGCCCACGCTGGAGCAAGATTATCCCGAAGGACGAGGAAGGCTCCAGGCCAGAGAGGAGTTGCTATGGAGTGACCACAGCCCTTGCACTGCTCTTCTGGAAGAGGTAGAGGAGTCAGGAATGTTGGCATGAAGTGGAGCTTGGGAAGCAGAGGGATGTAGGGAGAGTGTCTTGCTTCTGCATTTGTCTTCCCCCGCACACACTGTCCAAATCTTGTTTTAATCGGCAATTAATTAAAATAAGTTTCTTCAAGTCAAGCTTGTTTTGGCCGTGACAGTAGCTGGGAAGAGATCTCCCTGTCTCTGTTTCAACAGACAAACTTTTTCTTTATTTTCTCCTCATGTTCTGTTGAGAAAAAAGAGTGAGAGCAGCTGGGTGGACATCTGGAAACTGGCTAATGTTGGACCATGTGTTCAATCAAACAAGACTCTTAAAGCTCGTAGTCTTCAAATGGATATTCATGTAAACTCACTTCTCATCAAAAGTACTAATCTGTTTTGAAATTCTTGCATGATCTTCACATTTCAAATTTGTCAGTGAAGAGCCTTGGGGACCTAACCATAAGAACATCAAAAGAGTAAAACACGGGAGGGTAATGGTTGAGTAAATACATCTAGAGTTGAGAAAATTCAAGATGCCACCATCTTAAAGAACAAAATTGATTTATATGCGTACCATTTAAAATATTTTCTTTAAAATTTTATTTTATTTATTTCTGTTGAATTTTGGGAAAAAAAAAAAAACCCTGTTGGAGTAGCTCAGGCAAGCCTGCATAAACAACTATAAAGACCTTTACTGCAAAAAAATGACAGTGAATAACTTTGATAGCACTTGACGTAAAAAAGTAAGCTAGGTTGTGGTACCTGTTCTGTTCTGGACCAGCAGTACAAAGATGACCTTTTTGACACCCTTAAGAGATCACCGACCCTTCATTTTATGTCTTTCCAGTAAACGTAGCTTGTCATGACCATTAACTCCTTAAATACACAGAAAAATAAATTTATCTCTTTAATTTTTATTTTTGAGCTCAATTTTCTTGAAAACCATATCTGTGTATTAAACATATATATCTAAGAAGAAAAGCTCTCCCTTTTCTTCCAACAATGATCTGTTACCTGAAATTCTGTAGAACTGAAGATCATGAGAATAAGATTCCTTTGTTTAAATTCATCAGTAACATACAGTGTCTCTAAAACCACCTCTGACTCCATTGAACTTAACCAGAGCTTTGAATACAATGGTAAGATACAGTGATCTATGTTGTTTCCATGCAAATCTTTTTCATGTCATTTTTCTACATAATTTGCTTGGACTTTTTTCCTCCTATTTCTTTTTTTCTAAACCTGTGCCTATCTTAAATCCCTCCTTTTGAGTAGTTTTTTTTTTTTTTTTCTGTAGCTGTAGGACATAAGCAAGTTTATCCTACAGCTCACCCCTCTATTTTTTGGGTTATAATACAAGGACTGGCAGAATTTTAATATGGTTGGTATTGGGCAGAGGAATTTTTCTCACAACATCAGAAACAGGATTTGATCTTTTTCTCATGTCAGATTTGCTTCACAGTAGTACTACAGGAAAGAGGAGGAAAATAGTTTAATTGGTAGAAGCAAAACATCAGACCTCATTGATTTAAATAACTTTTTCTGGTTTTTTCCCATTATTGCAGTACAACAATTGTACACAAGAAAGTCTTCCTTTGCACAAAAATGAATTCCAGGCACTATGTCAGAGCAAGAATAATAAATGAAATTATCCAGTGCACAACAAAGCTGGTATCGCATCCTTGCTAATCTCTCAAGTTAAGAGGAAATATTTTTTTCTCCCCACACACTGAAACATGAAATATGTGACCTTTAAAAGCAGTGACAGATGCTTTAAAAGGGGAAAATAGTGGGTGTAATGTGTAAAGTATGTTTTGCTGATAGAATTGCTTTTTATATTGTGCAATCTGTCACAATCACATTAAGATGGTTGAAAGAAATCAGTGCAACATTTCTACTGGAAAATGGTGTTTTGTCAGCATTTGTCACCATGTACAAAGGAAAACAAAGGGAAAAAGTCAAAATATTCTAGCTGGCATGGGTAGTTTTTTCATTCGTGGGTCATTCTAATAATAAATTAATGTTGAATGCATCTGCTAAATATCTATTTTGACATTGTTGAAATTAAGTACTTAATTTTTTTCCCTAATAAATTACTTTTGAACTTTAGATCTGTATTAAGCACACTTTAGGTTAGCTTTTTATGTCTTTCATTTCACCAGTTAAACATAAGAAAAAACACAGCAAGGGTTTTTTTCTTACCCCTGCCTGCTCTCGCTTTGCAGTGGTCTGTCTAAAGAAATTTTCAAGAGTGCTACATTTCATATCCTGCGCCTCAGGATAAGTTCTCAGCTTGGACAGTGTCTCACAGAAGTCAGGTAACTGAAGAGGGGACAGAGATGTCTTACAGTTCTCCACCAAGACTTAATAATTGGTTTTGTTTAGAACAGAGACAACTGACACAAAACGTGAGTCTTTCTATTGTGCCAAATGATTGCAAATGACAATAACAGGTATTTGCTACAAAGGACATTTAGTTTGTCTATTAACAGCATTCCAAGATGGGGAAGCATAAGAAGATGTCACCTCTAAACAAGTCACCCAAGGTTTACAACCTAGTAAGTCAAAAATCCGGTTAAATATGCCTGATACTGCTTCAGCATGGGATGGTGAACTAGGTCTTTAAAACTGCCAAAATACTGTGTGTCTTACTGTAGAAAAATTATTTTTGAATGTGGGAAATCCTCTATTTTAATCTTTCCAGTCTCTGGGGTACTTGAAGCCTGGCACTGCTACCATCACACCTGTTGCTTCATGGTGGAAACAACAGCAAGAGAAGTCAGACATATTTGCTGATTAGGTTAATACCTGAAGGAACTCTGTGCAAGTATCCACCTCATAAAATATTTCATTACTTCCTTTACAGAGAGAGGTTTTTAATTTAATTTCTAGTCTGTAATTTAAAATTCATCTTCCTAAAGTGTTAGTTGCTTTAATCTGAACTAGAAGTTCTGCTCTTTTACACTTCTCTACGAATTCTTCACTCTCAAGAAACAAGTTGAAAAGATCTGTGAGCCTCTGTTAGTGCTTCTGAAGTTCAGTTGAAGTGAGTGTGCTGCTAGCTCAAATCACTAAGTTTTTCTGATCTCACTTTCACCTGATTTCATGAAAGGAGGAAAGCATGCAGCTTTCTGTCTTAGCTGGATGTGAAACTGGCTGTTATTTCACTTGTTTAGGCAGTTTGCAAATATATGATCTACTGATAGATGTACATGCACTGGTACATGTGTTTGTTTTACCTACTTTAAAGTTTTGCTGACATTCACTGTAGAAGGGAGTTTTAATCCTTCTTTCTCATCAGTCTCTTCTAGTTTCACAGGGGATATTCCAAGAGCTAAAAAGTCTTTTTCAACTTTTATGAACTACTATATTACTTTTTAAAAAATGTGAGTCAATTTCCATTTACAGTATGACCTTAAAATATTCTTAGAATCTTTCATGTGTGTTAGAGAAATGTCTTTTTCTTAATAGTTTCTGAAGAAGTAATGCATCTTTTCCTGAAATTGTTTAATTGTTTCAATAAATCATAGAATCATAGCATAGTTTGGGTTGGAAGGGACCTTTAAGATTGTCTGGTTCCAACACCCCCACCATGATCAAGGACACCTTCCACTAGATCAGTTTGCCCAGGGCCCCATCCAACCTGGCCTGATTTATATATATATTTATAAATAGTCATTTAATTCCAATAAATAGACAGACATGAATCTGAAGAGACAACTGACTTGCAGGTTTAACATCTACAGCTACCTGATATAGTGAGTGCTTCTTGAATAATTTTTAAAGGAAAGCTAAAATGGCGTGTTAAATCATACTTTAAAAAATCAATAATTACTTTAAAATCACTTAAATTTATATAAGGATTTACAGTGTTTGATGGGTCACATCACCATGACATGAAAACTACATTTATTCTAGGTTTTTTTGTATAAGTGGTCAGTTGATCCTAGGTGATGAATAAGACCCCAGCCAACTGCTCTCTCAAACCTTCTCAGCAGGCTGGGGGAGAGAATGGGAAGAGCAAAAGCAGTAAAAGCTCATTGTCAAGAAAATAGTGAATAGTGAAAATAGTTTAATGTTTCAAGGAAAAACAGAAATAAACAAGTGGTACTAGAGCAGTCACTCACCTCCCAAAGTGGTGAGCTCATCCACAAACAAAGGCTTATTTGGAAAAAAACAAACCGTCAGTTGTATGATAGAGCATATCTCTTTGGTTACTTTGGTCACCATCCTGCTTGTATCCTGTCCCAAGGTTTTGTCTGACACCAGCCTCCTGGAGTGGGAAGCACAGGCAACCTTGATGCTGTGCAAGCACAGTTCAGCAATACTTAAATTACCAAGTGTGTTATCAACACTGTTTTGATCACATGTCTAAAGCCCAACACTGTGTGGATTGCAATGAAGAAAATAACTCCATTCCAGCCAGACTCAATGACTGATCTTCATTACATAGAAACACTGAAAATTTATGCTGTTAAAGCTGTCTCCTAACTCCATAAAATATTATGCAAGATTTTTAAAGTTCCCATTTGGGGGCATAACACAATTTGTATCCTGAATCATATGCTTCACACTGCTCTTAATTTTCTTGGTTTTTTAGGGATACTACCATTGTGAAAATAAATCTGTACCACCTGGGCTAACATAAAGTGATTGAGAGTAATATTTGAATAAAATCTAATTAAAAAACTGGTAGTCAAATGGAAGCAGAACTAGTTAGTTCTGGTTGAAATTTAGCCAGAAAGATGTACCAAGTAAGTGAGAAAGTTATGAATTTTACTAACATTATAATAGATTGGAAAAGACAGAGGAGTAAGCTATAATTTCCATTAACAATATACTCTTACTTTTAAAAATAGAAACAGAAAAAAATGTTCCAAAACATGAATTTTAGAAAAAATATAATTTTGTGCAAGTTTTGGTGTTAGTAGAATGCAATTACTTGTCAATCACATAGCAATTTCTGATCCATGTTTAGAAAAATACATACTGTAATGATGTATTGTTATTTTAGCACATTATGCCTCCCTCAGTGACTTTTATCTGCCCTTACTTTTATATACTTTTATCCTTATTTTCAGTTTTCAGGATTTTTTGTATATCCTGGTCCCCTTTGCTAGTATAAGAATGGACAAACAAAATTTTAATGCTCCAAAGCACCTGGTATCATAATTTTTATTTTAAGGAAAAAAGATAATTGGAACTACTTTTATAGACCCCAAGTTAGAGGAACACAACACACATCTTCAATAAAAGATTTTCCAAAAGTAAATTTCTCTCTTACTTGAAAAAGATGTAGGATATTTGTAGAAGGAATTTTAATATAAAACATTGATAGGATGTTAAACTGACGTAGACATCTACGTCAAGTAGACATCTAGCAAGTGCAGAAGGCCTTTCGTTGTGAAATTGTTCTTTGATAAGTGGTCCCTCTCATCATTACTTTTTGATCATGCCTCAAGTGAAATGTTACACTTTGAAAACAAATGCCTTATAAATTGGTTTGGGAGATATGATTATACCTGTGCCAACTGCTGTCTTGTTCTTGAAAATGACAGCTATGTGACTTTTCTATTTTTATATAAAAACAGTCTTTTAATTTATGACCTGCCACCTGCAATGTATTTGTAAAAAAAAACAATTAAATAATTCAATGTGCTTTACAAAGCACAAAGCATGTTAGCTAGTGCTAATTTTACATATTTAAAAGTACAGAGTTTATAAGAAATAAAAGCAAAAAATGAGGGGAATTATAAAAGCTGCATTATCAAATGTATGCACATCAGGGTTGTAAATATGGGTTTCATTCAAAGCAGTTGTTTTTCCTGACATATTGCTGTTCCATTAGAAAAAAAAATAAAGAAGAAAAGTTTTGGAAAATCTTCAGTTAATTTGTTCATCTTGCTTGCTAAAGGATGCAATACAAAATATAGATACATGGTTGTTTCTCTGTTTCTCTTCTAGCATGAAAACAACTGTTCTAAGTCACTGACAGCACAGATACAATAGTTAACAACCATTGCACATTGATCAGTTTTACCCCCTTACAAGTCCCAACTATCGAGCTTCATGATCTCAGGGAAGTGATTGAAATTCTTGTGGTTTAGATGTAGGGTGTTTAATTTTGTTCTAATATAATTACATTAATTCAATTAAAATGAAACACAAAATAAGTCCATATTTTTCAGCAAGAAGTCCTAACAGCATGAAACAGGAGCAAAAGTAATTTTGTGCATCACAGCAATTTTGCATAAGTTCTTACCAGCACTGTGGGGTTTTTTGGGTACATTTGATGCAGAAGTAGTCATGTCACTGAGTGTACCTGAGCTCTTAAGGCCCAGAGCTCTCAGAGTCATCTTGAATCTCTGCTGACAGACCCTCTGACCATTGCTGCAGAGGCTACATTGAGCACTGGACCTGGGCCTCTGATGTCAGCTTGAGCTGTGCTGTACAGCTGTGTCTTGGCCCATTTCCTGGATGTGGCTGAGATGACAGGCAGCCTGATCTCCAGCTTTATCTTCTAGGTGGAAGAAATCTCCTTCTTTGTCTTCTTGACCCTACACTGCATGTCTGGTAGCCCTGTCATCTCCTGATTCATATTTTCTCATTCATCTTAATAGATTAACCTCAGACCAGAGGCATGAGTTCACCCTGTCTGGGTATGCAGCCTGAGGGTTGATGGATCCCATCTCCAGCTTGGTCCGTGTTGGGTCCTGTGGGACTGTGCCTGGTTGATGAAGGAACTGTCTGATCAGGAGCTGGGATCACCCTTGGCCTCTGGCTTGTCCTTCCTCATGAAGAGGCTCCTGCTGCTCCTAAGATAGAACTCTGACAATAGCTGGGAGGCCTGAGCTGAAACAAAACTTCTGGAGCACCTGGCAGTGGTAGCCAGATTCCCTACTCCTAGACATTGGTGCATTGTCTTGTGAGGTGGGCAGTCACTGGCCAGGAGCACCTTCATCCATGAAATGGTGTCCATGTACCTGGGACAATCAAAATGACACACACTGCAGAACAGGAAAACATAAAAATCACATGCCTTGCCCTGTGCAGCAGCAAATCCCAGTCAGCTGCGTGCTGGAGCTGTGGAATGGCAGGAACACCATCTCTTCATGGTCAGGGCTGCCCTCCTTGTTTGCTTCTTCCGTGGACTGAGTTTTGTATGCCTGCTTTGAGCTCAAGTTACAGTTCATGTGTAACAAATGACCTGAATCTGTAGGGAGGGTTTGATCTTAGTAAAATCGCCTGATCTGCAGATTTTTGATAAAAGTTGTGTAAAATGATGCAATTTGTAGAGTCTAGGTTAAAATAATTTTTTTATTCTAATATGCTTTATTGTGTTACTGTAGTACCAAGCAATCCCTAAGAAATCTGTTTGTCTCCATAGAGCTGGGTGACAGCAGTGTGTTTGTGGGTTAATGTCCCAAAAGACATAGGTCACATTCTGGAACATAAATGTTGGAAGTGATAATGCATGACATAGGACTAATTTCAGTGTTCTAGCCTTTCAGATTGTTAAACTAAAGTTGAGAGCTTGACTTGGTTTCAGGGTGACCACAATTGTCAAAACTACTTCTATTACTAGACAAAAAAAAAAAATCATATGCTACACATTATTTTTCAGCCTCCATCAAGTCCTAATTTGAAGAGTTTGACATGAAGTGTCCTTCTAAAACTCTTAGATATTAAAACATATTAATATTATTCTTGTGTGATGATTTCTCAAGAATTCTGGCCAGCTTTTTCCCCACAGAATCACTGTTTAGTGTGTCAATCAAGTGATAAACTAAGTACCCTATAAATCACTGAGCTGTCATTTTGTCGCATTTTCTTTGGAACACCTTGACTGTTTTTATCATGAAGAACTTTTCTTTCAAAATTAGAATAAGGCAAAATACTTTTTGTGTAGGTTAATTGCTACACTTGAAGTAAAAAAAAACTTGGATAACTTTTTTTCTTCTTTAAAGTCATCATTAGTTATTTGTCTTATTATATTTTTTCAGAATTAGAAGCTTCTAATACTGCTCAGAAGAGGATTGTTTTCTCATACTGAGGAATAGTGAGCATTCTTGTGAAGAAGAAGCCATCTCAACATTGTCAGTTGACAATATCAAGCAACAGTCAGTATTGGCTTAAAGGAAATAAGGGAGGTTACAAAGCCGCGATAATTACAGAAAATTCTGTCCCTATCTTTTGAATAAAAATGTAGATTTGGGATTGTCTATCTTCAGCTTTCTGATAGACCCTGATATTAGCAATTGGCTTGTATAAACAAATCTATTTACATTTTCTGAAAATTTACTTTCTATAGGACGCCAGTCCAAGTAAACTGTCAAAAGTTTACACTGTAATCAACATATATAAGCTGTTTTATATTTCTTAATTTTGTAATAAGTCAGTGAGGTCTCTGAAGTGACTGATTCTGTGCTAACAACAAAGCAGCTTGCTTAAGGTGTGATCCACTAAGTTAAATATAAGGGGAGGTTAAGTAAGTGCGCATCAGAACAGAGGTGCTTCATCGGCAAGAGAAGTTTCTTACAGATTTGTATCTGTAGGTTTCTTAGCTGTTGCTCCACGTCTCAGCTCTGCACGAGCCAGAGAGCTTTCTGAACCTGAGCTAGAAAGAAATTCAACTCGCATAGCACTTTCAAGTCTGAATACTATACATCTAAGTTTGAAGCTAACCAAGATCAAATAAAGAGAATATGGAGAAGAGGGCCTGCCTGTCCATGCTGAATGTTGGTTACTTAAAGTGAGGTTTGATCCTATTCAATTTGCACTAGTATCTGTAGAATTTGATCCATCCAACCCCTTAGGTTGCATGCTGACAACCTTCTTAAACATATAATTCTTTCTTTACTATTTGAGTCTCTTCCAAAGCCTGCAGTACCTCAGCCTTCATAAGTGTCTCACCTCACTCACCTCATCCACTCACTGCATGTTACCCATCCTGCTGATTTGATTCCCCTTCTGAAAGGTCTTGTTTTGTATTACTGCCAGCAAGCTATAGAACTTGAGTGACAAAAGGAATTTTTGACATATTGACCTTTTTGCCTCTTCTGTTCCCTATGTTGCTGCTGTGCTCCAAGCTGCATTCCCTGCTTGCTTCAGAAATACTTTTCCTCTTGATTCTATAAATACTACAAATTACAGACTGCTTGTGCTCTTGTCTCTCATTTTTATGGAATTTCTCCCGTCTGCTACTGTTGTACTAAATGATCCTGGTATCAGTGCCCGCTTCTGAATTTCTTTTTCCTGCTTGTGTGTTGTCAAAAATGAGTGCAGACTTACTACCATAGTATTGTTTTCTTATACTTCACCTCAGCCTGCTATTAATTTTTGGAAAACACCCAACATTCTCCTTCAAGTGAGGTAAACTGCTGGTCTGTTTGATTCAACTGTTTTTCATTACTTCTGCTTTGGAGGCTGCAATGCTCTCTTCGCAGAATCTCTTTTTATGTCTCTTTCTTCCACTGTCCCTGAAGTTTCTTCGTTGTCTATCTATGGCTTGTTCTGTATCTGAATGTATTGGATTGAGCTGTGCACTGGAAATCCAGAGGAATATGGTATTATGTTGTAAGTCTTTTGGAAATTTCCTTTGAAAAACTCAAATATCCCCATTTATTAACGTATTCCTTTCCTTGCTGAGGCTGAAATGATAGATTTTCTACCACCACTTCTCTCTTTCCATTTTTACACTATTTGAGTATTTAATTCAAGGTTTTAAGAGATTTCCATAATGAAACTGCTCAAGCACCATTAAAAAGCATCATTAGTGACACTTGTGTGAATTAACACCCATAGCTACCACTAACCAGAAGGTGGTAACAATTTCTCAGTGTCCAGCAACAAAAGAAGATGCATCTCTGGAAGAAAGCTTTTACCTCAGCAAGATGCCTGGCTTTTCGAAAATCCCTACAGTTTAAATAGATTCGGAGCATGTTTGGAATGTCATGAAATATGAGGTATTTCAAATGAACTGGGGAATGGCCCAACACTTACCTACTGAACTTTTATAGAGACCTTTCTCTTATTAGGAAACTTTTATTTTCTCTAACCATGTCTGTGACAATTACTGAGAAGTACCTGTCAGAAGTAATTGCATGGCTTCTGGCCTTAGTAGGTGAGAGCAGCTTTTTTATGCCATGACCTCATTGCTTATCAGAATTTCTTGTTGACAGCAGCAGATTCTTCATGTTAAAGGCTACTCAGTGGTCAGTCACTGATTGTTTCTTACTTTGCCAGATGGGCTGGCTTAGGCCTGGCCACTCTGAGCTTATCAGGTATTACCTTTCAATTGGTCTTTAAAAGTGGTTTTCATGTTTGCCATGTCAAGGTTTTGATTAATAACTGGCTTCACTTTTGCAGTCTGATATAGACATTTCAGTTATGAGATTTTTTAGAAAAAATCTTCTACATTTTGAGTGTTATATAAGGTACTAAATAATCAGTTTATATTACATCATTACATGTTTTTTTTACTTTGCAGTGTCCCTATCTTCCTTTAAGACAATTATGTTTTATCTTTATAGACATGTCTAATCTTCATGCTTGCATGTCAGATTTTCGTTTGGTGGCAATCTGGGTGCAGTTTAGCTATAGATAATATTTTCTTTCCATAAAGATGCGACCAATTAAATGACACCTCCACTGATCTGGACTGGATGGAATAGAAGCTGCTATTAAATTATGTCTGTAGGAGTTCATTTGTTGGCTGTGGACTTTACTTGTGCAAAACCTTCCTGAAATGATCACTCTTCAATTGTGATTTTGCTTTTGGCCTAGAAAATTTCGCACTCAAAGCAGAAGGTTCTTGTTCTAATTTTTACCTCTCATCATTCAGTCTAGAAAATAAATATGCATATTTCAGTTACACTGATAATACGTGATAGACTGTGACCTACTGTATCCATTTAAATGAACAGGACAGAAGACAATTCTTTTTTTTCTAATTATGAAGAAAAGTTTCAAGGCTTTCAAGTCTGCCTCATATTGCCAGGTAAGATTGAGAATTCTGAAGAACCTGTCTTCCCCAGGACTTCCTCTGAAGTCAGGACTTCAGAGGCCTTCCCTCAGGACTTCCTGCTTCCTCTGTTGGAGCAGGGTACCCATTTGCTGATCAAGTTAGTTGCAAATATTTGATAAATACTCATTTTTTTCTGAGAGAGAGCCCTCAGATGGATCTCCAGAGGCACTTCCACTGAGACCTACAAACAAGATTCCTCCTTCCTCTGAGGGATACCACTATGCATTCATATTAAAGAGAGAGAATGAGTGCTGAAGTTAATGTCTGTTGAAGTGTTCAATATGAACAGAATTAGCATCTAGATAGCATTTGCACCTTACTGTCTATGTATAATGTGTTTATCAGCTTTATCAGCTGCAGGTTTATCAGCTGTAGGGTCAAAATTATTTTTGAAACCAAGTGGATCAATGCTACTGCCCACATCTTTCATTCTATTTAAAAATATGCTGAGACAAATTGTAACAGGACAGATAAGGTTAAAGTTGCATAATTGAGAAAGTTACATTATGCAGTGTAGGAAACATGTAAGGAGAGGACCTAAAAATATGGTAGGGTTTTTCCTTATCCCACTTTCTCAGTAACCAACCACCTGGCAGGTTTTCCTTCTTAGATATCTAAATTTTGTTTGAATTTAATGTAAGATTGCAGTAGATAGCTATGAAGTGAATTACTTCATGTTATTGCGGGGGTTGTTCAGTTTTGGTTTTGTTTTTTGGGTTTTTTTCCCCTCAGACTCTGTTTCCTTCCCTTGCTTACAGTGTTGTTTTTTCAGTATTTGACTGCTTGACATATCCTTTGGCTGCTTTATAAGGAAACAGAGAGAAGTGTTAGATCATGGCACTGACAATCCTTGTGAATGACAGATACTTGACTTCTTTGTGTTGTATTATTTTAGTTTGTTCTGTCTGAATTATTATTTTAGCCCTTCTGCTTGAGCAAGGTGATTCACTGGAATACCATTTCTATTAATTGATACTGTGGCAATAGAGACACTCAGAAAAAAGACAGTTATGACACTTGCATTAGGAAAATTTTACCTGTCTTCTTGTTTTTTATACATGCAGTATCAATTTTGTAGCTGCTAGTAAGTATACTCTACAGTCTTATCTTTTTGAATGCTTTTTTTTTTGTGTCAGTTTTTGGAAAAGATAAAAGCAAGTAATTTCAAACTATAAAAACTGAATCAGTAACATGGAGACAGCAGTCCTACACAGATGTCTGTTGTTCAAGAACTAAGCATGAGATGCACTTCTGGAAGGAGAATGTTTAATGGGTTGAAAACCACACATAGAATACTGTTTTACTGTTGTAAATTTATTATCAAGCACTTGTCTATTTCCTTACAATACATGAATTTAAAATCAGTATGCAGTGTTCATGTTTACTCTGTTACTTTAAGTCAGTTACCAGGCTATTCTCACATTCTTGTTTCTTCATAAGAACACCAAATGGCACTGCATATTTGGGCCACTGCTTTTCTGAAATTTGGAAGTGCATGGGTTCCAGACTCTTCTAAATTGAAGATTTCACAAAATATGCAAACATCTTCTAAACTGAGAATCTGTAATTTTGTGATATCTTTTCTTTTCTTTTCTTTTCTTTTCTTTTCTTTTCTTTTCTTTTCTTTTCTTTTCTTTTCTTTTCTTTTCTTTTCTTTTTCTTTTCTTTTTTTTTCTTTTAATGAGAATAAGACAAATTTGTATAAAATATTTCAAAAACAGATTTTGTCATTATTCATTTTGTAATTTTTTAAGTTCTTTTTCTGAATCTTGTGCTTAGTTCAGTAAAAGTTACTGACTTCCCAACTGAAGGCATACTTCGCAAAATACCCTTAAAATCTTTAAGGCATTAATTCTCTCTAATCTCATAATTTCAGATGACTTTTCAGATCCCATACCTTTAAGAGGATTCCATGCCTGTTGAAAGTCATGAGTTGTGCAGTGGGAAATTTCTAGGTGTAATATTTATTTGAAAGAAAGCGAAGACACTTTCAATTTTCTTGAAGTTTAAGAGTTCAGCAGGACAGAATTATTTTACTGAGAACAGAAATAGAAGAGATGTGCTCTGTGACATTCAAGGGAGTTCTTTTCTCATTTTCTTTCAAGACAGGAAACTATCAAGATTGGCAAGAAGACAGCTGACAAGATGAGGAAAAGCTAGAGTAAATGAAAAGCTCAGAGACCAGAAAACGAATGGTGGGACAACCATATAAAAAGCAAATAGGTATGATGGTCAAGGATTCAAAAAAATTAATAACAAGGGTTCTAGAGGAAAGCAGCAAGTAGAGCATTCCAGTCAGCACTCACTGATTTCAGAAGGAAAGCAGACAATTAGTGGAGCTTCACAGCATGGTGAGAGTGGAAAATTAGGCAGATTCAAACCCCTGCTGGAAAAATCCCTGGACAATTTTTTTTTCTTTAATTTGTCAGTCCCAAGTTAATCTGAACACCTTCCAAAAATATAGGAAGGAGCAAAATATGGGTAATTTAGTACAGGATGAGTTTTGCTGAACAAATAAGCAAAAGCACATAAGAAAAGAAGGACCTCAACTAAAGCGTTTTGAAGCTAAAGTACTGTTTGAGGATGAAAAGAAAGGGACTTAGCCTAAGCATGGGAAAGCTGATCCCTACCAGCTGTAAACAAGGAGCAAATAAAGTGCATCTATGTCCTAAACCATGGGGACAAATCCAAAAAAAAAAAAAAAAATCCTTCCATACTTTTAAACCATGAATTTGAGGAACTTTAACTAGAGGAAGGAAAAACACCAATCAAACTGCAGAAAATCAGTCAGACATCACAAAGATTTATGAATTAGAGAAAGAGGGACAGTGCTTCAGGGACACAGAAACTGAGAAAATCCTTGTGCATCCTCAAATGATAGACCCAAAGAAGGCTAGGGAGGTAATCAAAGTATTTTAATTCTAGAAGGACTTCCCTACCCAGAAAGCTGTGTGTGTGAGCAACAGTCCATCTGAATCATATCACTGACAAAACAGTACTTGATAGGATTCAATCTGCTGGACACCATGCAGAATATGATATACAAAGATAATAGTGCTGGGAAGCAAGAAGATAAAAGATGAGTAATTTTAATGACAGGCACCCAGGTGGGCAAAAACAAGTGCCAGATTATTTTGTAGGTACAAATCAGTCCTAGCAGTGTGAGTTGAACATGTCTTTGTTCTCACTGGGATTGAATACTGGAGATGTCATGGCTCCCTAGTTCAGTCTGCAACTGGAGAGGCAGTCAGAAGGAATTGAGTGTGATGAATAAACTTCAAAATATTTCTGAATTTCAGGAATATGAAAGCTAACAAGTTTTGGAGAAGATGAAAAATTATTACTGTGCAGAGAAAATAGGCAAAAGAAGAAAGAATCACTGTGGGGATTGTGGCAGACTTTGTGCTGAAGGTTATATTTTATATGTTATATGGAGTGAAAAACCAGATAATTTTTTTTTTTTTTTTGAGATACACATTTTGGGGACTTTGTTACATCTGCAAGATGTTTCCTTGCAGAGGGAAGATAGAAATTGAGTGGTGTAACTGAATGCTCTATTTCCACACAGTTTACCTGTGTATCACATGCAATGTTTAATTAAAGATGAAGGCTGGAAAATGGGAAGAAAAGCTGCCCCTTGGTGTGTCCAAAGTGTCGACCTGGGGTGGAATGAAACTGTCTGTGGACAGTCTGTCCCTTGGATTCACTGGGGGTGGGGGTCACTTCTTGTAGAGCTCCAAGAGGAGTAGTAAGAAGCAAAGACTACCATCTTTTGGAATTAGTGGGACAGTGAATAAAAAGCCACAGGGCTCACTGTGTGATTTCTGTTGCAAGTCAGGAAATCCTGGAAAGCTGTTGTACTACCAGCAAATCTGGAGGAAAAGACTGGTGTGCATCAATTGAAGGGAATTTAAAATTTGTTTTCAATGCCTTTTTTTTTGTAATTTGTGACATTCCAGAACTAAATTTCATTTATTTGATTGTTCTGTTCTTGTTTGAAAGATAATAAATCTAACTGTAGGAATTTAATGCCACTTAGTAGCTTATATTTTAGAAAGTAAAGAGAGGAGTTTCTATAAAAGGCAGACCTGTGCTTCACAATGCTTCTCACTCAAGTTACAAATTTACTAACAGATGGGCTGGAGAACTGAGAACTTTGGTAGCTTCTGGGAAAAAAGATCCCTGTCTTGAGTTGTCAGAGTCCAATACTTACTGGCCAAGCTCATTTAGATACTCCATGCATGGAGGCTGCAATGTTTAATGTAGTATTTATGTATTTGAAGATATTTCACATACAGGATTTTTGATTTAGCAGAGCAATGTAAAATATATATTGATAACACAATCGAAATGGCAAATGTAAGTATAAAATTAGCAATATGTCAGTTTTAATTTCCTGCTCAATCACAGTGTGACTTCCCTATCAGCCGCTATAAAATGCTCACCATCACAATACTGGGCATCCACCTTTGTCAGGAATACATGGGTTGAAGACAGCTCAAGCCCATTGTTTTCTTTGACATATCTTTGCTTATTGTCTGATTTTGTCTTCTGTGTTGGGATGAATCATGTATCCACCCTACCCCTCTGTGGTAGCTCAAGTAACTCAGGAAAATATTCACACTCTTTAAATGAACTCAAGGAGCTACCAGCTGATGCATTAAATTGTTGGTAGGTGTTTACCTGAAGCAAAGGCCTCCCTCCCTTGTGTTGAGATGAAGTCAGCTTATTTGCAAAAGCTAAGTTCAGTCACATCCTGCTTTACTCCTTGAGCTTCATGGATATCAGGCCCTATCCCTTCCCCTCTGAGTTTAAAACCCTCATAGGGTTTTATTGTTCAGTCATGTGAGGTGACACATGAAATGAAACTGAAATAAGATATATTTGTGAGCTGTAAAGCAACAAAATGGTTTGGGTCAGCAGAAATTCTTAATTTTGAGAATTTTTGCAATGGTTCATTTTAGTGATGACCTTTTTATGATTGCTTTTAATATACATTCTGTGAAACTTAAAGCAAAAAGGTCACATAGAAATGTTTGCTTTACTTTAATATGTGTCAGAACAAGTCACTTAGGTAATTGCCAGACATGTTCCACAGGTGCTATATTTTGAGCAAGAAATGAAGGCACTTCTAAAAATTTATTTTGTTTGTGTGCAATCAGAAATTTGTTTCTCGTTGTCCTATCTTCTGCACAGTTGGAAAAAAAAAAAAACCAAAAACCACTAGTCATCTGCATCTATCATTAAAATGGCTAGAGCAAAATGTGCTACTGTTACACTCAGGAAAGGGTCTTAGGGACTTTAATTAAGTCTCTTACTTAATTAAAAAAAACCAAACAAACAAACAAACAAAAAAAACCCCATAAAAAACCAAACTGCTATTTCTTCCTTTTCAAGAAACAAATGGTAATGATAATTCTAATTTGAAATTATTATGTTAGCAAATTTTTTTTTTCTAAAAGTCAACAACCTGATGCAATCAACTGACACAGGAGACTTTAATTGAAACTGGTGTTCTGGCATCTATCCTCAGCCTAATAAAGTAACTAAGGTCTTAAATATTATGCTTTTATGCATTACTAAATCATATTTTCCACTGTTAAAGATTTTGCATGATGGGGAAAAGTAGGTCTTCATCTAATATGAAATGTAGGGATATCTTGTTTGCTTCAATTTGTAAAATGGCACACAAATAACATTAACGCTGTCACTGTGCCTATCTCATTTTCTGGGAACCAATCCCATGATGCTTTCCCATAAAAGCATCCTTGTTGTGAAGCAGCTACAGACTGTAGAGAAAGTCGTCAAATGACTCAAAAAAGAGCACAGCTCTTGATGCAGACAGCACCACAAAACACCTATTCTCTTTTTGGTAGGAAAAAGGGAGTTGTAGAATATTTTACAGACAAGTAGTACTTTTCTGTGCTAGGAAGTGACTTCATCAAAATCAAATTTCCATCAACCTCATAAGCAATTAGAGAAAATGTCAAACTCCTGATAATATCTAGAGAGCTGGTTGCCATTAGAATGTATGATAAGTAGCATACATGTGAGCTGGCAGTTGAATTAATGTACTGGAAACCTTTCCTTGATTAATCTGTAGTATATACATCACATTAATCAAGGAATCTTTCTACTAAGTTCAGTTTTATAGGTGCTTTACTGTCAGAAGATTTTATTAATGGGTATGTCCACCCTCGATTATCACGGATGTTCTCAAGGCCAAAGTGAAAAGATACTAGATTGTTTTTCTCCTTCATTGTAGGTTTCTGGTTATACTGGGAGGAACATCAAGGTAAACAAGCTATTGAGAGTAAAGCACATGGTCTCACTGAGAGAATAGTTTAAAATTTACTTGTGGTGTCAGCTGTTTTTTAAGCAGTTTCTTTATTGCATTGAGCTGTTGTGTCATGCATTAAATTATTAAATTACTTGCAAGATATGTAAAATTTTTCTTCAAATGTTTTTACTCTAAAACAGAAAATAAATAATTTTTCTAGTAATTTGTATCATGTATTATCATGGAATATAGAATAGTTTGAGCTGGAAGAGTCCTTAAAAATCATCTCATTGCAATTCCCATGCCATGGCAGCAGGAGGGTGGGGGTAGCCTTTCACTAGACCAGCTTGTTCAGGGCCTCATCCAGTTTGGTTTAGAACGCTCCAAGGGAGTGCTGCTCTGGGCAACCTGTAGCAGTGTCTCACAGTAAAGAACTTCTTTCTAATACCTGGACTAAACCTGCCCTCATTCGGTTTGCATCCATTCCCCCTGATACTACATGCTCCTGTAAATTGTCCCTTTGCGTCGTTCTTGTAGCCTCCCTTCAGGTACTGGAAGGCCACAGTTAGGTCACCCCAAAGCCTTCTCTTTTCCAGGCTGAGCAGCCCGAATTTTCTCAGCCTTTCCTTGGGCTGTAATAAGAGAGGTATTCCATCTCTCTAACAGTCTTGGTGGTCATCCTCTGGACTTGCTCCGACAGGTTGTCTTTCCTATGTTGGGGACCTGGAACTGGATGTAGTATTTTTCTTGCTTTGCAAAATATCACATTTCCAGTTATTTAGTATTCTCAATATCACTGTTTCGTACTAGAAGGGATATGTACTCTTATGTATGCTCAGTTTGCAGGAGTACTTAACTGAGCAGTATTTTCAGTTTTAGTTTTCATTAGTGGACATGGTGTTAATCACAGAAATGTAGAAAAATCTGTGCATAAAATATATGTCTCCTTTTGCCTGTTCTACTTGTAAGACTAAATTAGTTTTAAATCTCCACTGTCTCTAATGGTTATAGTTTTCATTAGTATTTGAATGACAGATGTCAGTTAACAACTAGTCATATGCTCACCAAAGAACTGCATAGAAAACTCTATTTATTCAGATATGACAACTTGGCACAGTCCAAGAAGACAATCTGTAAAGCATGTGCTTTTTTTTCCTGAAGTATTTACTTTTCAGTATACTTTTCTCAAAATTATGATGGTTTATGACATTGTGGTTTGAAGTCTTGGAAGTGGTTTCTAGTTTCTCAAAAACACGCAGCAGGATTGTGTAATTAAAAAAAAAATTAAATCTCTGAGGGGTAATTTGTATAAAAACCCCAACCCCCCAAAAACCCCCAAACCAAACAAAAAACACTCTGTATTTTCTGTTCTGCAGTGTTTCCACTGTAGTGAAGAAATTAAAGACAGGGGCGCAGCACAGATGTTTTGCTGTATTTTAGCATTTCAAAAAATCTTTTATTCTGTCAAGTCTCATTTTGGAAAGGGCAAAATTCTTAAAAATAAAAGTCTGTATCCCAGCACACATAAGATAATATTTAATCCTCTCTATCTTTTATACTCTGACTGGTGACGATTTAGAAGCAAGTAGGGGTAATAGCGCTGCAGGTTTTAAGGTGAATACTAGAGAAGCTTAAAGCAAAAGAGCCTTAAGCATGCCTGCAGGGAGATTCATTTTAGCACAGAGAGTGAGTACCTTCCACAGTGATGTATTAAAGTTCACAGTGCTGTAATATCACATGGGACCAAACCAGGAATGGTTTCACTGAAGGCAGCAAGCAAATTTATAAGTGACATTTGAAACAGGTCCTTATGTTTTGTCCCAGGATTTGGTTTGATGCATATATAAACATGCTTATTTTTAAACTTTTTGGAAGCTCACCAGGCAAACAAGCTTTTGCTGATCATAAAAAGGTTACAGCCAGGCAATGTAACACCTCAAATATAATGGATTTTTCAGGTGAACACAAGCAAGATCTCCAGTGTGCCCTCACCATGCAATGCTGATCTATTGAACCAGACAAAGAAATAAGTTATTCACAAATGCTGCTGCCCAGAGGCAAGCAGGAGAAATGAAAGTAGGGGACCAGCTCTTCAAAGGTTGCCTCCACTGATTGTCAGTTTTGTCCATTTCATACCTTGTTTCTGAGCACCACTTCAAAAAAGGCAGGTGAATATAATTCTGCCTTTCAATTTAAAAAATATTGAGACACTACAGAAGCTTGTTTCAAGTGGAACTGAAATTATAATTGCCATAAGACAATGAACTAATGTTTCGTCCTTCATGCATAATGCCTTTCAAAAGAAATGTAACAAATCTGTAGTTTGGATCCCCTCCATTCTACCCTCTTAATAAGTAGTTCCACGTACCATTGAAATGCTCTTACTTTGATCCCTTTCCTTGTGGATGAAAGGAACCTTCACCTCATATCACAGAGAATAAAGCTCTTGGATTTAAATATAGACATACATGTTTCTTAGGACCTACTCTTTGGGAAATGTGCTTTCTCTTTTTATATTTCTACTGACTGACTAATAGACAATGTTAAGGCATTCAAGACAGTTTTATAAGAACAAATTTATCAATAGTGGTATTTAAATGATATTTACCCAATTAATAGAGGTATATCTATCTATTCAGCCACTGACTGCATTTTTCAACCCTTTGATCAGACTGGTTCACTTGAAAATTTTAGTGCTTGATCCTGAATAGTAATAAAAAGACAATCCTCGAAACAAACCCTTCTCTAAGGTGTGATTATCCATGAAGTTCACACCAATTATTTCAAGCTGTTAGTGCAGCCCATTTTCTTTGCATTAAAAAAAAAAAAAATAGATTCATCCCTGGGATACCCCTTAAAGAAATGTTTAAGTAAGAACTAATTAATATTCTTTTAACATAAAAGTGAAATTCTTACAATGATATTTTACTCTTGAACATGCTTATTCCAGTAATCATTTGCTCAGCATCACAGTTGTGTCCTCCTGGCCATTGTGAGGACAGGTGGTAGGTATGTATTTGAATCAATATTGGTATAGAGTATAAGGCTTATTCTCAGTCTGCTTCCAGCTGTTCCAGTTGTTCTCAGAAAGCGTGGTCCTTCTTGGTACTGAAAACATAGGATTCACTATGCAAACTGCCTGTAATAATTACATTATTATTTAGAGGAGATCAAGATAATGGTCCAGCAGCTCCTTTCTACATAGAGCCCTCATTCTCATTCCCAAGAGTTTAACAAATTTGTGTACATTGTCTCTCATGTTCCCTTTAGAGAGGTTATCATCCTCTTTAAAATATATGGAGATTAAAAAGAGAGTGTTACAGCTCTTATCATGAATTTACCAAGTTCTCATACTTCAGTCATTATGAATATGTTTGGTTTCTGCTTTGTTTTATTTATTGTTTCCTTTTATTTATTTATTTGTCTTTGGTTAACTTATTTATCTTATATATTTCTCTAAACACCCTTTAAGTGTTCTTCAGTGTGTAAAAAAATATTTTGTATCATCAGTTTTCATCAGTTCTTTGACAGACCACATATTTCTCCTCATGAGTTTTAATTTTATAGCCATTGTGTCTTGGTACAGGATCTTTGTATAGTCAGATTCTAGAGCTTTACTTTTGTTGTACAGCTGCAGTATTTTACTTATTGTGTATTGCACTTCACTACCTTAATAGAATTTTCTTGCTTTGCAACTAGCTATAGTGCAAAGTGTAGAAGTTTTGGAGATTGCTCTCTGTCCCGCCAGCCGTGGGGGAGCAGGCTGATAACAAACCAAAACAAACCTTGCTCTTCAGAGCCAGTCATGAAGACACAGTACATAACATCCAGCACCAACAGAACAACACACGATTGGGGATACAAGCATCATAACCTCACCCTAGGACAGTATGTTATAATAATGCTAAAAATATTCTATTAAAATAATGGTTTTTAAGCAGAAACATAGCTGCTACTCATACTCAGGTATTTGATGCTACTCATGGAAATGCTAATAAAGTACATTTATTCATTTATTTTGTTAATATATACCTTTGGAGGATAACATTAGGGATTGATACAGTTGAATAGTCTGCCTGAGTTTACAGGAGGAGGCTTACTTGAACAATATTGACTTTTGCCTTGTCAGAAAATACACATTATGTAAGGACAAATCATCCTTTCCAAAGCAGACATTTGTAGTTTTCTCAGGCAAGCTTTAGTTGCTAGCAAATGCCCAAAATTAATTGTTACAACCTGTCTCTTAAAGATGTCTATACTGAAACAATGCTGGGTTTTTTCACCCAGATTTCTTAAGACACAATATTATGTTTTTGTTTAAATTGTTATCATTCAACAGTGAATAGCAAGATGTACCTACAGATACATTGATTGAGTGCATTTCAATGTCAGTGGGAGGTATTTAAACCTACTGTGTTTGTGCACTTCAGCTGGAGCTGATAGCTTTGTTTTGTGTCCATTAAATAGTACATAGGAAAGAAAATCAGACCAAAACAAAAGTATTTTGTTCAAAAAGTTTGCTTTTTTGCTATTACCAAGACACTACCAGTATGTATGAGTATTTGAGACAAGGTCTGGACCTGGTAGAATGCCCCAAGCTACATCAAACAGATCCCTACTTATCAGAATATTAGTTTTTTGAGTGTTTAAATCCATGTTACTTGAAAGAGCAAAAAAACTCATTAATTTGCAATAATCTGAGACAAACTTTGTATTTAAACAAATATATTTGGTACCCAACATGACATTTCCGCTTTCATTGTTCTTATATGTTCAATATTTCCTTGTTCAACACACTTGCTAAACCTAAGATTGGAAATGAAGATTTCCCTTACGATCGTATTCTCAATAGTTACTTTTTCCAGATGCCATTTCCTTTCAACAAACCTGCCCCCTGATAGGAATAGTTTTTCATTTTGTGTCTTTCACATGGCCTCTTCTGTAAAAGAATGTGGGCTGTAGCTTTTTTTAATAATAGACTTCTGCTGTTTTCTCAAATTCTGTTGTAGGACACATCTCTCCCTTTAGTAGAAGATTTAGACAAGTTGAAACACATGAAGTAGATATACAAATAGGACAGATTTTTTTCATTGAATACACCTGCTTTCTAGTTTGCTTGTGTACTATACCTTATCCTCATTTTCTTCTTTTTCTCTCCTGAAACACACTGCACTTTATTTTGTGGGTGAGATTAAATTATATAAACAATTCCTTTCATTCTCATCTTCTTTCCCCCTCCATTCAAATAACTCAATATCTAAGTTACTGTAATCACTTAAGGAACAGAAGTAGTTTTCTGGAAAACTATGACAGGAATTAAAAGAATTGTTTTATTCATTGTGCAAATTCACAAAATGCTTATTCTACTAACAATGAAAGGCTCTAGAAAGGAAACAACAATTTCAAATACATGTAAGAGTTTTCATGGGGGAGAAATTATTAATAAAATCTAGTACACTAAAAGCTAAACTACTTAATTATTACAAATATATTTCAACAACATATATAGCAGAAGAGACTTAAATGTAACAACATTTTTACTGTGAGTATTTCAGATTCCTAATTTTTGTGTACAATTCTCAATTGCTTCTTCTGTAATATGTCCCTGCTACTCAGGAAACTCTGGAAGCTCACATTGTAGGCTGTATGTGCTTAAGACACACTTTTCTGCTGAAGTTTTCATTGAGAGACTAGATTCAGTTTTCTGACTTTTGCTGCCCCACACTGGGATTACAAGAAACTACACCATAAAAATCTAACTGGAAGGGAAAAAGCCTTCAGAAAAGCAAAGTAAATGCATATGAAAGTAATGCATTTTTGTAAGCTTCCTGTAATTTCTGTAGTTCTGTAGTTTATCCTTAATTGCAGCATAGCCACACCAAGTTTTTGTGCTTTCTGTCAATTTGTGCTTTTCATTATTTAACAGGAATTCTCTATTTTCTAGCTTCTTTCTTTGCAATTTACATTTTTTCTATACTATGCACTTGCAATCACAATATGATTTCAGGCGCCGAACAGTTGTATCAGTTTGTCCATTTAATGGGGCCACATTTGCAATTATGTTTTGTCGACAACAAATCCACGTGTCCAAATGATGAAAATACTTCCACAGGAGTTTATCCTGCAAAAAGTGATAAATAAGTGATAAAGTTATGCCTCAGTCCATATGTGGAGGATCAGGCATATGTAAACAGGTTTTGCCTCAAATGTTCTGCCTGTTTAGACAGGAAAGCATTAATGGAAGAGAGGGTCCTGGGGAGATGGGGCAGCCCTGTTCTGAGCCTTCTTCCTTCTACTTCTGCCTTGAAGCTTGTGCTCAATGTGCCTGCATCGACTCCCTCCCCCTTCTGACTCACTTCCTGGAGAGCTCTAAAGGGCTGTCTGTGCATGAACAATGTAACGTGAATGGTGTGAAAAACCTATTTTACTTAGTAGGCATGCACCAGGTAAACTAAAAAAGGAAGTAGATATGTCCCTTTCTCTCGCCTTTCCTCCCCTCACACCTGTTGACCACAAATGTGGACCATCCATGCAGCTGGATCAGTGAATTATCTAAGAACTGGTGATCTTTCTTCTCTTTCTCTCTTTTCTGTCTTTATTTCTCTCCTCCCTTGCTTTGTCTTGGCAAAGTGCAGCTACCATATACTTACCCTGTACTTTGTACTGAAGTTTTCTGTAAGGACTGGGAGCATGTTAAAGGGTGTTGTAAAAGATAAGGACTTTTAACATTTTAACATTTTTAAGACTAAAGGGTGGCCTGAATGCTGGAGTCAAAGCTTAAGAGTTCCCTGACTTGAGGACTGATGTCTTTGTTCAGCTCAATGAGAATTTATAACAAACACACTTTCTACCAAGCCTGTCTTGACACCAAATTCCACTCATCATCATGGTCTCAGTTCTAAGCCCATTTCTGATGTGAACTGAATTGTAGCGCAGTCCTTAAATTATTATGAATATGATAATGTTTCCTGACTGGATAAAAGGTTTAAATTTGGAGCCAGAGTTCCAGAAGTCTTCTCTTTGGTCAAAGTAAATGTAGCAGAGGCAGTAATAGCAGAGTGCTGAGCAGCAGGGATGGATGTTTTCCTGAACAGTTCTCACAGGCTCTGCTCATTGTCATTGCTCGTAATTCATGGTTATGGCCCAAAACACCCTGCTTGTGTTCAATCTGAACAGTTGGTTTCATCTGATTAAATCACAGTTTGTGCTAATGATGAAAGATAATTGACTGAAGCAAAATCCAGATAGGACTGATGGACTAGTGCTAATGGAATAAAGAATTAAATCCTTGAAAGTTAAGGGAAGGATAGCGTCTTTTCCTGTAAGTAAATCCAAACTTTCGGTCAAGTTTGGATTTACCCATTGGGATAGTGTTTGTTACCAGGACAAACAATGACCAAGATGCACACATATTCTTAACTAGAAGACTGCAAAATTCTTTCCACTTAGAATTTGGTAATGCTATTGATCTGTTTACATTTGAAATATATATGTCCTTTATGAAGAATTTAAACCAATGACAGATGAAAAGCAGTATAGATGTTTACTTATTATACAGATGTTTCACCCTGAATACTATCAGTGCTCTGTGGTACTTCTACCAAGTGGTAAAATAGGAAGTGTAAGTACTTGCTTATTTGTGAGATTGTCTTTTATGGCATCTTAATTTTAGTATTAAAGTGTTGATTAAAATTAAAGGAAGAATTTATCTGGTTGTGTGTTTCAACACATGCAGGTAACCAAGGGCAACCATGAAACCACAGCCAAAATGCAAAGAGATTTATTTCATGACCTTGCTGACAACACCAGGCAGCAGAGACACACGGGGACAGGGGCTCTGTTAGGCTCAGCTCATCCTGTTGAAACTGGCAGGGGTGGTGGTGGGGGCAGGGGACACTGCTGCCTGCCTCACTCTAACAAAAGGGTGCTATGTGTGTGTCTGTGAGTGTGTTATCTCTCCACAAGAATTCAACTTCTCAAAGCAGGCAGAGGATGAACAACATTAGGTATAAAAATGAAGTTTTCCCACACTGGAAATTTTAGCATTCTCAGTTGCAAGGTCAGTTGAATGAAACTATTCCCTCCTCCTCACAAAATCTTACAGTTTTATCTCTTTCTTCCCAACACTGGTTTTCCATACATCTTTAAGTAAGCTTTCTCTTCTTGATCTGTTCTGGTTTTAGCTGGGGTAGAGTTAATTTTCTTTACACTATGGGACTAAGTCTTGGATTTGTGATTAAGAGAGTGTTGATACTACAGTGATGTTTTCATTGTTAATGAGCACTGTTTACACAAATTCAAGGCCTGTTCTGCTTCTCACATGATGAACACATAAAGAGTTGGGAGGGTACACAGCTGGACGGCTGATATTGACTGACCAAAGGGGTATTCCAGACCATATGATGTTAATTCAACAATAAAAGCAGTGGAGAGAAGGCGGAAGTTGAGGACATTTGAATTGATTGTTCTGCCTTCCAAATGAATTATTATGTGTGATGGAGCCCTACTTTCTTGGGAGTGGGTGAACACCTATCTGCCCAGGGGAAGCAGTGAATTAATATCTTGTTTTCCTTTGCTTCTGTTTGCAGTTTTTACTTGCCCTCTCAAACCATCTTTATCTCAACCCACAAGTTTACTATGTTTTACCCTTTAGATTTTTTTCCCCCACACCACCAGGGGAAAAAATGCAAATGGCTGGGTGGTGCTTAGCTGCCATCTGAGGATAACACCACCATCTTTGGTTTAGAAATTGTCTGAGTATATAGCTTTTATGAATATATTTATTGAAAATATTTAAGACAGATTTATTTTTATCCACTGACATTGTAGAGATAACAATGATTTCCGTTGTTAACTTAAGTTCCTGCCAGACACCTTAATAATCATGCTTCTAATGTCTAGATCAATGAAATAAAATACATGCTTCATTGCACTACTTAAGTAATGTATTCAGTTTTATCTGAGTCAAAAACCTTTTTCCTTCTTCTGTTCATCTCCCTGGTTTACATGATTCCATGACAAGTAATGAAAAGACATATTTATACTGAGCTGCTGGCTCACTGACGCCATATAACTAACACTGCTCTTTACAACAGTGCACCCAGGAGCAAAAGTGAAGGTAATTCCATGATACAGACCTTTCACACACTGATGATTTTACATGGGACAAAAGAATCAAATTTGATTGTCATTAGCACAGCACAAAAACATGTCAACAAGCACTGTTCTTCTCTCAAACTCAGTTGATATCTCACACCACAAAAAAAAAAAAAGTCATAAAGGAAGGAAAAAAATAATACTCTTCAAAAAATATTCTTATTCTTTAGTGCAGGAGTTTATATCTGCACAAAAAGGCTGTTTCAGACAAGATCTCAGTCTAAGCTCTGAATAAGTACATGTTTAATTCTATGTACCAAACAATTGAATTGACAGCAGTATGTTTCTTGGTTTGATATTCTCAGTAATATAAAATCAAAGATTAAGAGTGAAATGTTGTGGATTTTTTTTTTAATATAGACTTTGTCTT
Source organism: Pyrgilauda ruficollis (assembly GCF_017590135.1). NCBI lineage: Eukaryota > Metazoa > Chordata > Aves > Passeriformes > Passeridae > Pyrgilauda > Pyrgilauda ruficollis. Next base: position 14,063,017 of record NW_024525156.1, read on the forward strand.
CAAAATTGGGCTAGCATAAACTTTGATAGTTATTGGTATCTCTCTACTGTATGAACACTGAGCATTAAAAGAATGCAAAATTTGCAATATCTTAAAATCACTGTTTGTAGTGTTTTATCAGTGCTTTTCCAGTAGCTATGATTGAAAGAATAGACTTTTTGTAAAATTCTATTTTGCTATGCTGATATTAAACTGACAATTCTAAAACTAATTTTGAAATATGGAAAGGTCTTGATTAAAACATTGATTGTAAAATCCTACTTAGCATCTTTGGACTTGCTCTGTCATTGGTTCTGCTCAGGAATACTTTATCTTGCTAGGTGCAGGTGTCTGAACATTATTATTATTGAATATTTTGGACTTTTCACTCCCTATGTTGGCCTTCATATTTATTCACAGACTTGTGAATAAACTTCTTAGTTGCTTAGGCTATGAAATGGCAGGTCCTTGGAGGAGAATGCACTCACTCTTCTGAGACATTCCTGGAGACAGCTACCTCTGCAGCACATCCTCCGTGGAGTCTGCCTGAAATCTAATGACTTGGCTGCCAAGAAGCACTCTAAGATTTTGCTGGTTCTTTTGCTTTCTGTCATTGTCCTCCTGTTTCAAAAATATCAGAACAATGTTTCTCCAGCATTCATTTCCATTTGTTTCTATGACAAATGCAACACTCCACTTTCTGAGATGGTCTTCTTCTATGCATATTTTAAAATAAGAGTTTTAAAAGAAACATCTTTATTATCAGGAACTCATCTATATGTGAGTGAACTTGCACAGTCTTAAGCAATATTTTTGTCTTCTAACAAATTTCTTTGGTTTTCCTTTTAGTTTGGTCTTTTTTTGTGCTCTGGAGAAATTATTGTTTGGATCCAGTATAAATGAGTTTGTCAGATAAGTTCACTCTTGAGTCTGACAAATTATGTGAATTTATTTAAACTAACATTGCATGTAGAAAGTCTATGTATTCACTTTTCATGCATTTGATAAGAATTTAATTTCTGTCTACTAACTGAACAGGGGAGGGAGCAAAAGTACTGTTCTGATTTTCTTCATCATTAATTCACAATGACCTAATGCGTAGGGAAAATCAACTTAGGGTTGCTATTTAATCCCTCTTTGAAAAGACAAGTTGTTCTTCTTACTCTCCCTATTTTACAGCTCCACTTCTCACCCCAGTATCTATTTCTGCTTAGAACTTAAACATCATCCTTCCCAGAAAGCTAAGATGCCTTTTCAGTTTAAAGAACTTATGACTTATTAGGATACAAATCTCCTTTTCATAATCACAACAACAAGCTTACCAAATTGCCTGTAACATGCCAGTGGTACGAATCTTTGTCCTCATAGCTCTCAGCAAAGTTTTGAATGCTCAGCCTTTTCAGTGAAACTCAAATTCATACAGAATGAAAAAAAACATATACACTTCCCAGTTGCTTGCACAAAACGTTATATTTGGTATTAGGAGTATAACAATCTAGTCAGGGAAGAGCTGTTACTTGATTAATGCTCAGAATAAAATTATTTAGCTATTGATGAACTCAACTGGGCTATAAAACAGAAAAAGACAGGCTAATTGTGCCTGTCACCTAATGCACTTGAAAGAGAGGATGTGTTCACAGGAATTTTTGCCTCCTCACAAACTGGAATTGCAATCTTTAATTTTTTCCAAATAAATAAAATGGAGAACAAAGCTTAGGGCTTTTACTGTCTGTTGTAATGGCATAAGCATGCCAATGTATATGTATTTTACATAAATATTAGCAACATGGCCTAAAGGAGAAAAGAAATGGGGAAATGGGGAAAAGAAAGGGGAAAAGAATATGTTACGTTGCTGTAGCTGAACATGAGTAAAGTGCAGTAAACAATGAAAAAATTCAGTAAATAAATAACAAGATAAACACAAGTGAAATGGGAAGAATATTTTGCTAAATATAAGAATAAGAATGTTGGCAAAACTACAAACAAGATAAGCAGCATTGGAAACCTGTCTGGGAGAGGGGTGGGTAAGCAGCACAAAAGCGTTGTGCATGAGAATGAAGAAAAAAGATGACAAGCCTGTTTCAGTTCAAACTTCTTTTGCTGAAAAGCTCTCAGGTTTGATCACCTTGACTTCTGTGGTTGAGGCCACCCAAGACAGCATCTGTCATTGCTAACTATACAGCGGCAGCTCTGTGGTCTTTGCATCCTCACAGCTAATTTATATTCTAGGTGTCAAAGACAAACAGTTTTGACAATGTATAAGAAATGAACATTATTATGAAGTGTGTTGATAATAAATTTATATAGTAATTCTCTATTGTAAATGTAAAACTGATAGGATTTATCAGTCTTCTAAAAAGCTTCCATCACATGGATCTGTAACTTCCTTCTTGTTAAACACATATATACACATCAAAAAAAAAGTTGTTGCAGAAGTTTTTAAAATAACATGAGATGTCACTAAGCTAAATCTTTTAAATCTTGTGGCATTTTATTCTTAAAGATTTTTAGCAAGACAGTTGGAGAATAGATGACACTAGTCACTAAATGAAAGTTAACTCATAAAGTTTATAACCTGGGAACATGCTAACATCTTTTGTTTCTGTGAATTATGTTGGGCACTTAAATATCTCTTCTGACCTGACAAAATACTGAAGATCATAATTTTGCAGTGTGTTTGTACTGTCTCAAAAAACATGCTGAAATGTTCCACAGTAAGACAATTTCCAGACATCAAGCTATCACTATCATCACAGTTTTTGACTATATATAGTTGCCTAATACTAACAAGCAAAGACAACACAAAGTTTACAATCTGCAATGCTTCCACAAACTTCCTTGGATGACAGAGATAAAAACTCAGCTATGAGGATATTATTAGGGGAGTTGTGCCTCTCTTTTATAACAGCAACTTTCTGGGAGAAGCCCAGAAACCTTTGCTAAGTGTGCAAAATAGAAATCTTTCTTCTTCACTTCTTTGCATTACTTTTAAACTGCTCATAAAATGATATAGGTTTAAAACTCCAGAGATGAGCCACGGGGTGAGTGTCACTGCAGCAGGGCATGGTGGCAGTGCTAGTGCTGAAAATGAGTGAACAAGAGTGCTGGTGCAGGGCTCTTTCTATATCTCAGTAAGGAAAGCCTAATGACAAATGGCTTAATAATTTAACTGCTTAAATAAGAAAGAATGAGAAGAGAAATACAGATAGAAATTGTTTCATCTCTTCAGATGCTGGGCACCCCACACTGATGTAGCATCATTTGGAGCCTAAATGGATTTTTCCCACAGTGGCTTGAAGAGCAGGTGTTGTCCATGGAGAGAAACTGATCCTTTTAGTCACCTGAGCAATCCTGAGAACAAGATCACAAGAAAACAGTTCTGTTTCTACATAGGACTTCTTGCTGCAGAGCTAGATAAAGACAGTGCCAGTCAGGCAGTATAATTGCGGATTCCGAGTGGGATGTGCCTTCAGGCCCCTTGTGTAAAATTAGCTGGCCAGCTCTGTCCTGCACACAAGGATTGTGCACCATCACAGAGTCCAAGGCCATGCTGCACAGGCAGCACACCACAGGCCTGACACTGCTCAGGTTAACTTTGTGTGAGCAACTGACTCCTAAAAGTCCAAGTGTTTCTCAGTTAGAATCAATGTGCATATGTTTTATATGCATAGAATTAAATGCATGTTTTCTCTATAAAACTGAAATAGATTTGGACAGAACACAGATATTTAAAGATCATGGACTTGATGGAAGCAGTTCTATACATGAACAGTAGAAGGACTCAATGTACTTAAATTTTCATTATTTTGTAATAGTTGATATCAAGCTGTCTAAAAGGCCTAGTCCTCTAAATTAGCAGTATGCATAGCAGTGGCTTCAGCACAAAACACAAAAGATGATTAAACTGAGAAACAAGGAAACTAATTCAAGAATACTAGTGCTTTGTTTTCCCTTTGTATTTTTTTTAAGTCTTCAGTCTCCAATAAAAACAGTGTGACAGTGATTTAATTGGCTTCTCTGTGTGTGTCTAATGCAGACTTCCAAATCTCATGAAGAAAAGATTTTTTCAGTCCATATTTTCTTCAGCTTTATCCATGGGGTGACACTGGGATTTTTTCCTGCTTAATATCCTCTGAATGTTAAAAGTCTTTGCCAGAGGCATTCAAAAATGTACCTAGCACTGTGTTTCCAAGATGGGTAAGAGTTTTCTGATTATACTTCAAGCTAAGTGATGAAAGCCAGCTCTTAAAGGAAAGCTGTGTCAGTTACAGCTATGCTGTGCTGGAGCTGAAAATCCTGGTGGGGAGGATAAAATGATGAAGCAGCTTTTGGAGTGAAGCTGACTTGTGCCTGGCTAGTGTGGAGGTGGACAGAATGGTCTTGGGTTTATTTTTGAGTCATTCTGTGATTTTGCAGCTTCTGAAGTACGCTAGCCTTTCTGCTGGCTTGTTTCCATAGTCTTTCCCTATATCTTTGCTTTTTATTCCCTGCTTCTGGCCATGCAATCCTCACTCTTCATTATACTAGTCTGGAGCTTTCTGGATCTCAGTTGCCTGTCCACTTTGTGCTAAACTAGTTTTATGCACATTACTTTGCCAAATAATCTTGCAATTCTTTCTCCACCTCTGCATCCTATGCTGGGGAGTCTTTCCAGTTTGTTGTTTACCAAACACTTTAAGTGTTTAGAGTGGATAACTCACTTAATTGGCAATAGCCCCTTTCTTTTTTCTTTTTGTGGACCACTTAACTTTCTCTAATCTTAATGAATAGAATTTCCTTACAGATGGCTTTGATAAGGGCACAGGCATAAGCACAAAGTGGTGGAAGTATACCATGAGGTATGAGGAATGGAGATGGAGCAGAAGTGTGGCTTACCGCTCCCAGGAGCAACAGATCCTGTTCGCTTCACTACATTTGATGGAACTATGTTCCTCAAAGAGACAAGAGCAACTCCTGCTGATGAATGTCTTGAAAATGTTTGTCCAGGGAACAGAGGTGGACAGTGCAGAATAAGATTCACCAATTAAGTACATTTTGAATGCTGGAAATGACCAAGTTAGGGGCAGCTCCTACAATGTTTTGTAAATTCTGTTGGAGGGCATTTCAAGGTAAATGCAGGTCACATTTTGTGTAGTGAAACAAACTGAAGTGTAACCTCCATCAATGTAATTCATCTTATCCTTTAAGTAACACAAGCATGTTTGTTGGTGACCTGCACAGAGACATATGTCTTACAAGTACTAATGCTTTTGAGAAAAATTTCAGTGTAAATGACATTACTTAGGCATTTAAATTGGTGTCTTGGTTTTGAAAGTTTTGAATGCTTACGATATCCCAATTTATCTGTTTTTAGCCTCCCTTCAAATGCAGCTGTAGAAAATAGTTTTTTTTCATAATCTCTTCATATTTTTTGTCAGTACTGGCTCTGGAACTTCTTGTAGAATAGAAGTTATCATCCATTGTTCTATAACACCAGCAATGACTGAAGCTGTCTCTTTGTCTCCAGAACCTGACAGATTGATCCATTTAAATTGACACATATATCAGCACGTTTTTCACCCTTACTCTATTAATCTATGCTTCACTTGTCTCAACATCTTGTGAGCTATACTGCTTTCCCAGAATGTCTCAATCAGCTCTGCTGAAATTGTGAACAGACACTGCCATTGATCTTGGGAACTAATACAGTGTGGTGCATTGTCAGACCTTGACAAACAAATTCTTTCCAGATGCCAAAGGGCCCATAGTGTTTAATGGGACCGCTCACTGTGTTGTCCCACAGTCCTTGGCCATAACTCTCTCATGTCTCCAACTGTGCATATTTTTCTGTGCATCAACTAATGCTCAGGCTGTTTGGAGGTGCTTGAATGTCACTGATGATGTATTAGTTTATGTATAGCTTGCAAGGACTTACAGCCCTTCTTAGCAGTAAGGAGTTTTATAAATATGAAATGCTTTCAGTGGCTGCAGATTTCAGTTTGCATATACATAAGGGTCAAATATTTCCAATGGATCTGTAAATGTTGCCATTTTATTGCAGATATTTTAATTAAAGAAAATGGTAGGTGGGGAAAAATCTTAGTAAACTAGTTTACAAAATACAGGAATAAGCAATTATTTTGCAATCACATGGTACTTGGTAGATGTAAGAAGGAAATTTTTACTATTTCTCCAATACAATTTTCATGTTTCAAAGAAAAAATAATCATGTCATTAAAATAGTTACATTGCTATTATCAAAATAAACATTTTTTTCTCTTTCTGATTAAGACTTATTCTGAAAGGACTAATATAAAAGAAATAATAACAATATAAAAGAGACACTACCAAAATATGAAGTAAAACACACAGGAAAAATAGGCAAGTTAAAAAATAGATGTGACAAAAATTAATTGTTTCATGTCTGTTTACCCATGTACTAGAGTCAGAATATAATTTTGAAGTGCATTATAATCTGAAAATGTTTAACTGCTCTAGCATGTGTGGAATCAAAGACATTCATCTCTGTGTCTTTTTGCCAGAAAAATGACTTATTCACATTCACTTAGTAATTAAGTTTTCATTATTTAGTGGTGGTAAAGTTTTCTGATTCTGGGCTGTGTAGGACTTCTCTAAGGCCTGCAAGAATTACAAGATGCTTAGTAGGATTTGCCAGTGTCAATGTGGACCGGCTATTATCACAGAAACATTGTAAGAACCTATATTGAATAGTAGTGTTTAGTGAAATGTGCACTGACCATATATATTTAGTTGAGCGTCTCGTTAAATAATATTTCATCACATCCATATGTGATGAAACATATCTCATCACTTCTGGCTGTCAAATCAGAGATCCCTTTGGTTTTGGACACCCATCTTACTATAAAACAGGTATAAAGTTGGCACATATATAGAGGGTCATATTCTGAAATATTTCTAAAGGGCTTGAATATTTGTCACCATTGTTAGCAATGAAAAACTTTTTTGCATATTTCACTGTTTGGTTACCTGGTAGGATTTGTGCTCTCTCAGTTTAGCAGACACCATAACTCAAAATGTTGGTAAAAAAGGATTGTCAACAGGAGGAGCAGGTGCCCTGCTGTGCTTGTTGCATTTCAGCAGTGAGTATTTTGAATATTGCTTAAAGGCTCACTGAGTTACAAAAACTGGTTCTGACCATCGAAATACCATGAAAGAATAATGCGATGTCCCGTTGTCATGGTTTGACCGTGGCCAAATTCCAGGCACCCATGAAAGCCACTCACCCTCTCCTGCCACAGCTGGGCAGAGGAGGGGGGTTCACCAGCTGAGATAAGAACCAGGAGAAAACACTGCAAGGGCAAAGCAAAAAGGCTCAGCTTAGAGGTACAAAGTGAATTTTATAGTGACAAAAAGAAAGGAGGATAATGAGAAGTAAAATAAGCCCTTGAAACACTTTTTCTTCCCCCAACTTCTCCCTCCTTCCCACTGACAGTGCAGGGAGACAGGGTATGGACGTTTGGTCAGTTCATCACCTTCTGCTGAATAGGGAGAGGAGTCCTTCCCCTGTGAGACCATGGGGTCCCTCCCATTAAAGACAGTTCTCTGTGAACTTCTCCAGCATGGCTCCAATCTCACAAGCAGCTGTGCTGTGTAAATTGCTGCAACATGAGCTGCTCCCAAGGGCAAACAGTCCTCCCAAAACTGCTGCAGTGTGGGTCTCTCTCGTTCCATGCGGTAACGTCCTCCAAGGCCAGGCTGCTCCAGCCTGGAAGCAGGGCCCCCTCTCTCCACCGGGTCTCCCACTGGATCACAGCCTCCTCCAAGCATCCACCTTCTCCGGCATGGGCACCTCCCCCACGGGCTGTGGGTGGATCTCTGCATTCCCCATCGATCCCCATGGGCTGTGGGTGGATCTTTGCATCCCCCATGGATCCCCATGGGCTGCTGGAGCACAGCTGTTCCACCCTGGTCTCACCACGGCCTGCAGAGGAATCTCAGCTCCAGCACCTGGAGCACCTACTCCCCCTCCTTCTGCACTGACCTTGGTGTCTCCATGATTTTCCCCTCACATATTCTCACCTCTTCCTTTTCTCTGACCAGAAAAAAATGTGTCACCCTTTATTTTTATTTTCTTCTTAAATATGTTACCACAGAGGTGTTGCCAACCTAATTGGCCCAGCCCTGACCAGCAGCCTGTCCATCTTCAGAGCCATCAGGAACTGGCTCTGCTGGGCATGGTGGAAGCTTCCAGCCGCTTCTCACAAAAGCCATTTCTGTGGCTCCCCCCACCAAAAACCAGGCCATGCAAAACTGACACACCTATACTATAGGAAACAGGTGGAGAGGTTCTTCTGCCCAGCAGTGTTTTAAAACAAATTGGAAAGATAATTTATTCTGTATGTTTATTTCAAAAAAAAAAAAAAAAAAAAAGAAGAAAAAAAAGGGGAAAATTGCATAGATATTATGCTGTGTAATTACTTTGGTGTTCCTGCATGTACATGCAGTACATATGTTATGTCCCTTCCTTCACATTACTTCTTTCCCTGAACCAGATTTTTATTATCCGTGCAGTGTTCCCATTGATACTTTGTTACTCTGATTCCCTTGTGACTTTTGGAACAAATTTTCTCTTTCCTCTCTGACAGGAGGCTGCCCTGTTTCACTTTCTGCCAGTGAAAGTATCTTGCACTGTCACAGTCTAACTGTGCATGACATTCTCAAGGTTTGAATCTGTCACTTGAGTCCCGATAGACTATGCTACTAATTTTAAAACTTGCTGCTTTTTCTTTAGGCAAAGAAATGTTCAAGTAGCTCTTTTTAAAAGTAGATTGTCACTGCACACAGTGGTAGATGTAATATTAGTAATTATCCTTTAGGAATTAGTCCAGTAAAACAGGAAGAAATCTATACTTCTGTCTGCCCTCCCTGGAGGCTTTAAATATGCAGAAAACTGTCTTCATGTTCCTTTTCTGAAGATTTAGTGACTAAGTTTAATTAATCTTTGAATATGGAAATGAAATGAACTCTGGGCCCTCTCAATTCAAACTTCTGTGCCTGGTAGTAGCATACTAGCAGAAAATCAGACACTATCCTGTTTAGGCAATTGTTGAGCATGTGAACTCATTTGTGAAAGAAAGTTTATTTCTTAGGAATGTGAGGCTTAGAAAAATTATAATTCCTATAATTGCTCCCTATATATTTTAATTCTCTTGGGTTAATTTCAATGGAATTTGATGGAAGAATAGGTGTACCAATTAACTGAGCTCCTCTAGGTCTTTTAGCAGATGGAAGAAAAGGAAAGAAGTCAGTACCTCCAGTGTAAGTCTAACATGTAACAGCAACACAGCTGGCTAAAACCCAGCATCACAGAAATATTGTCAGACGTTGGTGTGGAATCCAGGGGTTGGCTGCTGCTTGCCTAGACTAGATGGGCATTCTGAGGGACACAGAAGTCATTGAGAGTAGTTCATCAGGGTCTGGAAGTCACAGGGTAACTTGAAGAACCTGGAAATACTACACATATATGAATATTAAGCCAGATCTTCCCAGGCTTCATTTATTTCTGCACTCAATGGAGCAGCAATATGTGATACAAATTTGCAGAGAAGCTACTTGATTCCGAAAATCAATTTTGTTTGGCCTTTTTTTTTTTGTTTGTTTGTTTAGGTTTTTTAGGTTTTTTTTGGCGTGTTTTGGTTTGATGGTTTTTTTTGTGTTTTGGTTGGTTGGTTGGTGGTTGTTTTTAGTTTATTTGGGGGTTTGGAGTGTTTTGTTTTGGTAAAAGCATGTGGGTTTTGTTTGGTTTTTTTTTTTTCTTTTTCTTTTTTATTTTTCTTTTTTTAACAGATAAACCTTTGGCCATAATTAGCAGAAAGTGAGACAAGGTATTTATGAGCTGACATCTAAACTACTGGTTGGAAATGAGTCTGCTCTGTATACCTTCTTCCCTGAAATAAGTTTTTGGAATACTGTTTGTTGAAAGGAAAATCTATTCTTTGACAGTGCAGTAAGTTATTGAACAACAAATTTCTCTCACCAGAAGAATTAATATTTATGTTCATGCTGAGCAGGATGATATTTAAAACTTCTACTATGTTTTCATTTCCTGTTTTTCCAGAGATGAGGAAGAAATTACATTGTGCCAGAAGACCGAAGACTTGTTTTCCTGATTCTCTTTAGATTTGCTACATATTTTTCGCCAATTTCCTTAATCACGTTGGAAAGCAACTAAGTCTGAATTTATCCACACTACATGCCTGACTGGCACTCTCATATGACTATAGTGTTAACTGGAATCTTGTTCACTAAATCACGATTCTGCCACACAGTTTCTGTGCAAGGAGCTAGACTGAAATGAAGCATGGCTTCTCTTAATTAAAAACAATTCTAGATAGAAATAAATTATTATCATGTTTAAGTACAAGTAACAATGAGGACTTCCCATGCATGTGTTTTCAAATAGTATTTTTGAGGGAAATAGATAAGTGTTCCTGCTATTATAGGAATTAGACAGTTCTGTTCACCAGGGTTGCATTAACAGTACACAAATTTGGCAGAAGATGAAGCTCCTTTCTTTCCAGCTGCTCCTCAGAAATCAGAGGTGCTTGTTGCATCTGGACTTAGTTTCTGATTTCACCTCATTTGCATTCTTAGGGATGTGAAAGTTAATATGTTGTTGGGGGTTAATGAGAGTCATGGTGATTTTGGTGGAAATTTATAGTTGATACAAAAGTAAAATAAACACTTTGTCCTCTTCCACCCACCAATGTGACCTTAAAGGCTGTCTGACCTTTGCCAGAGAGTCTTTGTACTCATCTCCTTGAAGAACCAAATTCAGAACCAGGCTTGTTATGCATGGCAAAGGAGGAGAGAGTCTGATGGCTCATCATTGGGTTTGGAGGCCTCTGCTTCACCCCAGACACCCTTCAGGTGTCAGCCTTACTCCAGCAAGATCAGCAAGAAGCCCAGCTCATATTTTCTTCAACTAGTCTCAACAATTCACCACCAGCTGAATACAACTCTGTAGTAAGTCTGACAATTTATCACAGCTATAAACACTTTACTGATATTTTCCTATGGAAACTGATAAGCATCATTAAGAAGTTAATTTCTTTTAGAAGGGGGTAGGAAGAAAATAGATTCATTTCTCCTAACTGACGTGAAGCACTAGCTTATCACAATAGGCCTAGAACTAATTTTGATTGGATTCTTTATTTAATAGCACAGAATCATGGAACCACAGGATGGGTCAGGCTGGAAGGGACCACAGTGGGTCATCTGGTCCAACCTCCCTGTGCAAGCACAGTCATCCTAGAGCACATGGCACAGGACTATGTCCAGATATTCTTGAATATCTCCAGTGAGGGACACTCCACAACTTCTCTCGGTAATCTGCTATAATGCATGGACATAACAGAGAGTTGTAGAATATAGGTTACATGTAAAATATTTTTAAAGTATTATATTCTCTAGTTAATGTTGCTGCATATAATATTTTTACTGTGATTTACTCTAAATGAATTTAAATGTTTGGGTGCCTGATGTATTGCTGGATAGCTAACATACTATGATCTTATAAAAAAAGTCATTAAGCATTGCAGTGAATTATGTCTGAGTAACCTGTCAAATCCTAAATTATTGATGCTTTCTATCAGGTTCTGAAAAATATGTTGCTAATTCTGCTGTCTGCATGAATAGAAACCCAGATGAGATGAGTAGGAGGGCTGGGCAGAAGCATAGTTTGAGACGCTGGTTTCTTCAACTCAGTGAAAGGGGCAAGACAGGGAGCCAGAAAGATTGGGGTGTATCTCCTGAAAAGCCAAAGAAGGGGATATTCTTTAACAGTTGTTTTCGGAGTAATAAGAAAATGGCCCAAGCACTGCAGCACTTAATCTAGGTGAGATAATATGGGTGAATAGGAAAATGCTAATAGAACCAAGCTTTTTGCCACAGAATAGAAATGTATTTGTTCTTATTAATACACAACTTCTATAAAATAACAACTCATGTACTGCCATACTAGTACAATTCTACATCCCACTGATTTTGTGTGAAGAGAAGCCAAATACTTACTATGCAGTTTTTCAATAGATTGTGGAAGCACGTATTCCAAAATGACTACTTAGAAGGCTGGAAGTTTCTCTTACAGAAAACAGTTAGCAATAGTATTAATGTTTTTTAAAAAATTTAAAATCAGTAGCTCTGTAATGAATAAAAAGTAATTTCACCTTTTAAAATCAGATTAAAAACCTGAACTGAACTGGATAAGTAATGAGAATTTGTAAAATGGAACTAATCTTCTCTAAGTAATTCTGAGAAATATATTGCATTAAAGACTTTGAGGTAATTTCTTATACTCTGCCTCTAATCACAGGAACATGATAATATTTCATGTTTTACCCTAGACTAGTATAATTTGCTGATTATCTGAAAAAAATGTTCTAATTTAGAGAAGTACTTAAGTATGTTCCTAAGCTTCTGGTACTTAATATAAAACTAGGAATTTAGACATTTGAGCCATCAAGCATGCCATGTAATAATTAGACAACATGCTCAGAATTGTGGCTTTGTAGATGCCTTATAAATATTTTATTTAAATAAGATGGAATAAACATTTGGCATTAAAATCTTTGTGGTGGCTTCGCATGGGAAGCATTCATGGAAGTGATGCGAAACTTTTGACATGCTTCTGTGAAAAACACATGTTAAAGACAAGAGAAACTTGGGAACTCTTTTTCTTTTCTGTTTGGCAAGGAGATAACAGGGGTATGGCTGGGCAGCCCCTGCCGCGGGCACCCACTGGGCCCACCATCCAAGATCCTACGACCACAGAGGTTCTCCTGCAACTACTGGGCAGGGGGAAGGAGAAGCCACCTTCCCCCCTTTCCTCCTGGCATGCTGCTGCTAAGTTCTGGGTTGGCTGTTGAGATCTTCTCCGCCGTTTCTCCCAGCTGCAGTTCCTGCTGTAAGCTGCTGAGCCTGGATGGGGTCAGGTGACCATCTATAGGCTCTGGGTGAGATATTAACTCTCTTAGTGCTTCAGTTTTCTCTTGAGTGAGAGGAAAGAACAAACTGTAAACATGTAAAGAAGCAACATGAAGACATAGAAGTTAGTGAAAAAAGAGTCAAGTCTCAGATGGTCGGGATGAGGAGATGCTTTGATCTTCAGGCTGAAATCCTCTTGTAAAGCTATAGAGAAAGACTCTTTTTTTCCCTATAATGCATGAAGATATGGGGAGATGAAAATGTTTAAATTGTAGTGATTGAGCAAAGGCTTCTATGCTAAAGTAAACAGATGTTAGGGTAGCTGTGGTTTTATGAGAAGTTTGAATAGGGAAGCAGAGAAGAGTGATGAAGATCTTGTACTCATAAGAAGAAGATGATTTCAGAGATAGATAATGAGAACTTTTGGCTTTGAACAGCTCATCTTTAAAACAATACCCCACAAGTTGACATGGCTCATAAGCCTAGCTGTGGGAAAATCCTGTGGAAAATGGGAGGAACTTCATGATTGCAGATTTCTCTGGGCAAATCCTATTCTTGAGAGAGCCACGAGAGAACTGTTTTCTTGTGAAGAAGTCTCTATAACATTAACAAGAGGGACTTCTCTCCCTAAGTAAACTGAAGGAAGAGTATTTTAGAGATTGTAGACTGACTGAAATTTTAAGTTTGTTTCTTTACATTGTCAGTGGGAAAGAAAACGTTATGGGGAGAGGAGAAGTGTCCTGAAGGTTTTGTTCCGATTCTTATTACTGTTTCTTTTAGTTACTGTTAATAATTTTTTTCTTTATACCCTTTTAAAGTTTTGAGCCTGCTTTGCCTTTCTCCTAATCCTACCTCACAGGAAGTGAGTAAGTACATTCTAGTGAGTGTGCTCGTAACTGGCCAGCACTGGACCCACCACACTCGTTAGTACATTAGCCAGAAAATCTCAAATTAGCAAACCAAAACAATTACAATCTTTAAACAAGGCAAGCCTTCTGGAAGGATATGACCCTTCAAGATTCAATAAAACATTAATTGCTACATCTGTACTTAGTGGCAGTAGTAAGTAGTAGACTTAAGTCTGTAAGTAGTTTTGGCCGTAAGAATATTTTTTTTATAAAACTTCCGTTACAGAAATGTTTTATGTCTTCATAGTGGCAGAAAAGAAATTTCTCTTGTTATTTATTTTTTATTGCCCTTCAAAAATTCCAAGACCTCTTGATTGCTCCTTTTTGTAATAATTTGGACATTTTGTCTGTATCATATGCAGTATACGTATAACATGACTTTATTTCTGATGATAACAAGATGACTGTCATTAGTGTAAGTGGTTTCATCTCCTCCTTTTCTGTATGAAGCTCAGATAAAAATGGTGTAGGCCAGCACTTACTGGGTAGGAATAGGCAAGGAACTTGGGGAGTAAGAGCACCAGGGGAAAGATGAGGGAATGGGAAATATTATATATGGTTGATAGATGAATGAAGCGATTTAGTTCTGTGAGAGAGTGGTTCAGAGGTAGTTGGAAAACTGAAAAATAAGAGAATGTGTGGATAAATATTTCATATACTTACAAGGAAGAGTAGCAAGGTGTAATACCTTTACCGTCGTGGTAAAGGAACAAGAGTGAGGCAAACATCTCTCTTCAATGAATGTGTGTTACATTCATTGAAAGTGACATTTTAAAATGCAACTTGATGAATTCCAAACAAAAAATGATTATTACATGAGTTAGGAAAATATTTTGAAAGAATTTAACACATTTTGAAGCCAACTGCTTACTATTGAACCAGTCACAATAAAGGTAGCATAGTGATTGTTGGCAGAGAATAGTTTATTTTAAAATATAAAATTAAAAAAAAAATCAGACATCAGTGGATCCCTACAGTATGTGCTTTACTTTTCAAGCTAACCATGCAGAAAATCTCACCTACCAATAAAAATGGTTTAAATTAGTTTGTAATATGTATGCGGCAAATTGCAAGCTCTGAGGGACCAGGAACTTTGATTTAAATGATAGATGTAAATATCTGATGCTCATCTACCACTTTTATGCAAAACTAATCCTTAGTTCTTGGCAGTCTTTAATATCTTTTGTCTAAGCTGTGTATAACAAGCAGTGAAGTAAGGACTTGAATGAAGAGGACTTCTAAAGAGTCATTAGAAATATGTGGCTTGTTTATTAGCTTGGTAATATTTTTAGAGGAAAAAAAAAAAAAGAGACATTTGTAAGGGTGTAGTTCCCTGAAATACATTTTATTCTTATTTCCAGTAAAAAAAAAATTAAAAAAAATTGGAAGATTTATATGACAAACTATTGTTTAAAAAACAAAAATGCTTATTTGTATGGATAGTCTAAAAATATTCATTAAATACTGAATGTACTTTAAATTTTCCTCGTTCTTTAATTTAAAATATTATATTTTGAAGGGACTCACTATTCCTTCCTCCCTCCCTCATTTCCTTCCTTTCAGTTTTGGAACTTTAAGAATTGCTTGGATCACACATTTTCTTTTTCCTCCATACCTTTGCTCCAGGATGTGACGCTTATGGAAAGACACCAATTACCATGAAACACTTGACAAAGTCACTAGAATTGACAGCACTGATGCTAGGTAGCATATTGGAAATGACAGTCATTGACACAGTACTGGAGGGTTTCTGTACATTACAATAAAATGTTATATTGGGAGATATTGTCAAGTGCTTCCACAACAACATTTGTGCTTTTTTCATTTTTATTGTGTTTGAATAGCCTCTCCGGTGTCTGTGAGTACTGCATTCTGGTAGAAAATACGTGTAGTGACTGAAATTGGAAAGGAAACTCTCAATAGAGCAGTGCCGCTTCTTTAACCACGGGCAGTGGCATAAAAGAAGTCTGAATACACAACTTGATAAAATTTTATGTTCTGTCTTTTCTATGAGCTGAGGGATCAAAGCTGTCATAATACTTTGAATAATTAGCTGAAATAAGTTGTGACTATTTAAAGAAAAGAACATATGCATTGCTACTGAATATTAATGTACTATGGATAACTGGTCAAGAAAGGAAAGAAATTCAAATGTTTCCCAACAATGTCATTAGTGAAAAATAATTTTTATCTTTCACCAGTTTACTAGTGCACTTCCATGCTGAGGCTGATGGTACATCAGAGCAACACTACACAGTTTTTCAATCACATTTGATGCAGAGCGGTCTGCAAAAATTTTCAGGATTGAAAGCATTCCTTCAGGGCAAAAGACTTGGAATCATTGACTTTGAATGAAGATAATCTGCAAAAGATTGACTGCATCATTTGTACTCAGTTGTGCTATTGATTTTGAACAGACCATGCTTGCTTTTTCTACTACATGAGTTAACAGTGTTTGACTGACCTTGCTCAAACACGCTAGTGTTGTGAGAACATTTCTCTCCTGTCTTTCTCTTCTTTTTCTTTTTCTTTTTCTTTTTCTTTTTCTTTTTCTTTTTCTTTTTCTTTTTCTGAATGCACAATGATTTTATAGCTCTATGACTTCTATTTAAACAGGGTATTAAAATCAAAGGAGAACTAGTACCACGTCTTTCCAGCTGGTTACATTAATGCTTGTCAAGGTAATGATCAGGGTTATGTAACAGATCCCCCCCACACACCATTTTAGAGTCTATAATCATAGAATTGTAGAACAGTTTGGGTTGACACAGACCTTTAAAGGTCATTCAGTCCAACCCCACCTTGAAATGAGAAAGGACACCTTCAACTCAGCCAGGGTGCTAAGACTCTTACCCAATCTGTTTTAGTGTTTCTAGGGATGGAGCATCTACCACCACTCTGGGCACCTCTTCCACTGTTTCACCACCCTCATCACAAAAATTTTTATATTTATATTTAGTCTGAATCTACTCTCTTTTGGACTAAGCCCATTACACCTTGTCCAATTGCATGAAGACCTGCTAAAAGGCTATTATTTGCTTGACAAAGAAATAGCTTAGTGTCGTGAGAGCTTTGCTTTCTGTAACATGTAGCTGTTTTTTAAGCAGAGGACATTGTCATGGGCAATGGAGCAGAAAAATGGGCTGATTCTCTTTATTTTTCCCTTCCTCCTCACTTTTAATTAAAAAATCAGAAAAAAAGGAATTGTGGCAGTTGCATTTAGCACTCATTTACCTCTTTTAAGGAGGGTGCTTTGATGCACTTAATGGGCGCTACAATTTTGCGAAGTCAATAACTCCTGAAATGTAAGGTCATTTGAGTTAACACTTATAAACGTAAATGTGATGCTTTAACAACAGTGCATAAAACATTAATGGATCACACACCGTATCATGCATGGCAGTGCCAATATTATCCATTGCCATAAAGGCAAATGATTGCTTCAGGGGCACAGAAGTCCCACTGTTTGAGGTGGTATTGTATACCTGATGTGTCAAAACAGCAGTGGCAATGTATCAAATCAAGAGAAGTACAAAACTGAGATTCAGAAAGGGAGGAAAACACTATTTTTGAAATTTAACAATGGCAGAGAGTACAATGCAGAGTTAAAAGAAATGTCAAGCAAGACTGTGAAGCTGCGGTTTGGAAGGAAATCTAAAGCATAAGAAACTCTGGTGTTACTTTGTGAAAAGATCTTCATCATAGCCTGTTTAACTGTTTACAGCCTGAAAAATGTGCATGTCTGTACACTGAAACTCATCACACTTTGTCTCTTCTCATGTAAACTTCTTAAAAGTCTGAGGAAAATAAGCTGAGTTTTTTGTTTGTAAGAAATTTCCTTGACAGAATAATACAAATATGCTTGTAAGAACCTTGTCTCTCTCTCATTTAGTAATGACATATTTTTAAAAATTTAAATATTTTTAATATTTTTTCTTATTTAAATAAATCCTAAAAATTAATTTGACTAAGTTAATGTCTCTCTTTTTAAACAATTTTAATGGAATGGACATACAGGATGCTTGGAGGTAGTACTGCCGGATGGATGCATTGGAATTGTGAGTTTGTGAAAAATCTGTTTGGAATTATTTTGCAAGAGTTGGCAGGATATGTGAAGTAGTTCTTCCACACTGCTAAGAAAATTTAAAGCCTTGGATAGTATACTGAGTTGGTTTTAGGCACTGGACTTTGAGGAAGGTATGAATAAAGGGAGATCAAAGAGAATAATCAGTATTCTTGAAAATACTGCATCATTAAAAAATATGAAAGAAAATGGGACTAGATAGAGAAGCCTGGGCATGGAGGATGAGAGAGGAAAAGAGGGCAGTATTAGGAATTGGTAGCTCAATTTAGTTTTTGGAGTCATCTAAAACTGCCAGCAGCAGGCAGAGAAAGAACATGAAAGAGGTAATCCATACCATGTACAAGGACTAGTGAAATTAACACCATCAAGGAAAGTTCACATTAGAGATAAACAAACTGAATTTTCTAATGGCAATGATGCAGATATACTGACACTTAACACTTTGGAGGTTTTAGAACATCCATCACCATAAACTGTTTTCTTTGAGACAGGCCAATATTCATTGGAAATAATGTTGATTAGAAGATGGTCCTTTGTCAGAGGGGAGAAAGGATAAGACATGGTTAGAATTTGACAGCTGTGAATTGAATGTAAGAGTAATGTTACAGGGAGGAAAAAAGGCTTTGTGACTGTTCAAAGTGTGTATTTCCTAGACTGCTGACAGCTGAGAAGAAAAAAATCAAATAAAACTGTGTATTTGGGGACTTTTTCTAACGACATTTTTCAAAAATAATTATGAAAACATTGAAAACCATGGTTTGTAAAAGGTATGCCAGTGGTCTGTATTTAGGTTCTCCAGGCTTCCTTGCTAAAAAAAGGTTATGACCAGATGAGTTTTCATAAAAGGTGAGGCACATAATTATCTTTATGTAGTGGGTCAAAGAAGTCTATCCCTTCCTTTCAATAGGCTTTTATTGAATTGCAGCACACATACATGGGATTATAATCCATTAATATATAATTATTTTGGTGCTGTTTTTTGGTTGGTTTGGGTTTTTCTCGGATTTTTTTATTTCATGGGGGTTTTTTTATTTGTTTGGTTAGGGTTTTTTTTTTTTCCTTTTTTTAAGGCAAAACCAACAGATAATGGGTGCATAGGAAACTTTATTAAAGCTAATGTTGTTACATGGATTTATATTGAAGGCTATTTCATATATCAGCTTGTCCACAAAATTCTGTAGACTTAAAACCTTTTTTTTTTGGTATGATTATTATATGTAAAATGTATATAAAAATTTTATTAATTAAACTTAGCATAATATTTTGAAGAATGGTATTGTGGCTTTTGTTTCTGTTCTTCATTAAAGTAGGGATAACCAGGATGAGTAAAGATAAAGATAGGGCTTGGAGCATAGTTCTTTCAAAAGGATTGATCTGAGTTGTTTAGGACTTTTTGTAAACAAGCCAGTTGAAATATGTGGTAGCTAAAGCTTAAGATGTGAAAGTGGCAAATCTAATTACAAGCTGATGTTTAAAAATGTCAGTGAAGGAAAATGACACTACTATTTACATAATTTACAGCTTTTAGGGTTCTTTTTATCATTTTTATACCTTATTATGGAGAACAGGAATAAGATGATGTTCTTTGAAATGAAATTCCATTTATGTTTTTCATGCAACATTTTTATAAATTATCTGAATCATTCTAGCTCCTGATTTTACCATCCTGTGATCCATTCCACATAAGACTTCTCACCACTTTGTCACACATTACTGGCAAAAGAGGCTCATAAATATCTGTGATATTTTTTGATGTTTGCAGATAAACTGTTGGGTAAATTTATGTTTGTTTGTTGTAGGTATGACAATACTTTCACTGACCTCACTAAGCATA
Organism: Pyrgilauda ruficollis; assembly: GCF_017590135.1. Classification (NCBI taxonomy): domain Eukaryota; kingdom Metazoa; phylum Chordata; class Aves; order Passeriformes; family Passeridae; genus Pyrgilauda; species Pyrgilauda ruficollis. Next base: position 14,082,767 of record NW_024525156.1, read on the forward strand.
TGTTAAATGAAGATTTTATTCAGCCTATGAACACCAGTTTTGATGTGGATGCTTATGCACTTGTTAAGACTGCAAAAAAAAATCTTAGTGAGCTGCTTAAAACTTTTTTATGTCTTACCTAATAGCTGGAAATAGCTTCTCCCTTTGATTTAGGGAGAAGAAAGCAGTGAGACTAATATGCACTTCCCTCTTCTGACAAAGAGCAGCCTAGATGTAGTCAAGCAGAGCTATTGCAAAAGGTTTCAAGGGTAGTCGTACCAACTCACAAGAGAAAAAAAAAAAAAAAACAATTATAAAATTTCTTCCTCCTTCCCAAGGCTCATTTGAATACCTCTACTCTTAACTTCCTAGTCTCAGTTTCCCTTTGTTTCACCATGCATTGCAGTCATTCTTTCCCAGTGCCTTCAGCGCAGTGACAGGCTGGGTCAGGACTGTAATACTGTCTGCCAGTCCCAGATATCTTGCTTTGCTCTTCCAGTCCTTGCTGCTTCTCCATTTGCCTCTGCGCTGCATGGTCTGTAGTCCTTCCCAGTGTTCTGGCCATTCCAAGGTGGCTACCTGTGGCCTGGTGTGGGTCACCTGTGAGCTGCATCTCCTTTGTCATGGAATGCCTTCTTCCACAAGCGTGTCTCCAGCCACGTCCTCAGCAATGTCCTCTTTCATGCATTCTGTTTTCCCTTCCACATCTCCTGTACCTTCCTCCACCTCCAAATGCTGCTCTCTCTCAAACATGCCTGTACAGAGGTGTCATATGCCACAGGTTTGGCTGGCATTGGGCTACTCACAGCAGTGCTCTAGAGCCAGCTGGAACAGGCTGTGACTGACTAAGGGCAGCTCCTGGCGCTGCTGATATGTGCTGCCAGTCATGCCCAGCTCATTCCCTCAAGCAAAACATATTTAAGATGTCTTTGAACATACATCCATTATAACCTTACTTTTCACATCATCATCATATTAACACACATGCATTATAAATCCTGTTCTTCTTTCAAGACCGCAGGGATCTCTCACTGCAATCCTGTGCACATCTACTCAGATAAAGTGGCAGTGTGTTCACCCCACCTCACCCTGGGAACCAAGTTACAGGCACTCACACCATACACATCCATCAACATGGCATCATTAAACATTTTAAACATTGCCCCTGCAAAAGGTGTAATTGAAAGCAATTATGAGGTACTTCTTTCCCTCTCTGTCAGGGCCCTGGTGTGCTAATGGACCTTATAGCCCTGGCCAAGCTTACCTGAGACATCCCAGCCACATGCCCTGCCTTTGGGTCAGAGTCCCATTTAAGCTCAGCTGGAGGGTGGATCTGTTTCCATCTCAGCCACAGCCATAGTCATACTTCCACAGCCACAGACATACTTACTGCCAGCCAGAGATGCTGCTAATTGTGACCCTGATCTGTGTACTGGCTTCCCAAGTTGGCTTCAGACCTGTCTCTTTTACATGGACTTGTTGAGTGATCACTGGGCTGTGTGTGATCCCAGTTATCCTCACCAGACCTGGTCCTGAATGTGCTCCTCAGACTGACTTCTGACCACATTGCTGTGAAGTTGAGTGGCCATCTAGGCTCTTGATTGAATCTGGCTGCCACCTCTGTTTCTGCACTGCCTGCCTTGTCCAGGTACCATGGGATGGGGCCCTGCCATGCTGGCTGTATTATCACCCTCAGCTCCGGGCTTCTGAATGTCTTGTGCCATTCCATAGGTATTGCACTGTCTGACTGCTTGTGCTGTGGTTTTCTGAAGAAAGTTCTAATTGCATTTTCTGGCTCAGTAAAAAGCCAGAATGCCCAACAGTTTCCTGGGCTCTCTGGCTAAAAATAACTTTCCTTTATTCTCCCATCCCAAGTCAGGCTAACTTATCAGCCTTATCAGCGTGCCTCTCTTCTCCAGTTCCTTTGTGTTTGTGATACGTGCATTAAGTTGCTTATTAAAGTACATCTCTTCTGAGCAGCCATTATATTATTTTAATAGTTCTGCTGCCTATTGCCACAATTCCAATGTTTGAGCCATTTTCATGCTGTATTAACCAACACCCAGAAGTCAGTACAGATGTGGTCATGGCAACTTATGCTCCTGAGCATCTTTAAAGGGTATTTTCAGTGTAATTGCTTCTACAAATCAGAGTGTTTAGGCCTTTTTCAGGTGTCAGCTCCCCATCTGGAGGGTATCTTGCCATCTTGGTTTTTTTTTACAGGTTCTGTCAGTAGGCAGACTTCATTTATTTTCAGAATTCAATTCATTGCCTGTTGAGGTTTCAGTAACCCAGGTAGTCTAGTCTTCATCATATTGTTGATCTGTTATGATCAACATATCATAACATATGATGACCTGGTCTGGAAGTACAACCAACACATGCCCCTGTCCATCTTGTTAGTACATGCCCAAGGCCTGTGTTTCTTGAGTGGGCCATCTTAATTTGGAGTATTTAATAATAAATCTACCACTGAAGAAACTGCTGATTACCTAGCATGTTTTATTTAGTACTTTAGTGTAGTTCCTCTAATTAGTACATCCCCAGCATGGCATAAAGGTCCTACAGATGCCTGCTGCTGTAAAGTTTGGTAGATGATGCCATTTCAGGTCCAGACCAGACATTTTCAGGTGTGTTATCATAGGCCATACAGCTAATATTGCACTCTTCTCCCTCCACTCTGGCAGGTATATATCTCCCTGATCAAAATGATGTCTTCACAGGTTATCTGTGACACCAGAGGGGTGTTAATGACTGTGCCCAGGCATTAGAGATTTTAGGTCCTGACATCCTGAAATCACCAACTTTGGGGTCTCTCACTGTCCTGTAAACACACTGCAGCTGCCCAAGCAACTTCAGCCTACTATCACCTTATTTCTCATTCCTTCCATGGGTATATTTCGTCCTTGCAGAATAGAATGACCTGTTGGTTTGTTCTTCCAGCCTGTCTTGGTCACTCTGTGCAATATTCCTTTTCTAAGCACGTGCCTCTTCCTCCACATACATATCAATTGCAAATGTGCCAACAGTGCATCCTGTGGCCTCTTCCCAGGACAGACCTCTGTGGCGTTGCACTTCTTGCTGATCTCTGTGTGCAGTACAAGCCATTAACCACTATCCTCTGAACCCTATTGTCCCAACTACATTTTTATCAATCATGTTGTCCACATATCCAGGTTATAATATTCCTCCTTGTGTCCACTATCCTGAAATCACAGACCCACACTTTCCTTGTTCAGCCTTTGAACACTGGTGTAGTGGTAGAAGCTTTTCTTGTTTCCCCTGATGTCCTCAATTTCTTTTTTCAGTAAGGGATAAAATTCTATGTGGAAATTTGGTTCAATGAATGACATTTTGTCCAAGACATAGAAGTGTATGAAATGAAGGGATATGTTGTAGTTAGAGAGTTAAGAGTCATTGAGAAAAGCTATTCAACAATAACAGTATGATTGTTCCTATAACTGCATTCATAATGAGAAATACATCTGTTGTCATCATTTAAATGTTACAAGCAATAAATTTTCCTCTCCTAAAACTTTATAGGAGCAATTACGATTTTTTAATGAACTCATTAGTATTACATGGGTGAGAAAAAGCAGGTTGAGTGCTGTATTTCACATCGTTAGATAGCTGCTGTGACTATATTCTTTTTTAATTCAAAACTTTTCTGGAGACAAAAGTGATTGAGAAAAGGTTTTCTGTAGACTTACTTTTTTGATATCAGCTTTTAACACTAAGTGATAACTTATGAGCAACACATGAACGCATTGAAAATTCAGGTTATGACAAATAAGACTTCTTGACAAAATCTGACATTTCAACTTATTTTTAATTCATGTTTATTTCGTTCAACATTATTGGATTGATATTACCTTTTCCTCACTCTTCTTTCTTAATTCCCTTTTCCTCCTCGCCCACAACATTTTGTCTGAACTTGGGGTGAAAAAGTCTCAGGATGTGATTTCTTGTGATTTTTAAAGAAAAAAAAAAATTTTTTTATTTCTTCTCCTACTTCTTTGCTTGCTTTGCCTTTTGCATCCACTTCTCTCCAATCTGTTGCTATATTACTTTATTTTTCATTCATATACAATCTGGTAACATTTTACTCATCCTAAGAATTACCTTACTGGTCAGTATTGGAAGATTTTACATGTCATGTAATTTAAGAAAATGAAGTACTTAATGAGTGAAGGCTTTGTGTTTCATCATGTAACAAACATTTAAGACATCCTAAATGTACCTTTTAGATAGTATACTTGTATATTGGCTATGCTAGGGGAGGATATTTTTTAAAGAAATATTGCTTTGGCTTTGGAAACAGGAGTGAAAAAATCAGTTCTTACTGAAAATTCCATAGTATTTTGGGCACTAATTTATCAGCTTATAAGGTATCCTTTAAAGTAGTCTGTTTTTCTGATGAAGTTACTAATACTTTAGCCATTAATGGCAGTATCAATAAACATTCTCTATGTCTTCTGATAGGAGTCTTTTGAGGGTAAAAGCTTTCTATTTTGCCTTCATTTCTGTTTATTTGCTCTAAGATTTTGGGACTATTACAGAAAATTAAGGGAAATCTCTCATTACAGGATTTTTTTTTTTAATAGGACACAGTCCACTGCATTTAAAATTGCTTGGAATAACTGCAAAATCAGATGCTTCCGCCTTCATTCTAGATGTTGATAAGTGAAAGAAAATCTTGCTTCTACATTTAAATTAATCTAGAAGTGTAGAGGAAATGAATCCTCATTCAGTATTTATTTATTAATGCAAATAACAGAAGCAAACAAATCTGCAAGGCAAAGTAATGGTTCTGATAAATTTTTTCCCTGTTGTCTCTATTGTGTTCAGCTGACAATGCTTTCTTTTGTTCACCATCATCTGCTTCTGGAGTCTTGCTTCTATTTGTTTCAGTATAGTTGATTTTTGCCTTTAGAATGCTATAAAAGCTATAATCCTTGATTTTAAAAAATAAATCAATATTTAATAAAAATATAAAATTATGGCATCTGCTAGAAGTAAAAAGACAAATTTATTCTGACTCTCAAACCCAAGCTGTTGACAGGTTTTCCTTCCTTGTCAATAGGAGAGAACTTTGAGGATCTTTCTGTAGGGGTATGGTGTTTCAGGAGACTGCAGAAATTTTAAGTTTAACTAAAATTCCTGAGCTTGTGCATGAAAGCTTTTCCTAAGTAAAAAAAATAATGTTTTGCATTACCATATTGTTGTGCTCCCACTTTAGCATTAGTTTATGTAGTGACTTGTATTGGGACAAAAAAGGAACTTAAACCATGTGTAGTTGCTCATTTCCTATATCTTTCCCAGTAGTCATCTTGTGTAACTAGCAAGCAGTGTCCCGCCACTGTTTTTGTTTTACAGACACCAAACCTCCCATTTTCACCCATTAGTTGCAAAGAGTTGCACAAGAGGCTGTTTTCAATCTTGCATTTCCAGAAACCATTCATATTACCCTAAATTAATGCTCAAATCAGAACAGGTTTGATCTGTCATGTGCCCGTATTCAGCTGTTACATCAGTTAACAATCGGATCATCCCAGAATTTTCCTTAATCACTTCACAGCATATATCTTGTGCTGTGATTCTTTATCCCAACCCTTCTGCACATTGAATGGCATCACAGTTGCCAGCCAATAAGGAAACGACCTTATGCTGCATAAGCTTTGATATTTCATCATGTTAACCCTACACATGTTATTGATGATGGATTACATACCCAGATCCTGCTGAGATCCTGCAGATCAGTCCTCAGTAATTGTTAAATGACTGAAAACAGTTTGATGGCAGTAACCCTGTTATGCTTAACCTCAGCTACCCACCTACATTTTTGTGAATGTTGTCAATGTTATGCATTCAGATCAAGTTTATTCTTATCTTTCATATTACCCAATCTGCATGCATTTATTTTCCACAGCATCTATTTGACTGAAAAAGATGGTATTGCATATGTCCTGTGATGACTAAACGGGACTCATTTTCCTGCCTGTCACTCTAAAATAAATTGAATGCAGGTAAACTCTTTTCCAGATATCTCTCTTTTGACCTGCAAAACTTATCAGCTACATATGTTGTACAGCTGAGACAGCTGGTCTGTTCTTTTGGCTTTTGAGTTGACTCACCACCCTAAATGGCAGCTTTAGCTTTGTTAAAGTACTGTTTGATAACTGTTTGTCTGCTGAGAACTACTGATTATGTAAACATATGGGTATCCATAGAGAAAACAGGAGACCTCCTTGCCCCTGAAGCATCCCTGAAGCAAGAGATTTTGTGTTTTACTAATATTCATGTTAATTTTTAAGGGTTTATTGCAGTGTTTTTTCAGTCTTTTCATTTACAGAAGCTTTTTTTTTTTTTCCAAATTTCAGCGAACAGTTGTCTAATTAAAGCTATAAATTCTCCATGGATGATTAGTGAAATGGCAGAAAACCCCATGATGATACCTAGGTTACCGTGCCTGTGGCAAAAAACTCTTGTGTGTGTGTCCACCACAGGGTTAGGTGATGAATGAGTGTGACTTGTCAGCTGTGATATGATTTTCGGTTCTATTTTTTGTTCTTCTAGAAACTGCAGGCATGAATTTCTAAACAGAAGAGATTACCTCCTGGGTACTGCCTCTTAGGTAAACTATGTCCTTTGGGCTTTCTTAAATGTTCAGATTAAATGGTTAAGATGCTACAGAACTTTACTTTTATACATGAAAGATCCTGAAAATAGATACAGTAAGGTATTGAGGTAGTCACCATGTGTCATGCAGAAAAGATCGAGGAGAAACAATGAATTTGGTTCCAGGTCAAGTCTGTACTTGAAAGCTGAAGGATCTGTATGTGATTTATGTTGAGTCACATAAGACTACAAGACTACAACCATAACAAGGAGTCCTGAAAACTGCCACCTCAGATATTATATTCTGTTGAATGTTCTTAAAACATTGAGACTGCTATGATTTTGTGTAAAATGTCTTCACTTGAACCCTAATTTCTAATTTGATCCCTGCTCAGAAATTCTCCCATTCCAGAACAGACAGGCAGCCCAGTGAGGCTTAAAAACTGGATATTAATCTATGGAATTTTTTGTGCTTGCACATAATATTTTTCAAACACTGACCCAAGATGTAGGATTTCAGAGCTGCAAACAGTAGTGCAGCTGAAGTGAATTATTAAGCTGAAGTAATTATTAAATCAATAAGTAGAACCCCTTGTCTATCTATTCCCACTTTTTATATATTTGATAGACTTGGGGAAACCTCAGGTTATCACACTCATACTCTAGTTTAATATGTATTTTATTTAGTATGTTCATCAGTGGAAATCAGAGAAACTTCATTGTTTTCATATAGTCATTACCCAGTTGTTGAGCACGCTTCTGTGGAAGGTGAGGTAGAGTTTCAAATTGTCATCAAATAAGGAAAATGCCAACCTTTCATAATCTGTGCCTGGTGCACTACAAGGCTTGATGGTCACATGGAGCTCATCATCTTTTCTGGAATTACAGCTAGGAGGATGAATGGAGAAAACTTCCTGATTCCAAAGAATATGTTTCATTAAATACTGTGTCTAAATCTAAATATTGAATCTGGAAGGCTGTAGTTCTAGGGTCTAATTATTATTCAAGAACAGTAAGAGGAGAACATGAATATCTGATTTCTATAAGTTATCTTCTGAAACTTCTTTTCTATAATAAAAAGTTAAGGAAACTTCAAAACCATTTGTTTTTCCACAAACTTGCTTTTTCTGCATGTTGCCACTTTAGCTGCCTTCATCTGCCATCTTGTGGTATGTTGGCCTAATCTCATGTGTATAGAAATCCACATACATTATTTATTATATTTTACAAAACTTTCCTACCTCACATTTGTAATTGCCAGAGTGATACAATCAGATTTTACTTTTGTGAGCTAATGCATACAATAAGTGAATTTTCATACAGTATTTTCTTTTTAATATGGGAAAAAGAAAGACTGAAAAATCAACTAATTGCAAAGTAATTCTTGTTGAACATATTTCTGTTTATTAGAAATATATTCAAAGGACTTTGTGACTTTGTGTTTACTTTTCTCAATAAATTAGCATTTTTCAATTCAATAAAAGATCCAAGAATAATGTTTCTTGAAGTTTTTGAAAACACTTACTGGTAAAACTAGTAGAAAGGCATTGTGAACACACGTTAACCTTAACAGTAGATCCTCCTCTCTCCCTGAATTGTTTACAAGACCCAGGTACATTTATAGGGGATAACTTAGTCAAAAATATCATTGCAGTGACTCTGATATGTTGATGTGTCTATTAATATCTGTCAAACCTATTCTCCTATTTTCATTACCAGGAGCTTAGTAGGATAAGATAGGACAATCTGTACTGGAATACTATTGGCACTCCATTGGTATTTAGCCTCTGATAAATTTAGATATGCTTATGTGAAGTATTTATATTAAACACATAAGCATATTAAAAAACTTTTTTCTTCATTTTGCCAAAAATAACACAAGAATATTTAAAATAGTGAGCAGAGGGCAAGATGTAAAAGCTCTTTTGAAAATTACCTAAGTTAAGAGTGCCTTGATCCTGCAATTAGTTTCAGACTGAATTCTGTTAACAGATTGAAATTATATGACGTTTATAACTTCTTCTTCTTCTTTGGATTTATCCAAACTTTTCACCCAGCTCAACTTATAAGATCTAACTTTACGGTGAAGAGCTGCAACATTCCTTCCTGGATCTGTCACATGTATAGATATGTAGGACACATAAAATACATGGAAAAAAGTACTTGTGAAAATCTAATTATAAGGTTTTTATTAATTTTCTTAGGCTAACCTTTTATATATACTTAAAATTGTGACATCTTTCTTGTATTTTAACAGTTTGGAAAGCTACAGAAAATCCAATATTTATTATCCAGTTTGGTTAAATATAAAACATGATTGCAAGCAATTTCACAAATATTATCACTGACATTAAAAAATATATCTATATAGCTGTGAATATCCGGAGAAATTTATTTTTTCAACCCATTCTGGACTGTTAACTCTCCTACTTTCTTGACAATGAGATATACACCACAAGATTATCTATGTTTGGTCGGTCCCTGAAAAGCAGTTTGGCTCTAAATCTAAGCATGCTCTTTTCCCAAATGCAGTTAAGCCAGCAATGTAAAGCAACATAAGCTAGAAAATCTCCATGCTTTAGAAATATATTACAAAGCATTCAAAATATAAATTGTTAACTCTCCATAAGGAGATGGGTGTTTTATTTTCAAAAGAAAGATAAAAAAGAATATTGTTCCCAACTTTGAATGAAGCTGGCAGTCCATTTCTGAGTATTAGACAAAAATTAATTTGAACACTAGTAAGAGTAAGATCTAATATTGTGATACCATGGCACAGACTGTGAATTCCAGATTTTACCAGTTTTAATGCTCAGTTCAGTTTGACACCCAGGAGCTCAGCCTTGTTATACAATTACCTTTTTGCAGATATCAGTAAAACTCAGAATTACTGAACTTTGAAATTAGGGACAATTTTTTTCCAAATACAAAACAGATCCATAAGACATTATTTTGATGTTCACATGTCATCATCCATGATCTTTTCCTCCAGTGACCATCTCCATTCTCTTATGAAAGCTCAAGGATTTCTTGTCTGGATTCTATCCTCTGTGGAATAGAATGAGTTATTCATATAACCAGATAAACATGATTTGCTTGCAATTTCTAATTTATGGTCCTGTTACCCCTTTGTTACAATGAAAAGATAAAGCTATCCCATGTAGTAGTCAGGCCCAGGTGTAAGAAGTATTTCATGTGCAAGAGGACGAAAATTGTCATAGTAACTGTCATGATATTCAGGTGTCCATGACTAAAAGTAAAAAAAAAAACCAAAACAGGTGGTTATGGCTCTGTGATTCATTCACTCTATTGTCTGAAATAATGTGTCTAGAGAAAGAAACCATTTTACTACAGAATAGACAAGGTATTTCTACTTGTAGACCTTGTGATAGCTATATAGAAGCATAATAAGTTAACAGAAGCTTAGATGGACCCACAAAAAGATGCTAATGTAGAAGTGCACCATACTCTTTTTTCAAATTTTATTTTTGAAGAGTAAATTATTATAAAGCATCTATGTAAAGCATATATTTGGGCAATTTATTATATTTCCCAATTAGAACAGCTTAACTTATTCTTTAACACATTTTCAGAATTCAGATTTGGGGATCCTGCTTTTACTGTTGCAAGTGATTTGCAATAATAAGTTAGCACTAGCTGAACATTGTCAAAGAAGATGTAGTATTGTGTTGTTCAATGATTTGGGCATAAGGAGATAAGGGGAATAGGGTTTAGTCATAATGATAGCTCAGTTCCAGTGATACCAAATTTACCCTTGATATGCTTAAGAAAAAGCATTGAATCTGTTAGATGAACTGTAAAATTACAAGGATTTGTAGACATGTATTTAGGGTTTTTTTCCTGTGTCTCCTATTCTTACAAAAATTCAAAGAGAAACTTAGGGTATAAAGTGGTTTTATAGAAATTATAGAAAAACCTTTTTTTTTTTTTAATTGGCTGAGCTTTTTTTTTAAAATTTCCTGAAGTTAGGCGTAATCCCTCAAATGCAGTCATCAGTTGGATTTTTTCTTCAACATACCTCAAATATTTTAAATCCTTGAGATAATGGAATAGTTTACTACTTCTGTGGTTTACACAGGGAAACAAGGGCAAATACGCATTCTAGGAAAATTATATCACAAGAAAATGAAAGCCTATAAGTCTTAGAGTTTCAGTTTTGGTTTACTGAAGGCACAAATGTATTTGAGGAGTTGCAGCACAGTGTTAAAATGTTTCAAAGCATCTTCTAAGAAGGGAAAACAGACTACAACCTTTCCGATATGACACCTAATACAGCAAAACAAAAAGGGAAAGGAAAGTCCGTAAGCTGTCTGTATCAAAATGCCCAAACTCTACTAGTTCTACAATCAAGTTAATCTAAAAGAAAAAGTTATAAGGTATTGTGAGGCTTCACCTACATTTTTTTTAACCTATTACTGTATAGAATGTCAGTACTTTGCTAACATAAGTAAAGACTGCTGCACTGGATTGAATCTGAAGTAGAAGCTAAAACAGACCAGACTTAAGTGTTATATATTTGACAATTAAAAAAAAAAAAAAAAAAAGGAGCCCAAAAATAATTGTTCAAGCACTTTTTCTTTTCCTTTGTTTTCATTTTGTTGGAACATCCATTTGAACTCTGACTTCAAATGTTAAAGAACTTCTCTAAGTTCATCTGATAAAACAATACTTGCAGCGAAGTTTATATTAAGTTCAAATATTTTGTTCACAAAAAAAAAAATGTTTGCAATATCTTCTATTTCACTTTTATGTCCTTTACTGACTTTTATGTCCTTTACTGACTCTCTTAACCCAGCATGAGTTATCTGTTGAAGTTCCTTTAGGAGCTTGAAACTTTTACCTTTAGATTGAATTTATTTCCTGCTAAATGCTAAATGAAAAGTGGGACATCTGAAAAAACTGAGACCCTAGGGAACTACTATAGTTCAGGTATCAGCATCTGTCTAGGATAGAGAAGTATTTTATAGCCAAGAGAATTTGTGCAACTGCCAAGTTAGAATAAAATATATTTACTGGCTATAATACTGAAGCAAAGCAAGTACACATATGTTGATTTGTTTTTATGTTGGGCTTTTCAGAGGAAGCCATGGATTCCTGTAATGGCTGTTTTTCTTCCTATATTAAAACATTGCCCCTTTTTTTTTTTTTTAAAGGAAGATGCTATAAAAATGTTTTTGTTGTGACAGTATATTTCTGCATCAGCCCTATCAACAGTATTGCTGTATGATGGCTTAATTAGGTCAGTCAAAACAATATTATTGAGGTTCTGAAAGATCTTGTGGAGTGATTTCTGACTCCCTGTTGGCTCTCTAAACTTGTGGAAAGATTGGAGCTTCGTTATGAATCTCCTGACAATAAGTAGCAATCATATCACTGGCAGCTTTCCAAGGCAACATGGGGAACTTATGGACTTGTCACACTTCCAGGGTGTTGGAAGGTGCCAACCCAACTGTGATTCACTTCTGATTGCTTTTGCTGTCACAGAATCCTTTAAGGTTTCAAGCCTTTGGGGAAATCTCACAGAGGATGCTTGGCAAGATGTAAAGTGTCAGCTAAAGCATCATGTAACAGGGCAGATAATTTGGTAAAAGCCAAGCTGTTCAGGTTTCTTAATGGTTTAATCTGAACCACTACTGTTCAACTTTTTTTTTTTTTAATTAAAGTAATTAAGAGGGTGCTTGTAATGAAACACCTTTAGTAGGTGGTTTTCTGCTTATGAAACAATATGAGGACTCTGAATACTGATTATTCCCCTCCCCCTTTTCCCCTAAGAAATTGCTAATAGTTCATGTTAATTGAGCTAGCTATCTGCAAATCTGGGACTCTACTGGGGCTAGCATAATTCAAGAAAAATCTTTGGGTAAAACAGCAGGATCTGGAGGGAGTTTTATTGGTTTATAAAAGTTTTGTACTTAGAATAAATGGTTTCTTACCTCTTATTCGTGTATTGGAACATATTTAGACACACTGACAAAGATGTTGGTCCATAGTGTAGTTGTGTATGATTACCTAAATTACTTTGGATAGATAGTTTCATAGCTGAGAACATAATTTACTGCTGTAGGAATATTATAGGAGTTATAACAATGCACTAGATTTCTTCTATTAATCAATTCCAGTGAACTATTTTAATTTTATTGTGGACATTGCAGAATATAGGTAGTCATTGTGGAATACTTCTTTGCATGCAAGGATGTAACAAAGAAAACTACATAGTTCTAAATATTTTGATCAATAATTGGTGAATCAGAAGAGAGCTGAAGTAATTTCACATATTTAAACCTATTCAGTATTTTAGAAATATAGATAAATTTTTGCTGTTCTGTACTGACTGCTCAGTTTCTGCATTAAGGAATTATTAGATCTTGAACAAGCCTTGGGAGACAAACCTCACAGAAGATCTGATATTGGTTCAATCTGTCTTCCTACATGTCACATGCTTGTATTTAAATCCCCCAAATTTGTACTCTTGACACAAGAGACAGGTGATTTAGCATCACAAGCTACAATAATATTTTAAATAATTTAAATAAATATCTAAAGGGAAAGATGAAAGTGTCTGGGCATGAATGTGGCACCTCTATTTTGTCGGTTCTAATAAAAAATATATAAATAATGCATTCTGGAATTGGTGCTTTTTCTTGTTTCCCACTAAGTAAATATTCCAACATAGTGATTGATTTGATAATCATATGTTCATGATAAAGTGACTGGGACACTGTTGGAAGACCTCCTACACTTCAAGGCATATGACCACAGCTGATAAAATTTTAGGCTTAGCCTGAAAAAAATCTAGCAGTATCTGTTACATAAAATACCTCTAAGATACAAAGCAGGTACAAAGCAGGAAAGAAAGTAACCTGAGGAAATAGGTTAGTTGTCTGAATGACTGATTATTATCTCTGCCTTAAGGGACAAGACTGAACAGAATACCCTGAACAGAAACCTGTTTAGCTGGGAAAGTCGAGTAACTATTCTCTGAATTTGACATTCTTACTCCTTTTGGAAGGAATAAGCCACTGTGTATTCTTCAGGTCAAATGTGAATTTTTTTAAGCCATCCTGTACAGAAATAGGAAAGCTTGGAAAATACAGGCTGTCTGCCAGCAGAAGATTGTGAACAAGTTAGTAAGAAGAAAATGCATCTTAGTTACAGTATTTTCAAGTAAATGGAAGAATGAATATCTTATCCCTCATAGTGAAAAGGAGAATATTATGTATTGTTTTCTATGGTGATTTTTTTTTGGTATGAATCTATACAGAAAAGTCACAATTGGTCCAGAAGAAGCTGAAGTAAATGTCAATGATCTTGCTTTTCATCAAAGTGTTAAATTTACAGCAGCATCACTTGGCCTTTCATCTCTTTCTTTAGTGCTGTACATGGGCTAACAGCTCTTCCCCTAAAAATCATCCACTTTGTCTTAAAAATATAATGTTGTGTTGAAAATAATAGTATTTTTTCAAAGTAGAGAGAAAATGGTCATACCTGAGGGCATGTGTGGTAAGCATTTTGTGTTTCCATAGTTTACCACTAATCTGATCTTGATCAGTAATTTCAAGTTTTTATTTAAATTGTGAAAATATCAAATGAATATGCATTTAGATCTGTTTTTGTGCTAAAATTTAAGTAAATTTAAGTTAGTGTTCACAGGAATATCTGAGCTGAAATTAAACTAATTTTGTTGAACTGATATCAGTTCTAAACTGTGAAGTAATTACTTGGCTCATTAACAACAGACAAAGGTCTACCTGAGTCATTCTATCAAACTTTTGAGATTAACCTTTTACATTCCCCTTCTGGTTTTGGCTGGAATGGAGTTAACCTTCTCAATAGTAGCTGGCATGGAGCTATGTTTTGGATCAACTTCATTCTGAATTAATTCAAGTGACAGTTGTCACATTTACACTATGCTTATTTTTAGAGGTTCATCTTATAGACCTAATGGGCATTTTTTACCAGGAATAAGGTCAACTTTGGTCAAGACGTTTTGAGTTTTTAACGTGCTTTTACTTACATTTTTACATTATATTAATTTAAACTTTTTAATAAATGGAGTCATCTGGATTTTGGAAAGTTTTATTCCTGCAGCTTTACACTATTTCCAACAATATTAATTTTTAATGGAAATAATATTTGTCATTTTTATAGCATTTTCCATCTCAAAGGAGCTAACCTGCTTCACATACTTTATATTATAAATGGCATGCCTTTTCCACTAATGAAATCCAGTCACACAATATAGCATTAATAGACAGGTTTTTTACCCCTTTTCAGTTTCTATGCTGCTAACCATACTTTTAACACTGAAATTTGTTTTTCTGCAGACACATATGTCTCTGTGTAGCATGGCGCTAATATTAACAGAAATATGTGACAGTTGTGCTAATCAGTGGGATATTGATTGACACAGAAGACTCTTAGACCACAAAGCATACCAAGAAAAATATAAATATTTTGTTCTTATTGATGGAAAACAACAACAACAAAACCTTGAAATAAAGTTAAGAGAAGTAGTGGAAATTTTTTTCCTTTTTCATTTTTTTTTTTTTTTGGCTGTTAGGAGGTTGGGGAATGCTTGGAAGGGATAGATACAGGAATGACTGTTGAAAACAGAAGAATCCTCTGTACAGCTGAGAAGATGAACAGAAAGTAAATTAAAGGAACCAGTAAAACTACTTAAGAAATTTTGTGAATTTTTAGACAGACTAAAAAGGAAGTTATCTGTTTTAACCTTTTGTTTGTTGGTTGGTTGTTTTTTGGTTTTTTTAAAGTAGTTGTAGGGAATGAGGGAAAAAATACAAATTTTAAGTGTTTCTGATTTTTCTACTTTATCAATTTTTTGCTTTGTCTCCATCAAGACTTTTTTTTTTTTTTTTTTCAAATTGCTATATCCATTTAGAATTATTTCCATTGCTTTCCTTTCCCTCTTGGCCAATATTTTCAAAATTTGACAACTGAATTTGACTCTACTCGTTTAAGTACACTAAATAATGATTTCTGAATTGTGATTAATATGTGCATGGTGGCTATATCCTACTCTTGTTCCAGCCTGTAATGAACATATCCTTGCAGATATAGAATCAGAAAGGAAAAGCTCTGTCCCTGATCAACTAAAGTTGCAGAAAACCCAAAATATCCATGATGTGTGAGTTTTAAATGTTTATTTGAACGTGTCAAGTTTTGGAACAAAGCTGAAGACCAATTGTTAGGGAATGTTTTAGGAAAAATTCTGTGATTTTGCAACAGAAGATACACTGCACTAGAGCTAACATCTTCCCTCCTCAAGTAATACTTTATTTAACTTATGCTTACGTGAAATCCAATGATGATCTTATTGCTTTTCAATAATGAAAAACATTTAAATATTTAATTTAAAGGAATGATTAGTAATTTTCGTGAATTGGAGAGATGACTTGCAACTTGGGTAATTGAAGCTATCAAGTTTTATTTGCCTATCTGAATACCCTTATAGGGAATACAGTGGATATTTTGATGTGGGTCTCTATTCTCTAATCATATCCACTGTATTTTCTTTTTCTTGTATGTTTTTTGCTGTAGTAGAAGAAACCAGCAGGAATCAAAAGCTTCACAAAACTCTCTCTTTTTGCATGATGTGCATTTTTTTTAAGAAATAAATCCTAGTCATCTTGACAATGACAATGACAAAACATAGTAGAATGTCAGTCCTTACTTGGAGCATTAGCAGTTCAAAAGATGTTAGCTATTCTTCCTCAAACCTTTGAATTATATAACCTTACATCATCATTCTTTATTCCTTTCTCCTCTCAGACTATTTCTAGAAAAAGAGAGATTAATGTATTGTGGTTGTTAGACTATTTTATGAAAGATGTATATCTCACATCTCTAGCTTGTTATGGGACACCTTAGCTAAATCGGTGGTCTTTGCCAACATGTGCCACTCAAACCTTCTTGTGTACATATAAGTATTCTGAGTTGTAGCTAAAAATACTAGTGGAAGCTATCAAGTAAATGAAAACATTATAGTGAATTCAGCTCTTATTAAACTCACTCACAGAAGTCAGGAATGTTGTATAATATTGTCATGAACCTAGGGCTAAGCTCTAATTTGTGTGCTTACATGAACTTTGAAGGTGGCTGCTAATGCCTCCCTTATCATATTTATATGTCGTTTTAATACTAACTGGTCAAGAGATTATCTCAAATTTTTAAAGTATCACTTAGTTCTTTTCATATCGCATGTAATGTTATTGGAAATATAGATAGTTCTTGTATGAAATTACAAAGCTGGCATTTCTCTCTTTGAGGCAAAAATATTGCAGATTCCTCGGCGTAATTTAAAGTCTGTATCATTAAATGTTACTTTTGTTATTGTATTGAGATGCTGGAATGTGTCCAGAGAAGGGCAACAAGTCTGGTGTAGGGTCTGGAACACAAGTCCTATGAGGAGTGGCTGGAGGAGCTGGGGTTATTTAGCCTTGAGAAAAAGAGGCTCAAGGGAAACCTTACAATTCTCTACAACTGCCTGAAAGGAGGGGGTAGCCAGGTGGGGGACAGCCTCTTCTCCAGGTAGCCAGTGGCACAGTGGCTACAGTGACAAGAGGACACAGTCTTAAACTGAGCCAGGGGAGGCTCAGGGCTCAGGTGGGACATTACGAAGAAAGTTTTCATAGAAAGGGTGATTGGGCATTGGAATGTCTGCCAGGGAGGTGGTGCAGTCACTGTCCCTGGAGGTATTTAAGAAAAGACTGGATGTGGCACTAAGTGCCATGGTTTAGTTGATAAGATGTGGTTAGGTTATAGGTTGGATTGGTTGTTGTCAGGTCACTGGTTGATGATCTTGATCTTTTCCAACCTAGTTAGTTCTGTGTGGTTCTATGATCTTTTATCTGCTTTTCCTAGCAGTGTGCCTGCTGCAGATGCATAACAAAATTTCCATCACTGTATGTGCTCAGAGTTTTTGTCGAGAGTTACAAACAAGACAGCGTATGATATATTTTTAAAAGCTGTGGAAGCTTATTTTGTTGCCAAAGATGGTAATTTGTCACTGCAAAAAGCATTTTGGGGAGATTGTAGGGAGGAGAAAGTTGCATGATTTTCAAATATGTACATGATAAACACTCACAAGACAATGCACTTGAATTCTTAATATAATATGAAATCTTTATTTGAGCTTAGCTCACACATGATTAGACTTTAATATTTTCAAATTTGTTTATGTATATTATAATTCTGCTTTTAATGTCTCTATTTAATAAACAAATGTACGTCATGTATAACCTGTTGCCAATAAAACTTCTGGGACCTGTTTCTAATATTGAAGACTGCAGGAGACTTCTTCCTTTTCTTTACCCTCCACAAATAACTGGAAAAAAAAATCATGTAGCATT
The DNA here is from genome assembly GCF_017590135.1 of Pyrgilauda ruficollis. Taxonomy (NCBI): domain Eukaryota; kingdom Metazoa; phylum Chordata; class Aves; order Passeriformes; family Passeridae; genus Pyrgilauda; species Pyrgilauda ruficollis. The sequence goes on from NW_024525156.1 coordinate 14,100,754, forward strand.
TCTAAATCCACCTAAAACTTTCCTTCTCACTGTGATGTTTTAGGCAAGATTATTAATGTATGTATGATTAAAGGTCGAATACATCCTCCCTCTTTGTGAACTTGGTATCATAATTTACTACTTAATTCCAAAGTAAAAAGCATTATACCTTTAGAAAATCGTTAGAGTTTTTTGTTGTTGTTGTTAGCTGGTTGGGGTTTTTTGAACTCTTCCAGAAGAGGTGAGTTATTCACATCATTCTAGTCAGTGATTGTGGATGAAAGAAGCATAGTTTGTGAGGGAAAATAGCTGCAGAGTGTGAAGGACATAGTGACCTCAGTACCAAATGCCCTTGTCAAATCTCCTTTGAACAGTGTGTAGTGGATTGATTGCCCATTTCAAAAAGAATGCCCATATGGCAGAAGAATGAGATAGCTATTCCTGTTCTATGGAAGAGCATCAAGAACTAAACATGTGCCTTGACTGCTTTTTCCCCATTGCCAATTAATTTTAGCTTCCTCCCATTAGAGTAGCTTTCATGAAATACTGAGACAGACTTGTGGCACTTATTGTTATGAATTGTATTAAACTTAGCAGGACTGTCCATATTTAAAAGGTCTTGAAAGCTCACCCTGATGAATGTTTCATTCCTAGAATTCAACTAAGAGAAAACCCAAAAATATGTTAGAAAAAAAAAAGGATTTTCCCCTTAGATTCCCCTAGTGAAAATGGGATGACAGAGTTGGTCAGTAGCAACACAAAATGTCTAGGAGGGATTTTGAAACAGCCTTCTGGCTGTTTCAATGTTTTCAATGTTTCAGTGTCACAATATAATCTGACTGAATCACGTTTATGGATCAAGACATTACGTAAAATGTAAACTTGTCTGGACCCTTGAAGCTGACTAGGTGGACCTGAGCCTCTTTCATTTATATGTTGTTTTTTTCTAGCTTTAGGCAGAATTCATCAAATGTGTATGGCCTGTTTTTTAAACACTTGTACACTGGGGCCACACATTAGGGAGACCAAAGCAAACATATGCCATCCAGAGGTAGTTTTCAGCCTCAATGTTCCTTGGGAGTTCCTTGGGAGAGGTTTCTTGGGAGGTTCCCATGTTTCCAGAAAGACATGTCATACAAAAACTAATATAACAAAAAGCAGAGAAGAGATATATATGGCAATTTTTTAAAGTGTATTCATTAACAATCTTAGCACTTCAGTAAAATATATGATTTTCTGAACAGCTACCATTTTTCTGAAAGAAAATTTTTTGGTATGTTTCCCTGTAAGTTGTTCTCCATCTTATCACCAAGATGCTGGGTAGAAACCCAAGCTGGATTAGCTGGGACAGGCTATTTTCTTAGCATGTGGCTAGATTTTCAATTTGTGCTGAAACAGTGTTGGTAACACAAAGCAGTTTTTGTAACTGCTGAGCAGTGCTTACACAGTGTCAAGGCCTTTTCTGCTCCTCTCCCTACCTCTCCAACAAGGAGACTGCAGGTGCACAAATAATGGGTAGAGGACAGAGCCAGGACAGCTAACCCACCTGACCAAAGGGGTATTCCAGAACATAGGACACCATGCTCAGCATATAAAGCTGGGGAAGAAGAAGCAGGGGGCATCTGGAGTGGTGGCATTTTTCTTCCCAAGTCACTGATACCTGGGTTGGGGCTCTGTGCTCCTGGGGATGGCTGAACACATCCCACATGCCTGCCCATGGCAAGTGGTGGATGAATGCATTGTTGTGCTTAGCTTGGGTGTGTGTGGCTTTTGCTTTCCTCCTTAAACTGTGCTTATCTGAGCTCATGGATTTCTTCACTTTTACTCTTCTGATTCCTTCCTGAGGAGAGGGAGTGTGTGAGCAGACATGTGGTGCTTAGTTGCCAGCTGGAGAAAAACCATGATGCAAACAACCCTCTGTCCAGACTTTATTCCAAAAGTATTAGTGCTTGTATTCAACGCTTCTAGCATGACTGAGCTCTTACTACCACTTTTGCAGTTAAAAATCATCTCAGGTGTTGTGATTGGTATACTTGTTTTGTATTTACTATAGAGCAATTATCATTCAAGTCCATCGTATTCAATTAAAATACTACTGTGAATATGCTCATGGTTTTAATTGTTTGTTTTTGGGGTTTTTTCCTTAGCTCCTGTGTTCCCATTATTATTTCAAATTCATAACTTTAAGAAAATAAATAGATGAGGAGAATTAAATCAGTGGAGTAAACAATAAGAATGAAATTAGATATTTTTGGAATGAGATGTGCAGGATTTTTAATACTTTTCTGTAGTTTCCAAGAGACTTAACATGCTGCAACATTGATACTACTTAGCAATTTAATTGTCTTCATTGGACCATACAGGTAATTTGTAACTAGGTGTGACCATTAAGCACTCAGCATGAATTAAGGAGACAGTATTTGGAATGAGGATGATGTCTTAGTCTAATAGGTTTAGTTCTGATAGCCTGGCTGGCTTTCTGCATATTTAATTTGCTGTGTGCTGCCTGTCAAAGTGACAGGACGAGTGTCATTACTTTCTTCGTCTTCCACATGTCAAACAGAAAGACAATTTTAATTATGGGCAGAAATGGCCAAATGTGTCTTTTTTTTCCCCTGTCCTTGATTTTCAAGATCACCTTGTGCCCTTTAACAGCATTAAGGGCCAAGTAGGAGGGCACAGGCTGGCCTAAGCACGTGGATGTGTTTCTGCAGTGTGTGGGCCATGCCCCTGCCATGCATGTGAGGAAGCTGTTTATACATTTATCTAGTTCTAGGTTGGCTGATCCAGATTGCAAGCAGTGCACAAAGCTGAGACTTGATTATGAACTCAAACAACACTCTATGGTAGTCAGTAGTTGTGAAAAAGCTACATAGGACCTATCAAGACTTGGCTTAAAATCGAACTATGTCAACTACATTAGGAAAACTAAAGATTTTATCTTTATTTTTAAAATATATACAGGATGAAGGGAGCATACATATAAAACAGACACAGATTCATTTTGGTGGACTGAGGCATTCAGTCATTGAAGAGATCTGTGTACTGCCAGACTGGGAATTTTGGTGGTTGAATTGCTTTCTGCAGGTATTCTCTTGACTGATTTTAAACCTTTAAGCAGATCAGTTAGATATCTTAACTCAGACTCTTCAAGACAAATTCAGGTTTTTATTTTAAAAACTTGTTCATTTTTTGCTAAGGAAAAAGGCAGCTGAGAGCAAGGCAGGGGTAAACAAAGTAAACAGTGTTTAATGTCTTTAGTATTATGAGCCATACAATATTTTAAAAAATCATGAAAGACAAAAATTAGATAGATGATAAATGAAAAAATTAGTTTTGGATTCGCCAAGAAGCTCTGCACAAAGTTAGTACAACTGAGGACAAACTACCAATCTTCAATGGGATCTATAAAGAAACATATATCTGCAGTCAATATTATTTCTGAAAAGTTTTTTAAATTTTTCTTCAAAATATTTTAGAAATTAAAATTAGGAAAAAAAACTCGACTACCAAGTTGCTGGATTTTTTTTTCCTTGCTTGGTTGGTTATTTTGTTTTCTGGGGTTTTTTTGTTTGTTTTTAGTTCTTTTGTATGGTTTGGTTTGATTTGGTTTTTTGCATGGGAGCCATTTAGATGCAGAAATGTAAGCATGGCCCTCTTATGAAATTTATTTTTCAGAAAAAAATAACAGCTTATTTTGAATTTCAGATTTTATAAGAATAAAAGCATGACATTGACATGATTTCACACTAGTACTAGTAGTAGTGTATTATTAGATTTGTAACATCAATTTTATTACATTCAGGGTTAGGTTTTCTTAATCTACTGCCTTTATTTATAATGTAAATTTAATTTAACTTTTGAAAAGTATTAATTTGTTTTGAAATTTGTCAAAGTCCTTTCATAAATTTCTTCCTTTCACAAGTATTACCACATTCACTTTTGAAGGTCAAAAATACTTTCAATAGTTTTACAGGCCAGATGGCAATGCTTTTGCATTTGTACCTCAGACTTTCACACTGTGCCTCATTCCCATTGAAATTAGAAGGAATGGGACATCTTGGCATGTGTCCATAGTGCGTTAGTAGGGCACATTAGAGGACAGGGACTATTCTCTCTTTGCATTAGTAATATTCCTACTTGTTTTGTTGCCTGAGCCAACATATTGTGTTCCCCTTACAAAGAGAAGATTCCAAGCACCTGTCTCTTCTTGTTTCAAATAGAGGAATAACAAGAGCACGGAGAGGGTTTTGGATGAATTTTTACTTTCACACTGCACTCAAATCGTAGTTTCAGAGATATTTTATTTTTCAGAACTTAAGCTCGTGCATTATTTGGACTAAGTCCAAATAATTAAACTATGTCCTAACTTTTGAGAATTTTTGATATTCTTGTTCTTGTGGTAGAATTTGTATTTCCAAGCTGTATTAAAATGGAAAAAAAAGGTAGCATTTTAATGAAATTTATTTACTTATCTCTTTCACAGATTTTAGCTGCATTTGCTATGAGGCATAGCCATAATACCAATGGTAATTCTAATTTTATGCAGTTTCAGTTACTGAAGTTTAACAAAGCCAGGAATACAAAATTTACTATGGCAAATGTATCTCAGGAATACACAGATGAACAGCATTTTTGCTGTTGGAATGCAATTCATAGCTGAATTTCATTAGCTAACATTTCCAGTCTCATTTTATGGCATTTTTGGTATATATTTTAAAGAGGCATTCAATTTTGGTTTTTATTAAAGATGAGAATTCCAGGAATCTACAAGACTGAAATATCCATTTTACAAAAACATATTTTGCCAATTGCATTCCATATTTTATAGGACCTTTTTATCAAGCTCTTGAAAAGTCAGTTGAATTCTTCCACTTTTCAGTTGCTGAGGTTCTTTATAAGTCAATAGATGCACCTGGTGTTTCTTGGAAATTAGCATTATTCCTGGTATGATTCAAACTTATCACTGATCTTCATTGTTCCCAGAGTCCTTCACCTGGCTGCAAGTTCCAGGTGCTCTCTTTCTTAGCTGAGACTACCCTGCAATTCCCTGTAATTCTCACTATGCTTAGTGAGTGAGAGAAAGAGGCTTTGTGCAGCTGAGAAAACTGAAACTAGGTGATATTTTTGACTATCACCCTTACTGTTTGTGCCTAAATACACATTGACTGAAAAAAAGACAAACACTACTCAGTAAGTTCTTCCCATTGTGCAGGAAATTTTTAGAGATTCTTAACTTTTTGTTGATTCAAAGAAACATCAGAGAATGCAGATTCCCATGCTTTCCTGGACAGGAAAGCAAGGCTGAACTTCTTATTCTTTAAGGAAAAGTCTGAAACAAATCCAAGTCAAACTACTCTAATGTGGTTTCCTATTTGACAGTGAATGTCACTTTAGAAACCTCTGAATTCCACTTTACCTCAAACTGTGCTTGTTCATATTACAGTATCCATTTTCTCATTCTAACATTCGTTTACTTGTGTAATTTGTTCTTTGTCTATTTCTGTTTACTCAATATTTAGGAAGTAATGATAGGTCTCCTTTTGGTCAATATGGTTTCTATCAGCATCTTGTAAAAGTTTTGACTGCAGGTTGACAAGCTGTGATGCAGAATTGCTGATGTTAGTGGAATCTACCTTATGCTGATATTTGTTATTATCTGTGCTGAGGTGGGCTTATACAATTGATGCACGCAAAATTAAGTTCGAGGAGTCTGAAAATATTGTACAAGTTGTGAAAAATATTTTCAGATATTCTTGCTCTATTTTAACATTTCAACAAATGTTTATTTGTTGTAACTTTGTGTTTTGCTCAAGACATATTTTAAATTAATCTTGAGTTCCCACTAAGACTTAGAAAACAGGTGGATTAATAAATGTGTTTTGCTATTTATGTTAGGTTATCCAATGTCCAAAAATCCCAAAAGAGTTAACTTGTTGGGCCATGTATCCTGTGTAAAGCCTATACCTTTCTGTGCTTAAAATTGCTGTCTGGCACAGTGAAAGATTTTATTTAGTATTCCCTAGGGAATAGAATAGAACATAACCTCTGTTGGATTAATCTATAACCATTTCTACTTTTATCCTAATTGTCCTCAAAGATGTGGTTTTATCTTTAGATAAAATTTAGCTATAACAGGTTGCATACTCAGAGATTAGGAAGCTGAGTTTTATACTTTGAGTCTGATGCCAATGTAATAACAGACAACATGCTAAAGGTTCACTGTCTGATTAGCTGTCTGTCTAGGACAACAATATGCATGCAGAACTTATGAAATTACTGATGCCTTTCATGTAATGTGCTTCAAAATATATCAAGTATATTAGCATTTCTCTAAATGCTTAATTCTGTCCATTCTGTGAGTAATGAATTTACATTTCAAAACTACAAAATATTCTACCAAGCAGAATTTTTACTTTCCCAGTGAACACTAAGTTAAAGGTCAAAATTTATTGATACGTATGAAGGCCTGTTTTTTATTTCAATCAGTTTGCTATTAGGAGTGCTCATTATGCTGGCAGTAATGGTTTATGTACAAGCCTGTGTTTGCCTGTGTGGGCAAATACATCCATTGCAAACTTTTCTATTTTAGTTTTGTTCTTCCACAGCTGTTCCTACATATATTTCTGCTTCAGTAATGAAAGAGAAGTCTCTGCCAAGTCAGCCTGGATCTGCAACTGTAAATTAGGCCCCTAAGGATTCACAGAATCACCACTTTAATTTTCAGATTTTCTACGGAAAGATACGTAACAGCATTTCTAGAACATGTCCCAGTGCTTTGTGGACACACACAGCGATCAACTGGAGATAGCCATCCCATGAAATATAAAATCACTTCATCTTGTCTGACTTCCAAAGAGTTTAAATCCTCAATTGAGAGAGAAATTATGAAAAAGAAATGTTTGTGGTTATGTTTGGGATCATGCTGGTTAGCCACCTGCTAACCAATCTATCCCTCTTTAGTTTAAATGTTTCTCCTCCAATAAGTGTGTGTTCAGCCTCGGGGCCCATCAAAGTCTCATATTTATGTTTGCTGGGTTTGCGATGTGCTGCACTCAGCTGCAGAAAGAGAAATTTCTACAGTGTTCTCTCTCTGCCCTTGTGGTAACTGGCTGGCTATGTAAAAACCATCTAAAGATTAGCAACTGCTCATAATTATTTTATAATAACATTTTAGTCATGCTCTTTTCTTTGTTAGATGTGAACATTAAAAAAAAAAAAAACTAAGAAAGGATTTTTTCTCTTTTTCATGTCAGAAATGAAATATTCTTTGTACAGAACCAGAGGTTAACTTAACTAGCATTAAGTTAACTTAAAAGTTAAGACTTTTCTGAGGCCATGGGGTTTAGCATATCTTTTTTAGCATATCCTTCAAATTAAAACTATCAGATTAAAGCATCAATTCTGTCAACACAAAATACTTAAAACCTTCCTATGAGATATGCAGCTATCTGTGCAAAAAATCCCAAACTTGAAAGCTATTGTAAGGCTATGATACAATTGTTGGCAGTTTTGTCTCACATAAATTTATTTCTTTAATCTTGGAATAGCAATTCTGTTTCTGAGATATGTTAACCTTTTTTTCTCTTCAATCTTAGGTGAGGAGATCATTTATAGAAATACTTAGGTTTTCTTTCATCACAGCTAGGGTATAGTGAATGCTTAATAAATATTTAAAAGCTCCATCTGCCAGAGTAAACTAGCACAGGCAAAGCTTCCATGTCCTCTGGAGGTATTTAGCCCAACATATTTAACAGCAAGTCACTGTTCTAGGAAGTCATATCCTGGTTTATATGGGAATAAATGGAGTTTTTCAAGGCAATAAGTTATGAATTACATGCTGCTCGGGCAACCAGGTCTTCATAATGAACAGTTTTTCTTGGTAGTATCAATAAAGTAGAAAAGATTAATTTTTTTTTTTCCTGAGTCTGTTGGAGTGTAAAATATTGCCCATGTAGTCAGTATAATAGATTGCAGTGAGGGGTTAATTCCATTCAGGAATGAAATCTAAGGTTTCTAGAGAGTGGTAACCATGTGAGGTTAATAACTTGGCACAACAGCTTCTTGAGAAATCTTTTTTTATGGTATAGCTGGCTCTGACAAATGATGACTATATTTGTCACTTTGCATTCTTGTTCAAGTGGTATCTTTTATTCTTCATTTTGTTCCTTAGGGGGATTGCTGAAGTGTGTGACTGTATTTGGAAGGATTAGACTATCAAAGGGTAAAGTTATCATTCATATGAATGTCATTCTTCATAGAATATATAAAATGTGAAATATATCAGGTGGTCCAGACTGGAAAAAATCCACAGAGATACTTTTTCCAGCAGCAAAGAATGATTGTTTTGCTTCTAGAATGCCAATGAGTGCAACAACAGTTGCTGCTCTAGCAGATCTTCTTCAAAACTCATTTAAAAACAGGGAAATCATGGGGGAAACTTTTTCTTTGTAGATTTCAAGTGTCATAATAAAATGTGCAAGTCCAGATTCACAGTTTTGCACCTCACATTTGGCTTTCATCTAGAAATAATTAAGCTAAACTGTCAGTACTGTTATACTAAAACTGTAGTTCTATAATCAGCTGAACTAAATCTGAACACCAGACTGACCTACAGAAAGAAAAAAAATAAACCTTGCCTCCAAGTCTTTAAAGTTTTGTTTAAGTTTTGATGGCATGGAACTTTTTTTAACTTGCATTTACTGCAGTATTTGAGATGGCCTGAGTTGGATGAAAAGTTTATTGACTGTGATTCTCCACCTTTTGAGGTACTACATTCAATCAGGGGTTGTTTTTCTTTTTTTTGTCTGTCCTATCAATTTGAGCAGAAGTGAAAAATGAATAGATGGTGACCACTTGCTTCCAATTAATGATCTGAAAAAAGAAATATGTGAATAATTTGGAGAGGTGTTAAAAAACACTAATTTCTCTCTGGATTTGCGTGACTGAAAGCACGGAGTGAAATCTGGATAAGAATCCAATATAGTATGCAAAATCATTTCATGTTAAACATGGGCAGGATAAACTGGATTTTTGTGCAGAAATAAGCAGTGGTTTAAAAGAGTCGCATTGAATCCTATAATTTGCATGAGAAGTCTTTTAAAGCAAGTTCCAGAACCTGTTGAAACTTGATGAAAGTAGTCTGGCAATGCTCTGAAAATTACACAAGAATCACTAAAAAATTAGTTCCCAAGATATTTTGTATTGACCATACTTTTTCAAGTCAATCTTTTTCTTAAGACCCTTGCATTTATCTTTGCTTTGCAAATCAGGTCTCTGAGAGTGGAAGTAAACTAGGAAATCAAGACATTTGCAAACCACTGAAATATAGCAGGGGACAGTGAATGCTTCTTTTCCTGTATTACCCATACTCACAGCAGTTCATCCTTGTGGTATGGCTCCTTTGCAACATACGAAAAAAGACTAGAAATCTTCCAATTTCTAGTATTTTCCCTAATATTTGGTCATTTGAAGCATTTATGGTACATAAAAAAAATCTACATCTGTCTTAACACAGAGCAGAAAATCAAATTAGATTGGATTTCAAAAATGTATCCAATAAACCAAAGGAGAATGACATCATAAACTAGAGGCACTGGGAAATCAGTACAAGGTCCACAATTTCTAAAACACTCAGTGATGAAGAATGAGCTTATTTTTTACAGACTGTATGCAAACCAGTTCAGAACAATCCAACTTTAATATGTGTATTTAAAAGGCATCTGGAAAGTTTCTGCTAATGCCAGATGGATTCAAGAGATTACTTAGAGGAAAGCACAGTTTTACTTCATATGTCATAAAGAATGATTTTGAATCACCTGTTGACTTCTCAGCGGGCCTGGAATTAGCTAAAGAATCTGTGGCTGATGGATTTGGTTTTATTGAGGTGATTGAACAGATACAGTTATAGACTGATTAATTTATATCTATATAAACCGATTTATCATAGGAATTTGATTTCCTATCTTGTGGCAACAGCAGTAAAAGTCTATGCTAGTGATTTCAGTAAAGTCAGAGAATCAAAAGGTATGATTTCTGTCCCACACAAAGATGTACTGGTAAAGTTACATTGGGTAAATTTACTGGGTTCTTTCTTATTGATATTGATTGTGTTTAGAGGCTGAAGTAGAAGTAGTATTTTTCCACTTTCCTGAAACAAATTTAGCATATAAATATATTTGGATCGGCAACATGAATGTTTCTGATTCAATATAGCAGTAAAATGTGTTCATGTCTGTGAGGACTGTCACACAGATATGGCTGCCTTTCATTAGAGAGATCATAACTCACTATTAGAGTAGGATAGCCAGCTCAGCTCCTTAGCATGTGATATCAATAACTTCATAGCTGCAGCTGGAAACCCACAAGCTGACTATAGTCTGTTGTCCACTGCCATCTCTATTCAGCAAATATCTAGCTTTTGCTCAAATCTGTATGCAGAAGCAGCCTCTTTTGGTTAGATATTTTAAATTTTTCCTTACAGATCAAAAAACATGTACTTCTGGCTTGATGTAACATTTTAAAATGAATTGTACTTGGTGTTGTTTAAACTTTGTACAGATTAAAATGAATTGTGTTTTTTCTCCAACATACAAATATTTTGCACTTCTATGTATGTTTCAGACATCAAGAATTCAGTGCATATGTCATGTGATACTATCTGTTAACAGTGTTATTTCACAATATACATGAATTAAGGAATCCTTTTTAGCACTTGGATGATCCAGCTAACTTTATATCTTTAATATGCCTTTTAAAGCTCACATCAAGGGATCTTACATCTAAGGAATTTATTAATGTTACATGCAAAAGTGAAAGCTTGTCTCGCTCTTTAAATAACCAGGCGTGAATACAAAGTTTTAGACATTAGATTTGTGGTTTGGATGTCATTTTCCATACACAGCTTTAAAAATTTTACTGCAGCCCTGCTCCAGGTCAAAGTCCGTGCCAGTAGCTCAGCTTCCTGAACAGCAACTGGGAATTCCAAGGAAAACCATGGAAGAAAGAGTTAATGTGAGGATTGCATGTGTCTGACAAAAAATACTTTATCAAGGGGATTCCTGAGCTGTACCTTTTATGTGAGCTATTACTCTCAATATTAATTTTTGATCTGTTTTCTGACTTTACCTAATCCCTTGCTGATAGTTTTTATCTTGATAGGTTTCACAAGAAATATATGGAAGGATATCAACACACTTTATAATCTCTTTTCACTGTAAAAACTGCCAATTTATTACAGTTTTGCTTTCTGTATTTAAATAATTATTCATTTTGAAGTTGGCTTTCTTTTATATTTCACAACACTTTAATTGCTTTATTTTTCTTGGTGAATAATATAAAAATCTTTCAGAAGACCAAGCATGTTATACCAACTTCATAACCCAGATGAAAATGTTTGTTGTAACACTGAAAGAAACACACTGTGAAGAGCCACCTCTCTACATTACCTTCCCTAATATGACAGAACCTTGTTAGTTACTTAGAATATTAACTGCTATAACTTCTGTCAGATAGGTTGGTGTGGAAATTAGGTTTTCACGCCTGTGTGTGCCAGTTTCACCTCTGAAACTGTGCTTAAATACCAACGTGGTATTTGCCATCTTTCTTTCCTCTGACACCAAGTTTGCTTTACACATAGGAATTGATATTTAGCCAAGTGTTATGGCCAAACACCAACATCAGATTGCTGCAGAACTGTCTGATCTTGTTGATTGACTGTTGTTCAAAGTATTGCTTTGCTTTGTGTTATGTATTGGGTTTAATTTTTAAATCTCTGAGCCTTTTCTCTGACAGTAGATTCCTATGCAGGCTTGGTCTGAGAACTGTCTTCCTCCAGTAGGAATACATACGGTTAGTTTAGCCTTTCTGCAATAACTTTAATGTCACTGTTCAGTCCTTTTACCATTTGATTATGTGCTCTCCTGGCTTCCTGTTCTATAGGTTTCATCAAGGGACACATTATCAAAGGCATAAAAACTCATAGGCAGCTCCTTAACCTATTGTGATATTAAACTGAATTTAAACTGCTAGAGATTATATTGTTGGTCATTTTAATTTCCTACATTTCCTTGAACGTATTTCTGATATTTTTTTATCTTCCACTTTAAATGATCTTCACGTTATCTGCAGGAATTTTACATACTCAAGTGCTCCTTTTTTTTTTTTATCCCTAAGTCGCATTTTTTGTGTAGTTTCTCTTTTTACGTGCTAGGAGCTGACTGACTGAATGCTTTGTGAACTTTGTTATTTCACAAAGCAAGCAACACAGTCTCCATGCTGTTCCTGATAACACCTTTCATCTCTGTCTTCTTAATATAACTAAATTCCCAGCTGTGTCTGTGCCTTGTCTTGTTGGCTGGTACCCTTGTCTTTGGAGGAGTATGCCTGAAGCAAGAGGCTGTAGGATGTATCTATATTCTGATATCACAAACTTTTTTACCTTTTCAGAGCTCATGTCAAACCTCAATCAGGCTGGAATTAAACTTAGAGTCAATGCTGATTAGTTCAAAATTCATATCCATAATATTTAGTGTCTAGGACATATTGTACCTTTTTGTCTTCAAAGGTCACAAAGTTCACTCTGGTGTATCTGACCAGAAAAAGGTGAATGAACTTTGCAGAAAGGACAGAGATATATTTTACTGACAAAGTTTGAACATAGTTTCATTTCTAAATATATAAATACAGATTTAATGTCCTCAGAGATAGCTGCTAGATATAGCTATGCTTGAACTGTTGAACTGTGATAAAACTAAAAATAAAAAGTGTTTATTAAACAATATCAGTTGGTCACAGCTGGTCTGGACTAAAGTGTGCATAAGTTGAAACACTGTTGATAAAGGGATAAACAGGGTCAAAAAACTGCAATAACATTGCAATATTTGATCATATGCTCTTAGCTGTGTCACTAGAAACTTTATAAAGCCCTGAACCAGCAGATTTATAACTGCTGTGTTTATGGTTGCTTTTTAAAATAAGTTTAATTGGCAATGGGTTCCACAATTTAACCACAATATGAGAAAGATAATTTCATCAGTGAACCAGTTGTCATCTTTTCATGTAGTTGAATATTTCTTTGTTTTTGAAACACAGAATGCAAGCATTTGCTTTAAATATTTTTTTCCATTTTTTATTTGCTCTGTATTTACTAAGTTACCTCTTTGATCCTTTTCTTTAGCACAACCAATTCTCACAAATTTCAGGGGTTTTTTCTCAGATTCTTGACTGTTCCTATCACTTTGCACTGAATGTTTTATTGAGTCTTGCTTCCTTTTGAAGAGCTCTATAAACAGTGCATGATTGGCTCAAGAATCTACAGCAAGGTAAATACGGGAAAGATGTCACCATCTGATAGGGAAACCCCTACAAAAACAAGGAAAGAAGTACATTATTAGAGAAACATTCAGCTAAAAAAATATCTAATTCTGTGTGATATGCACCAGATATCCCTTTCTTTTGTGGGATTGGGTTTAGATACCTTGCTTAGACACAAGCTCCTCTGTTGGGAGCTGCCTTTTTCCAGTGACTACATAAATTAATACACAGGGAACATCACATTTTTAAATTAAAGGCCTAAAATCAGATGACCTGAATCTCTTTCCAAACAGACTAGCAAAAGTTTTTTTAAGTTACTCAAATCAGTAGTTGAATACCTTTAAAATTCTAGCTTTGATTTTCTAAGGATTAAATAGGACACCTGAAGCCAATTAGGAAATTGAATCCAGGTTGTCTTTGTTCAAAACTAGCACTGCAACAGTTATTCTACTTCTCTATCCTATAAAATATGCAAACTTGAGCATTCCAATTCTGGCTTTCATTTTTGTTGTAGTGTCTAATTATGTAGAGGGAAATATAAATAATTGTGACTTTTCAAAAAAAGTGCTTTTAGTCACACAGTTACAAATGATGCTCACAGTTCCTTTGTACTAATGCCCTATTCTTTGAAAAGATTTTAAAATTATCATAAAAAATTACCATTTAGTAAATAATGATACCCACAGAGGAATGAAAATAAACCAAACCCATTTTTATTTCTCTTTAACATTCATAAAAGTTTAGTTTGCTTTTCTTCTGAAATCTATTTTTGGGCCTAAGTAAAGTGCCCTCCTCCCCTAAGCTATTAAATCTCTTAGTCTTTTTTTTTTTTTTTTTTTTTTTGTCCTGATGTGCCATTTCATTGACATGTTGGAATTAGTTCAGAGATCACAACTGCCAAAGCCCTGTATCACACAGAGCTGGCCCTCCCACTACTGTTGCTGTTCAGAGCATCCACAGCTACAGCTGCTCAAAATGAGATCAGCCAGCTTATTCTCTGGGCTCTTTTCAAGATTACTCCTGTGGCTGCTCTGCTTCCACCTGCTCTGCCCTGAGCAAAGTGTTTCTATTGCACAAATACTCAAGGACCAAGATGAGTTCCAGATGAGGTGCCCTGGCTCTTGCCTTCAGCCCAGCTCCAGTGGGCAGTTCAGCACCCACGTGGCAGCATCATACGACTGTCAGGGTCTGAGTTTCCTTCCCGTCAGAGACCTGGGCACAAGGGGAAATCCGTTCCACTACTGATTTATTGTTCTATATTTATCAAAAAGACACTGCTTAGTGTCCATTATACTTCTCCTTTTTCCTGTCTAACAAAATTAGAACATTTTTTTTCACGGACTGTAACTTAATAATAGCACACTTATGATTAATTAAATGATTAATTGATGTCCTAAGACTATCTTGAACTTAAGCTGTATTTATTTATGGAGTGGTTTTTCTTACTGATGGTAATAAGTAAAAAAATTAGATGCTTGATGAATGTGTTGACGAATAAGTATATGAAACCTCCTATCCCTATTTAACAAAGTAATTAGTTATTGAAGAATTTATTATCTAAAAATATACCTGTCGGAACCCAGGACATCCCTTTGGGTGCCCTGGATGGCTTGGAGACCCTGGCAGGAAGCCAAAGACACTTGGAATTTCGATCTTAACCCATGAAGCAAATTACCAACTTTGTATGAAGAATTACAAAAGTTTAAGTAGCATAACAGTAGTTGTCACAGGGTGAAAAGTAGAACTCTGGGATTTTTAGAATGGGGGTTTGGAGTCCCAAGGTGGAGGAATTTGGGTGTTCCCTGTCCTTCTTCTTCTCCTTCCTAACCTCCATCTTCTGGGTGATGCTGGCACTTTTAGACTGGTTTAGAGTAGAGACAGACTGCCTAACATAGGTGATAGGTATTGGAAAATAATTGTAAATAAAGTACACATAATTTTTAGTATAAAAAGACAACACCAGCCCAGGGGTGTGCAGTGTGCCCTTGACAGACCTGCAGAGCAGACATCTGTGGGTTTGAGACAAAATATTTTAGATAATAGATAATAAACAACCTTGTGAACGAGAGCCGAAGAATCCCAACTCTTTCTTCGACCATCAGGCTGGGAAAAAGGGATTCTGGGATCATCCCAACAGCAGGAAATCCGAGATACACCCTTACTATAAAACCAGACATTGCATAGAAATTTTTCTTGTGAATTTCTGTTATTATTTTATGGTGTGATATACATTTCATACATTCAAGATGCTTTTTTTTTTTTTACAAGTGAATTCTTCTAAATTTCTACTTTTACAACAACTTCAAAAGAAGCAAACAGCAGAGCAGGATTTGGAGTTAATGTGTATCAGATATATTACAGCATGTAGGTCTATTTGAAACATCAGCAGTGCTAATGGTGCAGCTTCTTGTTGAGCAGTTACTCCCATCCCTGGATGCAGCCTATTATCATCCAATACTGATACTGAGCTCACAACACTTGTTAATTTATTTTATGCTTGTGCTAGTTAATTTGTTTGTTTTGATATAAATTTAGTGCTATGGGCTATGAACAATAGCAGGGGCCCATTAATGCTAGTGTGCAATTTAGGAAAACTCTCTAATCACAAAGTCACAGGAACTTCAAATTCCTGTATCTGCATTTCTACCCTTCTCTCTTCCAAACATTTATATAGTAACAAGTCATCTAATTAATTCATGGGATTGGGTGGGATGACACCCACTAGAACAGCATGCTCAAAGCCCTATCCAACCTGTCTTTGAACAGTACCAGGGATTAGGCAGCCACAGCTTCTCTGTGGAGCCTGTTTCAATGTCCCACTACCCTCTGAGTGAAGAATTTCTTCCTAAGATGTAATCTAAATCTCTTCTCTCTTAGTTTGATTTCAACTCACATTTCAGTAGCTATTTTTTAGGTATTTTTAGTCATTCTCTCTACTTTCATTTCTCAAAAAACAAAAACAAAGACAAAAACAAAAACAAAAACAAAAACAAAAACAACCAAGCAAAAAAACCCTGACGACTGCATCAAGTATAGACTGAATCAAGTACAGACCCTTTAGTCGTTTCCACAATCCAGTAGCAGAGCATTTCCATCCATGAGATGCATGTCACAGCAATTTTCCTGTTTTATCTTTTTTTGCTGGCTCCTAGTACACTGTTTGAAGGTGCACCAAAGCTTAGAGTGAGTACTTCACATTTAACTCATTTGTGAGGACATGAGCAAAGATGATTACCTTGTTAGATTAGTCCTTGATTTCTTTGCACATGCTTTACCTCAGAGAAATACCAAACCAGCTGGCATGCTTCTATGTTAGTCAGAGAGAAGCTTGTTTGGCATAATTTATATCAAAGAATAAAGAAATATCTTACATTAATTATTAGGATCAAGTTGTCAGGGTAAGACTGTCTAAGAGATGGCCTTTTAGTACTCTTAAGTCTTCAAAAGAGCTGTTGTTTTAACAAGTTCATCTGAATGAATAAGTGGGCAATAAAATCAAAGAATGTAGGGATAAATTGGACAACTAATAAAAATATGTGTGACAGATATATATTATACAAGTGACTGGAATTTTTCAGCAACACTTAATAACGCACCTTTGTACAATGTCTTCTAATGTATCTCACCTTTTAAGAGGAAAAAAAGAAGCCCTTCAAAAAGAAAATCACAGATTCTTGTCTCTGATGTAGGTAAGGACTACAGCAGTGCATTTGAGTTTGCGTGATATATTCATGTTTGATTTCCATTATTAGGATTTTGATATAGATTTTTTGCTACACTTCATATCTAAATAATGTCACAATTTGTTTAGAAAATTTCACTTAATTTCTTTGGTACAGTGCCTGCAAGGAAGTTAAGGCATTGCAAGTTTACCAAAGTAAGAAACCTTTAGTAAAGCACCAGAATCACAGAAGATAAAGCACATATCAAAAACCACTTCCATATTCCAGAACTGATTCTGCTGGTTTTGTTGCTATTCGACTGGTTGTGTGGATTCTGGTGTTTTCTTTTGTGAGTGGTGACAAAGTAAGAGAAGAAGAATTTGTGAAACTAAAGAATGAAAGCTGAAAATTGTTCAGGGGGTGAATTTCTCACCTGATGGATTGCCTGCCTACTAATATTTGCAGCTGTCAATATCTGCTAGCATCTGTTGAAGATTGTTTCACAAGGGGGACTGCTGATCCTGTAGCATGGGCATCCAGTGTTCCTATTTGTTCCAGGAGTTTCTTCCACAAAACTACATCTTCCTTTGATGAAATGGAGGGATGGTTTAAAAGCTCCATCCCATGTGAGGGGAGTGGCACCCCTATTTCTTGCAACAAACAGAAGAAATTGAAAAGGATGAAAGGACTGTGCTGGGAGATAATTTATTTTTAATGAGGAAGAAAAAGGAAGAGAAAAACACTGAAGAGATGGAATGAAGGAAACTTTTTAGAAATTAAATAGGGACACCTTCACTTTGACTCAAAAGGGCATCCATAAGAATATAATTATGTAAATGTCAAGAAGGCTAGAAGTGGTTTTAATGTTGTACATTAAGATATATATTAATAATATGATGGAATTGGGAGCAGAAAAGCCTATACTAAATAGAATGAAAAACGTTCTGACAGGAAGATACATTAGGCTGTAGAATAGTTTTCCACAGGGAAGCCATCACTTAAGGGCTTTTTCTTCCATCAGTATGTTCCCCAATTCTATGAAGATTCATATTCAGCTCTTCATGTCCAAATGGAAAATTAAACAAGAGAGATAATTTCAGCAAGTCCCGAAGTCCCTCAGTAATTTTAAGGAAATTCAGTTACATCCTCTTATCAAAATATCCCTTGCTGGGGTTAAGTATAGACACCACTATATATATTTTATTGAGTAATGTTTAAAAAATAATTTATTTAATTAAAAAGTGAAGATCTTTCTCTGAATTTAGATGTGAGGGTTTTTTTTGTGATAGGCCTGTCATATTTTGTGCTTCTTGCAAGACTTTGGGAGTATTGGCTGTGTCTGGACTACAAAATGCATGCACACAAAATGTTTTAAGTTCTAAATACTGTCTAAAGTGCCTGTTTCCTGGACTTTCAAAGTCCAGGGGTCAAAGGAAAAGCTGCTTATTTCATTGAGGATGCAGAGCTGCATTTTCAAGTTCAAAACATCAATGATCTGTGTGAGGCAGAAGACAAACTGAGCCTGAAGTCTGAGATCAAGTCTGAGCTCTAGTCCTGGAGACAGGGTGTCTGTTTCTGTTATTATGATTAAAACATTGGCCTTTGAAGTAATGGGGCATATCCAGAGGTATGGGAACCTCAGGGAAAAGTAGGTCTTTGCCAGAAATTTAAAAGTTTCGAACATCAACTTACCCTACAGTTTTTGTTCTGTTTGTGGTATTTGTTTGCTTGTTTGGTTTTGGTTTTGGTTTTATTTTCTGGCCGACCCTTTTCAAATGAACCATTTTTAACCATTTTTAAAATTAGGCATGTATAATGTTTTCTCTTTATTATTTTTTTTTGTTCTTTTATGTCACTTAGGACTGTGGTTTGGGGCATGACAACTTTTAAGAGGTATTATGTTTTATACTGCAACTGTGAGAGAAAGGATTTTCTACTGCACTGCCCTTGGTCTAGAAAATCAGAATTTAATTTACTTCTCTGTCATAAGTTATCTATATGGGATAAGGCATCTTGAGATACAAAAAGATTTTTCAGTAATGTGCACAGTTGAGAAAGATCTTCTTAAGCACAATGTGGAATATAACACAATATACGTTTTTGGATATTCATCCCATTTTCTATGAAATCTTGTGTAATTTGTCAAATCTCTATGTGTATAATGATATTTAATGACTATTTCAACCTAGTTATATGGTACTGTAAAACATAAAACATACTATGTATTACATAGCAACAAAAATATTTTTAAAAACCCCAAACTGTATTTTCTCTTTAGTTAGAAAATTGCAAAATTGCAGGTTTCACCAGAGAATTTTTGTTTTATACTGTTAGTGAATTTTGAGAGTTGGTAACCACATAACTTTTCTCACCCCAACAGAGAGATGGTTGGTGCCATCTATTTTATTGTACTGATGCCATGTATTTTATTATTTTTTGTTCAGCTTGTTGTGAAAAAATACAGGTCTCACCTTTTAGATTATTTTAAATGCATTAGTTTTTCTGCTAAAATGATGCTTCTAGATAAATGATTGTGGTTATTAGTGTCTAAACTATTGATTAAATAGCACAAAAAATTCTCACATTAAAACATTGTGTGTGTGTATATATAATTATGTCTCCATTAATTGCCTGGTTTGGCTTATTTTGTTTTGGTAATTCAGAAGGTGCTCTACACATTCCTGTGTGTCCATATACAGTCTTCACTGCATACTACATAGTGCGACTTAAACGAAGTGATAAATATTAAGTCAAATAAATGAGTTTAAATTCTCTGAGTAACTGAATTGTATTCAACTGCAGGCATTGTGAAAGTTTTAGCAGAACTTAGTCTCATCAATAAGTCTGCAATCCTTTGCTAAGAAGCTTTGCCTCTGAAACTCTCTTGGGGTTTACTAAATGAATTTAAAGCAATACAGATACCTTCCAAATCCCATAAGAGAGCTCACAAGTAAGGCAAATAAGCTGGAAAAATCTGTTAGTAGGGAACGGCAATTCTTGTTGAATTAATGAAAACTGAAAATACTTGAATTCTCTGGTTGCTTTTAGCCTGACTTGATAAAAATCTCTGAACTAGTAACTTAAAGAAGGCAATAGAAAGTGGGCTGGCCAGCTGTGAGATGTTGGCCAACTACAATAAATTAAGCTATAGATTTACTAGGGGAAAAAAAAAAAAAAAAAAGGAGCTACCTGTGAAATGAAGTGCTCCAACCTGGAAGCTAATAATATGGTTCAACAAAACCCAAGTATTATAAAAAACCCCAGTTTAAGATGCACATATGTCTGTGATTCTTTTACTGAAAACTAGTTCACCCCTTTCCTTATTGCAACTGCATATAACTTATGGAAAAAAATGTGAACTAATCTTCAAAAATTCAGTTCTTTGAAATGTAGGGTTGGGACCCAGAATCCAAAGCCATATTTAATAGTATAAAATAGCATCATGAAAATGTTTAATTGTTAAGGTCTAGACACTAAAAACCAGCAAAAATATTGAGGATGTCCCTCTATTTGTGTTGCATCCGAGAAATAAATAGGGGTTTTTTATTAATAAACGATATTTTAAGATCTGTGTTGAAAAAGATAACCAATTGCATGAGTTTCTGTTTATTTCTTTAACTTACAGTGAATTTTCTGTCCATCTCTTGACTGTATCTAATTGTTCAGCTTGATATATGTATACACCATGGTTTCCTGAACCACGTATTGTAAAGAGCTTGCAAATGGAATTCAGAGTTTAACAGAAGCATTAGGAATAGAATCAAATAGGCAGGATAAGAAAGGACAGCAGACACTGCGTTTGATGAGCCATTAGTATCAGAAACCAGTTACATGTGTTCTAGCAAAGTAATGAATACACATATAAGATATATTCTCCCACTTGTTTTTTGTACATCTGACAGTACAGAGTAAGAACATGGATTAATGAAGATGTATTTGAAAGGATGAATTCATTTATATTTAAATATTATAAATTTTAATATCTATTCTATGAATATTGCTGAGAGATTTTCACCTGGCCCACTTTGGTTTGGTCTGGTTGTTCATGATGTTTTTTGCCGTGCTTAATGAAATTAGTATGTTTTTAATTGGGACACAGCAAAAATGCAATGATCATGTTGGCTACGTGTAACGGAGTTAATTTTTACAGAGTAGGAGTTCCTCTCTCAAATGTGAGTCATAAATAAATGAAACTGAAAAGGTTGCACTCATTGCTCATTTTAACCTTGTCCTTTTTTTTTTTAATTTTATATTTTTTAAATGAAGTTGTTGCTGAACTCTAATCAAAGATGAACTTATAAAAGACCAAACAATATACCGTTATGTTACCAAAAGTAACTCCTATTTCTGCAAGTTTCGAAAGTTCTCCCTTTATACCTCCTTTACCTCAATAATGTTGCACAACAAAACAAGCTTTTACAGGATGATCAGCATTTCTGTGGTCTTAACTAGTATTTATTGGATAAAATCTAATACCTTCCCCAAAACACTGTTTAAATTTAGTCATGTGAACAGAAGCATTCATGAAAAGTAATGCTTCTTGTTCTCAAAAAACAGATTACAGAACAAGAAGATAAAGTATTTGTGATTTCTGTTAGTCTGGTGTTATTTTGCAAGGTAAGACTTTGTATAAAAGCACAAATATATCTTAATTTAAAATGGGTCCTTAATTTAAAATGAGTATTGTTGCCAACACTGCACTAAGTTTCTATGTTTATGTAGTTATTTAGAGAGTTTTGACCTTCACAGATTAGATTATTAGTAATTTCTTGTTTTGTTTCTCTTGTAAATGAAAATGTATGACTGTTCAATTTCCAAAGTGTCTAGAATCATTATCCCCATATTTATCTCTTTATTAATATGTTTCATACTTTTTGCATTTTAAATGAGTTTCCATGTTAAATACTTTGTTTCCTACTTTCAAGTATTTCCAATCCCCTGAAAAATTTGTCTTTTTGCCATTGATCCTCCCCAAAATTTTTCAATGGGTGTACTATTGTACCATGTACATGCCCACTAGGGTTTTGAGGGAGGTTTCTCAAAACTTATATCATAATAGTGGGGTTTTTTTGTTTGTTTACTCTTTTAAATTATTTTAGAAAAAAGATTGTGATATTCTTATTTTGCAGATGCCGATGGATTTGCTCTGTCCTCTGTGGTGTAGAAAAACCCCAAGGAAAGACACATAGTCTTTTTTATTTGTTTCTTTTTTTCAGAAGAAATTATCATTAGTAATATTTCAGTATCATTCTGAACTATATAAAATTAATGTAAATTATTTTTTGACTTCTTAATTATAAAAACCTTATGAACTTGGCATTTTATTAAATATAATATCTGTTAATCACTGTTCTCCTGTCCTGTGATTAGTTAGCTAACAACCACAGAGCAATGTAAAAACAACTTGTTCTGTAAAATACTTGGCATTTACATTTGAACTCATCTGGAGACCAAAATAATTATAATTTAAAAATATTTCAACAGCATTTTTTTGCAGATAGCACTATATGTCTCCTTCAATTAGACAGTCTTCAATGTAAAGAACAAGCAAAATCCTAGGCAAGGCATTTATTTATACATATTTTCCATAATTGTAATGAACAAAAATATTGTGTAATATAAACACAGGTTGACTTTAATATGAATTAACAGTACTCTGAAAGGTAGGCTGATAGGAAGAGCTGACAAGTATGAAAATAAGATAGAAGGTCTGGAGAGATGTAATTTCCTAGCAAATAATTATCCCCAAGCTGTGTAAACATGCTTAAACAAATATTTTATAAAATCAAGCCAACAAACGAAATAGCAGATTTACCACTTCAGCACAAGTGTCAATAGCTGAAGTCCATATGTTTACACAGGCCAGCTTCACAGAAGGATGACTCCGTTTGGCCTTGCTCTTATCAGCACCAACTGCAGTCAACATGTATCTTTACCTGCTTGTATCTTTTATGAACAGAAAGATATCAAAGGAATATATAAAATAAAGGTTTAGACTTGCTTACAATCCCACTGTATAGTAATGTCTCCTTCTCTAGAGGCTAATTCTGATTTTGTGATTTTGAGTAGGAAAAATATTCCCTCTGGTCCATTGCTTACAATATTGATTATACAGCAATTCATATGGAAGACATTTGTAGTTTAATTTTTTCATTGCAAAGTTTGCTTTTGCCATAGAATTAATTTTATAAACTGTTTGCTGCTTGAAAGACAAGAAAAAAGACACTAAGGGACGGTTTATCGGATCGAGCCCCAGCACTAAATGGTGATTAAATATTGCAGAGAGTTTAAGAATTGTCATAACTTTATCCAGAAGAGCAAATTAACCTAAAATTGTCTAGGTCAAGGATCAGTTACAGAAATTTGGGCCTGAATTACATTCGACTACAGGAGATAAATCTGTTGTTTATTCACTGTATTTGAGATTTTTCAACAGATAATCAACCCTTTTGTTGGGAGGAAGTTCATAACATCCCTGATTGTACTGTTCACTAGTTGCTGTCTACTGGAGAAATATCTCACCAAAAAGATATCTCACAAGAAGTATCTCTCTCTTGTGATGTTTGGTGTACCTCAAAAAATCCCAGTACCCTTTTATGTGTTTTTGAGAAAATATGTTTGACATACTATCCAAGCTAGAAATATACTATATGGCAGTGAATCACATTAATGTTTATTTTCAGTTTTTCTATTAGTTTCCTTCTTTCCTATTTTCTGGCCTTAGCTTTAGATTATATTTTTTGTCCAGTACACGCTGATTTCTGATAAGACAAAAAGAATCAAATACAGAAAGTGGGAGAAATTTTAAGTTTCAACTCTCTGCATGTTTGGAAGGTACTATAGACATAATTGGGGCACAAATCATCAAACTGTGTTCTGTTGCCTAGCACTGTGTTCTGTTGCTTAGCACTGCAGCTACTTTCTTATTTCTATCTCAGTGAAATACTGACTCTCATCTTGCTGCTATGCTGTAGATAGTTCCAAAATCCTTGTGAAATCCAGCATTCTTCAATTTAATTAGTCACTGGTAGTAGACTAAGTTGACTGGCTTTGGTTGTCAATTAGAGGCTCTTGGTTTTGTGATTGTATTCCCATGAGAGCCTGGGGTATAATTATTAAATCACCTCAGTCTCACCTGTGATGATTGCTGGTGCCAAATTGCTCAGCTCCTAAATGCTTGCTTGTATTGGCAACACTTTTTGTCCCTTTCTGGTTTTCAGGATAGTGATTTCACTTTTCTTTTTTCTCTACGGCTGGGCACCTTGCCCCCCCCCTTCTCCTCCCGACCGCTTTATCCTTCTCTCCGGGGGGGCTGCTCAAACCATCCCAGGAACTCCTCCACCCCTGCATCTGGCAAGCGGCTCTGGCTTCCCTTTCTCAGGCTGCATGGCCTCCCCCTCCCCCACCCAGACACAGCTGGGGGGGGAGAGGTCCGATCCGCTCACCTGCCGGACTCCAAAGAGAAAGTCTCTCTGGGAGTGCTCTGCTTTTAACCCCTGTGTGTTCTCAGAGGCCTATCCAAGTCCCCAGTGGCCACACCAGGTGCCAATCTGAAATTTGGCCACTGATTGGTTTGACCATAACTTCCCAAAACCTCACTTTCGGGTCAAACCATGACGTCTACCCTTAGTTAAACTTGATAATCAGGATAATGGAATCTGCATTGAAAGTAAAATTATAAGAATGTATCAGATATGATCAAAGCAATGTCTGGACATATTCTCATCATATTGCTTTATAAATAAAAACAAAAAAAAATCGTATGTGTTTCATCCTAAAGATAATTAGAGTCTGAGCATGTAATTTAGCTGATCTGTTGAAACAGTCAGTTAAAGATAAACGTTAGCTTTAAATAGTCCTGATTGTGATGCACTGGGAAGAACATGTGGGGTATAATCTTTTACAGAAGTACATATAAAAGTTTCTGCTAGAGGGCAAAATAATAAATCCTCTCTCCCTGAAGCTTACAAAGTGTGGCTCCCTTAAGTGAATCTCTTATCAGCATATGTATCACACTGCAGTAAGAAAACTTTTTAAGTGTATGGAGTGTGATTCATTCAATATAAATTTGAAACAGTGTTTTTCAGGTAAATAATTCAGTCATCTACAACATAAATGATACATTTATTTTAGCAAGAAAACAGAAAGCTCTATCCCAACAGTTTGTAAATTGTTAAACAACTTAATTTCAGTTGCTGTCAGTCATATAACAGTAAATTAAAAAAAAAAATCAATCAATATGAGGCATCATTTGATCTTAAACACATTTTGGGGTGGGGTCATTTATATAACTATAGTGCTTCCTGATCATCTGACCTAAAGTTTTTCCACTCTGAGATGTTGAAATGGTAGAAAAGTTGCCCACCTTTACTGGAAGACATGTCTGAAAAGGATTGGCATCAAGAGTTAAATTAAATGCTTGAGTGTAAATCTTACAGGCTGCTTAGTTTATACATCCAGTATCTTAGAAGAAACAAATGCTTTCACATGTCACTGCACATGTGCACATTGCAGACTTATCTTTGTAAAAATGTATGAGTTAGAGTTCAATGTCTTTTCTACCATATGTAAAGTTAAAAATGATGTCCACATTAAAAAAGAAACCCAAACCTAGTAAATAATTTTTATAAGTAGAGATATATGCAATGTACTCAAGTCAGGGGAAACATAAAAAAATTTAGCCCACCTAGATGGACTATCAAGTTAAAAATTCTTGATGTTTTCCTGGTAGAATGGTTAGAATCTCTTGGCTGATAGTCTTGTATTTGTACCTAAAAGGAAGAAGATGATGTCATGACACAGATAAGTAGTTTATTTGTTTATTTGGTTTTCTCTTTAGAAAGCATTCCTCAAGAATATTTTTAAGTCATATTTGTTCCTTCTATCTTCATGGCACAGTATTGCAAATTGTATCCTTACTTTTGTATCTTTAGTTATCCTTACTTTCGTGTTTTAATTTTGTTCTGTTATCTGATTGCTGGGCTTGGGGGTCTTTTTCCTCAATCAAGGAACTTTCAGTAAAATCCTTCATACAAATCCTTCTTTATATGAATCACATCAGGTTAAATTTGGACCCAACTGAAAACAATACACTTAAACTTTCCTAATTTCAATATAGAATAAAAGTTCAGGGTAAGAGAAATATTTTATTTCCCTCCATGATTTGAGATCTAGTGAGCCACGTACTGTTTAGATGATACAATATTTTACTAACTAGATAGACGAAATGACAGATAAGATATGATACTAAAGAGAAATTCTTTCCATGACTGAGATTTTTGGCAGATAGGTTAGGAAAAAGCAGCTAGAACTTCCAGTTGCTACTTGCAACTTGGTTTGGTAGTATATGTTCTTCTCCTACAGATGCTCAGTTTTAGCAAATACTGAATATCGATTCTGCTGAGATTTAGTAATGCATTATAAAGTTTTGGCTTTCATCAATGTGGGCTACAGTAGTAAAATAAAACCATTATAAAAGTATTTGCTAAAAAAGTATATTTTTGAAAGAAATATGAAATATCTGAAATATTGCTGCTTGTTATAGCAATGCTTATTGGTTTTGTAACATAAATTTAAGATTGTACTATGTACTTTCACAGGCAACTATGTAAAAGGGAATTTTATGTCTCAGGTAAAGAACACCTTCCAGTCCCTTCATTTTGACAGGCAAGGTATTCTAAAATAAATTGATAAAGTACTTGAATCATTCAGATCATACTCAACCAAATTTAAAGTTCAAGTGATTAATCAATAATGTAGTAATAGAATTTTAGATGTAAGTTAGACTGATATGGATTTTGTAGCATTAATGTCATTTTGTGTTAGAGTGAACATTCACCTTAACCTGTGCATTAAAGCATTTTTCTTTTTAATGCATGTATATCCCAGTAAGTCTTGTTACTTATGGAATCTTATCCATGGGAAGACAAATGCTCTAAAGCAATGAAAGATTCGTGTGGGTTAGTTAATCTCTACAGCATGATTTATAATCCCTTCTCGAGTAGTCAGATACAATATTACTATGTCCTGAGCAAGGAAGAAATGCAGTGATATTTCACTGTTAGCTTTCTTCATTTCTGGAAGATAGGTAGGTACAGAGTCTTCCTACAGCCTCATTTACATTTTCCTTTGCATGAATTGATGTACAAAGCGGTGGAACTCTTACAGTGGAATAGATTTTCAACGACAAAAACAAGGTCACTTAACAATACCTGCTGAATGCTTTACACTCTCATCTCACAATTAGTTTGCAAGTCATATTGTTCTCTTTGTAGCTAGAATTTTTTTATGATTCTGAAAATGAATTAATCAAGACTAAACAGTAGTTGGCTACTTGTCTTTTTAAGTGGAGGTCCCTGTGGTAAGTTGATCTGGGTTGACCAAACTCCCACTCAGCTGCTCTCCTCAACAGGAGAAGGAGACTCATACATTGAAGTACAGACAGAGACATTCCTTACCAGTTACTGTCATAGGCAAAACACACTCAATCAGGAAAATAATTAATTTGTTAGCAATTAAAATAGAGTTGGACAGTGAGACTGCTGTAGTAAAATGCTCTCCCCAGGTTGTGTGACACTGGATTTCTGATTTAGCAGAGTGACACAATATATACTGAAAACACAACACTTGCAAATTACACTTTTCAAAATACAGCAATAATAATACACTGTTCAAACACAATACTAATGTATTTCCCATTGCGAGTCTTTGTGATACATTCACCCTCCCCTCCCAGCACTGGGTGTCCCCACATGCCAGGAGGGACTGTGTGGGCTGAAACCAGCTCAAGCCTGTTGCTTTCTTCCAAATTATTTTGCTGATTGTCAGGGTTTTGCCCTTTGCAATGGCTTCATTCTCCCTATACTGGTCCAATTAGTTGAGGAAGGAGCTGCCATCTCCAGCTAATCCACACAACTGTGGAGAGCTGTTATCTAAAACAAAGGCTGCTCTCTGTTCCCATCGTGCTGAGAGAGTCAGCTTCTTTGCCTCATTCTCTGAGCTTCATGGACACATCACCCTTGCTCTGCCATGTCTGAGGGGCTCAGCTGTGCCCTCCAGTGAGGCCAGTGGAGGCAGCTGGGACCATCTGGTCATTAAATGCTCATTCTCCGCAGTACATCATGCACCATGGAACAGTATGAGTAGGTAATGACTTTGATAGGGAAAATGTGTGCTAATGCCTTTACAAACAATTCCATGGGTGAAGGGATGGGCATTAACATCTTTGAAATGGGCCTTAGTGTCTCTACTAACTTCAAGCAACAGGTTTGTTACAGAGCCCAGACACCTTGGCTCCTGAAACAAGCAAGGGGGTCTGCACAAGCCTGAACTTATGTACTCTGGGGTAAGACAGGATGTTCAAGGATGGATATGTGGTAGGCGGTTTGGGAAGTCTGTACCTTCCTGGTACCTCAGCCGATGGGGAAAGGAACAGGGCAACACGCGGCCGGGAGTTTGGGATAAAAAGAGGCTGTGACCTCTGAAACCAAGAGAGAGAAAACCTCGAGAGAGAAAACCTTGTGGACATGTGCTTCAGTGGACTCTCTCTCTTTATTGAAATAAAGTTGCAGGACTCCTCTGTCTCCTTTACAGATGCTGGTTTTTCATGGTGTGATTTTCTGCACACTTTCTTCACTTTAACCTTATTACTATAGGTTATTTGCAGTTAGAGAGTCAGCAAATTGTATTTGGTTTTCTTTCAGATAACTGTGCGTTTAAATGTGCCACTCACTAGGTTGGACCTTACTCTGCATGTTCACATCGCCAACTTGTGCAAGGCACCCGGTATTTTTAAACCCCATTGTGCAGGTGCAGGGATCTGTGTGAAAGATACCAAAAGAAACTTCTCCTTAAGGAAGAACTCACTCAGCTGTCTGGCAGAAGCTGATTTGACAGTCATGTAAATATGACTTGTTGATCTGTGTTTTACTTCTTGTGCCTAATGCTCTTATCCATTTATTTTCCTCTCAAGCAGTCTGTCTATACCATAATTGAGATGCTGCCAAATAGAGAATGTTTTTGTCTGATGTTGTAACTTTATACTGAAATAGAAATGTTGAATACAAACTGAATACATAATTAACACCAAGTATAATTAAGAGTCTTAAGGGAGAATAGTTCCTTTCCAGTGTGCTCAACACTTTCCCTAACAAGGCAACAGGTGGGCAGAGTATTTCTGAGCACATTATCAGTAACTGTGACTCCTGCTTGGTTTCAAAGACGTGCATCACTGCAGAAGGATGAAATAGCTTTCAGCTGTCTCTCATACACCTATGTATGGCAGCTTTTTTCAGGCAGAAAGGCTGGGTGTATTCTTACTCAAGTCTGCCCAGGAGCTGAAGAACCAAGTCATGTGAACTTGGTTCTGTCACTGTGCTAAATGTAGTTAAAGCCATCATAGGTGTGTCGAGGGAGGTATGTACTGGAATTATACAAATTCTCATGCTTTCTGTGACTCAAATGCTCTTTGGAGCAGCTATGGCACTAACACAGACACAAGGACTGTCCCCAAACACTGCTGTGCTTTAAAGGATGACTAATTCAAGTCAGTGTTCGTTCAAGCACCACTTTCCATTGCTAGGCCAGTACAGGTTTGTTATGAGGGATTTATTATTATGTATCTCAGCCAAGATAATGCAATTTCTCTTTATGTTTTCAGTTGATTGTGGATGTCTAAAAAGTTCCATTAACTTTAGGGGGAGAGGTGTCAGACATGGGGTGGTGTATTTCTATTTCCACTTGACAGAGAAACAAAAATCTGGGAAGTTTCTGTACCAACTGTACCAGTGTATATTGTTCACCTTCCATAACCATCATTTACTCCAGGCATCTATGGAAATTAAACGTCAAAACAAATATTTAGTCATAGGTAATTAAAACAATTCTCATATTCTTTCATTTTTCTGATATGTCATGTTTATATAATTGTATGAATTTTATGTTCAACTGTGTTATTGAATGTTCACAGGGTAATGAGGTAATGCATGTGGGTGAAAAGCTTGTCTAGGTAGCCTTCATTAGTTTACAAATATCAATTTATCTCTTTCTATGAATGACTCATATTTTGGTTGTAGAAAACAGATTCTTTTACATAACCCAATAAACTTCAAATAATGAGACCTCCAAGTGCATGATTTGTTATTATTATTTTCTCTATTATTGCTGTTATTGTTATTTTCTCTATTATTGTTGTTGTTCTTGAGATTAATATTTTTTCATTGGATGTGGAAGGTTAAGGTTGCAGTATATTGTCAATACTTTTAACAGAAGACAAAACAAGGGGAAAAGTAAAACCCTCTCAGACTTGCATAATTGTGATACCTCATGTGAGAGGAGGATATGCTGTCGTCATCTACAAGGTATTGATGAGATATGAACATACAAAGCTTTTTTTTTCTGCTTGGTTTTCTTTGTTCTTTTTTGTTAAGTTTTAAATTTACTGCAAAAATAAGGTAGCTTACATAAACAGGGAAATTTAGGTTGGATGTGAGGAAAAAGTTTTTTATGGATATAGTGATAAAGAAATGCAATCGGCTGCCTGGGGAGGTGGTGGAGTCACCCTCCCTGGATGTGTTTAAAAAAAGATTGGGTGTGGCACACACTGCCATGGTTTAGTTGAGGTGTTGGGTTGGACTTAGTGACCTTAAAAGTCTCGTCCAGCCTGGGGATTCTGTGTGTGATTTTCTGTGTGTGATGTGGTCCCCTAAATTTAAAATAATAGGGTAAGGTTTATTTCAAGATTAACTTATATTCATATAACACATATATAATAGGCAGATTGCTTTGGGGGTTTGTTTTTAATAAATAGTTTTATTTTTTTGAAATGAAGCTACCTTTAGCCTCCTGTTAATAAATAACTGCAATGAAGTGAATATCTGACAATAGGAAATTACATCAGTAAAAAGAACTACTATTAGTCTCTGACTCAAAGAAGTCAAATTAATTCCCTCAGCCTAAGCCTGATCCTTATACTAAGCAGTGTAATCAGAATTATTTTGATAGCTTGAGCTTCCACTATGACTCGTTGCCTAAGTGAAATTCTAGTCACTAATCACTGAACCATTCACTGTGCAGGTTGCATATGGCTTTGTTAGCAATTACATTTATTTTAAATTGAGAGAATTACTTGGTAACACTGTTCACTGAAGATTCAAACAGACCAGAGCAATTAAGTATTAGTTGCCAAAGGCCTTCTGTTACAATTATTGGATGGTACTTTCACTATAAATGTTCATGTACCTGCTCCTGATCACTGGAGATTCCTGACTGATGTCTAATAAGCATTCAAAATTTCTCACTAATACCAGTATGAGTGTTTAATAATTAAAAAAGAAAACAAAACCAAAACAACAGCCAAAAAATAAACAAAAAATAAAAAACTCCAACCAACCAAACAAAAACCCCTAAAAAAAATCTAACCAAAAAACCCCCAAAAAATGAAAGAGGAAGAAAAGTCTAAGTTTAGAAAGCTGATGAAGAGTGTTTAGGAGTGGTTTCTTCCAGGCACTCCAGTAGTAGAAACCCCATGTGATCTCATTCTACTTCCATCTGATGGAGTCCCTAAGCAAGGTCAAGTGGCTGTAGTGTCTGCCATTATTAACTGTGACTCCCTCAGTATAAGACAGCTGTAGTTACTGAAAGTTATTGCTTCTCCAAATTTACTGAATCTGTCTTAATATATTTATAACAGACATATAGTGGACTTAGAGATCCCTTGAGTCTCTTGCTGTTCCCCCATTAAAATGGCTTCTTTTCAAAACCATGGGAAAACAAAGAAGGCAGGCTGAACTTATTAGAGGGGAAAGGATGTGGGGCACAGCAGCAGCTGTCAAGACCACCGCCTTCCCAAGAGTGTCTCCTCTAGGAAAGGAATAGCTCAACGAGCACTAGATGCTCGCGCTACAGATGGTGATTGCAGGTCAACGGAAAAAGCAGGCGGGAGGAGTTCTTTGTTTGGAGTTCCAGGGGTGGTTCATTAGCCAAGACACTGAAAGGGTCCAGGGACAGAAGAACAAGAAACACAGGAGGGTCCAGGGTTTTATACGGGACAAGGGATGTGGAGCATCGGGTCTGAGGGCCAATGGGTAGAGGGAACAAGGGTGATGCAAAGGCTGGAATACAGGGGTGAAACCAACTGGGATACAGGGGAAGGGCAGTAAGGAATGGGGACCAATGGGGAGAGTGGGAGCGAAGAACATTCTAGAACTGGGGAGGAGAACAGGGGTGATGTAACTTGGGTCATCAATATATTATTGCAAGGAACTGTGGGAGAACATCTTTTTTTTCTCTCTCTGACCTAAATGGTTATCACCTCCCAAAGCATCCCTGCCTCAGCATCTCCCTCTATGTCCTGGGATGCAACAAGAGGAGATAACAATGGAACATTTAAGTAATTAGTTTTACCAATAACAGCCAATACATCTTCCACAGTAACGACTATTAAACTCACAGTTTAAGTATTTTAGTCCAAAAATTATTCATTCACAGTGTATGTGTGCTGGTTTAGACTGGGCTGTTGTTAATTTTCTTGACGGTGGCTGGTATGAGGCTAAGTCTTGAATTTGTATTGAACACCAGCTTGATAATGCAGAGATATTTTTGTTAGCCTGAGCAGGGCTTGCACAGAGCCAAGGCCTTTTCGCAGTGCCACTCTGGTGAGGAAGTTTGGCGTGCCTGAGAGCTTGGGAGGAGATGCAGCCAGGACAGGGGACCCAAACTGACCAAAGGGATACTCCAGACTGTATGAAATCATGGGCAGTATATAATGTGGGGGGAGAAAGAGGAAAGGGGGGG
The DNA here is from genome assembly GCF_017590135.1 of Pyrgilauda ruficollis. Lineage (NCBI taxonomy): Eukaryota > Metazoa > Chordata > Aves > Passeriformes > Passeridae > Pyrgilauda > Pyrgilauda ruficollis. Next base: position 14,133,501 of record NW_024525156.1, read on the forward strand.
ACATTTATATTGATGGCATTTGTTTTCTGAAGTCACTGTTACACGTGAGGGGGCCCTGCTCTCTTTGGAATGGCTGAGCACCTGCCTGCCCATGGCAAGTGGTGAGTGAATGCCTTGTTTTGCTTTGCTTGCCTGTGCAGCTTTTGCTTTCCTTGTTAAACTGACTTTATTTTAACTCATGCATTTTCTGCCTTTTAGTCTTCCAGTTCTCTTCCTGATCCCACTGGTGGAATGAGTGAGTGACTGCATGGGGCTTGGCTGCTTGCTGGGGATGAACCACAACAACACGTCAGGAGGAACACTGGGCTTTTATGGTTTTACTTCCAGTAATTTGTTTTACTTCCGGTAATTCTCTACGTGGAATAGAGCCACAGACTAGATGTGAGGTGAGGTATCATCTTTGACTAGAAAGGATTAGGAACAAGCACTATTGTATTTGTAGAATATACCAGATTCATTGCTGCAAATTGTAATTACTAATTTCCATTCTAACAAATATTGAAGTAGTTTAAGTTATATTTAACAATTGCTCTGTAATTATAGAGTGGAAAATATGGCTATAATTGCATTTTATAAATGTAATTAGCTATAAATCCTGAAATCTAAATATATGCAGCCAGCACATTGCTTTTATTTCCAGCTATAGGATGAAGAAAAGCTTGAGAAATGTACTTCCAGGGGAAATAATATGTACTAGAAAGCGATCTATCTAGAAATTTTTGGCCAAAAGTACATTAGTAATGCATTGAATAGCATTCAGGGAGATTATAAATTCAGTAATTGAAACACAAATTATGCATGCTTATTATTTATGAAATTTTAAGTATTGCTTAAATACGTCAGAAAATGTAAATGGCATTTAAAACAATTAATTATTCAGAATGGTGAAAATGGAAAAGCTAGCAAAGCACTTTACCATCCCTGAAGTGAAACTAAATAAATTGAGAAGACTCTAATTTCTTATGCTGTTTAGGCTTAATGTAGCAGCCTAAGTTCTTTGGGTGAACAACTAGATGTAATTCGGAAGTATGCAAAGTACACCATAATGTCTGTTCTTGTTTATGATGAGGAATTCTTATAATGTATTTGAACTGGTTCACCAAGGCATTTTAGTCTTTTGTCTTCTCTTAGAAGAGGAGACTTTGTTTTAACAAATAGCGTTATAAAATGGGGAAGGAGGAAGATGGGGGCGGGAGGCAGGGCTTGAAAGGAAATATTGATGGCTTTGAAGCAAATGTATCGTCTCTTTTCTTCTTCCCCGTCTTCCACTCCTGAAATGCAGATACTAAAGAGGATGTAAAATTAGAAGAATACTTGACATCTTTTAATAACACTACCTTTAAATAGCTTCTAATACCAACATAGTGGGGAGGGAGATTCAGGACCATTATATTAACATCTCTAGGAATATACCAACATTGTTGTTATTTAAAGTGATTTTCTTAAGATTTCAGGACTAATAGTCCTAAATAGCTTTAGAGTTCTTTTGCTTCAAATCTATACTATTGTATTTTTATATTTTTTTTTCCTCAGGGCACGTAAAATATCTATAGAGTTCAAGAAAGTCAGGGAAATGATCTTAGTAAGTCATCAGAGGATTTAATGTAATATCTCATAGACAGTGACATGAAGATAGTCCAAGAGTTAATCAGATTTATAAATGGGGAAATTAGGAGGATAATGAACTGATAAATCAGTAATAAACCTATTCTAAAGAGTAAGACATTTTTGGCTCTCTTCATTAAGATTTGTATCTCCTAAAGGAAAAGAGATTCCTTAATGCTAAGCCTTCTAGAAGTCACTGTGACCTATTTCTGAGAATAAAATAAAAAAGATAAACTTTCCTTTTAAATTCATAGGTAGGACAGAGAAGTCACAAAGGGAATGTAAACTTATTTTCTGCAGGTTGCTCTCATGCTTTTTTAAAAAAAATTAAATGGACTAGGGCTCCCATTGATTCAAATATATCAAATCCCACTACAATGGGTGTTCTTGAAGTTTCTGTGGTCCAGTAAAAGATAAATGCTAAAGAAAAAAATTAATCCTGTAGATGGATACATCACATTATCAACGTGTATGATGATGTGAGCTCATTGCCTAATTTTTCTGGGCCCAAAATATATATATTAATATTTCCATCCTATTACTTTCCTTATGGAAACTCTCAAAGAGGTATTGAAGCATTATTAAAAAGCATAAGCAAAATTTTGCAAGTTCTGTATGGGGAGAAAATGTGCTTTTTCATAATATAATTTAGAATATAGTTTGGATCCCTCTGCAGGAAGTGAAAAATTCCTTAAGACTTATACAGCCAGGATTCATTTGAAAATATGAACCTTCATATTTGCAAGTCTAACTTAAGGACTTTTTTCCTTCCTCATTTGTAATATATGTGTGATAATCAGTTTTATTTGTTGAGTAGTTCTGCCAATAATAATGGAACTGTGGATGTAATGATCCCAGAAATCACCTGCAGTGCTGTCTTCCTTATCTTCTTGTAATCACCTACTGATCTAAGTGCTCAAGGTACTGGTAATTTTAAGCTGACTGGAAAAAAAGAAAAGTATAGAAATTTATGTAATCATCTCAGACAATTTTTGTTCAAAAGAGGAAAAAACTAAGTGTCAGATTTCCCCTGAGTTTGGAAACTGGTCTGTTGTGTGTATTCAAAACAAAAAATGAAATTAGAATTGACAATATAACACAGTATATAATTAAAAATAATGATACAATTTTAATAGACTGGTTAGCTAATTTTTCAGGTTGGCATTCAGATCAGTTAGAGGCCTGAGCTTTAGCCTGCTGATTGAAACCAAAATTAGCAGCATGTAAGTAGGATTCAATATCAAAATCCAAACAGAAAAATCTACTGATATCTAAAAAACATACAGTTTTCTAAAATAGTAGTATATATTAAGTATTTTTTTTTTTTTTTGTGAAATGAAAAAACGAAAATGTAAGTCTTCTTAATGTCAAAGAGATATTTTGCAGTTAAACAAAATGCTTGCAAGACAGGCTTTATTGTGATCCTGGATTCACTTCTTTAATTTGGATCTGGAGTTAAAGAGCCAAACATTTTCTCTGTGACTATAGAATTACACTGATATTTGAATGAAAAAAGAAATGTCTTTTGTGATCTGGTTTTTAATAAGAGTTTATTTTAGATAATAAAAAGGGAAAGATCATGACTCGATCATTCATCTCTTCTTGATTATTTTTTCCACCACCGTTATTTTGCATTTACTAGTTTAGTTTTTCCTAACAGTGAAAATAAATACTCAATTCTGAAAATTTTATGCTGTACTGTTCTCTACACTTTACAACAAAATGGTTATTTTATCTATCAAAATATTCTCTTTTCTTTGTAATACTACCCTCTCTTCCCCTTTGCCTATAAGTTTATTTTCCCTCACCCTGGACTCCTCAAGTGAAGAAATTGTGTAACTCTTACTTTACTGTAAAGATACCTCCATCATTGCAGAGAAGTTGCTTATCCCTTATCAAAGCCTTAACGGAGGTTTATGAGATATGCAACTAAATGATGTAGACAAAATAATGGATAAATAGATTTGGTAAACACAGATCTTTCAGGGAAGTTAGTTTGAATGTTGATGATGTTTCTCAAAAAGTTGTCTGGAGCTATTTCAAAAATTCCAATTATTTGCTCACCCTCCCTTGCCCTTTAACAACTGAGTGCTGGAACTCAAGTGATCCATTCCACAGGCACCTTTCAGCCAAGCAGAAGTACAGTGAGAAACATGCTGGAGAAACACTGTAGTGTGGCTGCAGATGCACACTCAACATCATAAATTGCCAGAGGTAGTGGTGGGGGAAGTGATTTCATGTCTACTTTCCTTTTAGTTCTGCTCCTCCTCTTTTTCCATAAACCCAGCACTATTTAATTAGTGGGTTTACAAGTCAGTTAAGTAGGAAAGCATGAAGCAGAACAACAGAGAGGAAAAGGAGCTGTGCAAGAGTATTTTCCAGTCACACACCTAGTTCCACTCTCCAAACTGTACATGTACCATGCAGAATTGATGACCTGTGTGATAAAACAGAAAGCTCCTCCTGAGTCAGCTTACAGGGTTTCCAGCCTATATAATTACCTGAGAAAATGATACAAATTGCATATGATTTTATATCCAGAAAGTCAATATTATTGGTGTTGGAAGAGTAGCAGAAGGATTACTTCAAAGTGTCAATACTGAAAGATGAGACGTGCCTGGTAAAAAATCTTGAGGCATTATTATTTCCATGTGAATACATTATAATAGTCTATATCTGGCTGGTTATTAGCACAGTCTGCAATATAAGAATGCATTTTGTCATTCTTATTCCATGGCAAATACAGGGTTTTTTTCACTTTTTCCTTGCTAAGAAGTTAAGAAACCCTGCCATATCTAACTTTTGTGGAGATTTGGGTTCAAACCTATTGGAAAGGCCCAAGTCTTCTTTGTTGTGAAACATATAAGCAGTTTCAGGAAGCTGGGGGAAGGACTTGCAGTATTCTTCTCTTGCCAGGAATGCATGGATGTGGCTGCATATTCACCAGTCTCAGCTACTCTTCCTTTCATTTCCGAAAGCAGCATTCAGGCCAGAAGCTAACAGAAGATCTCAAAGCTTGTGCATGGATGCCTGTCAGAACAACATAGCACAGTGTAACCACATGTGACACTTGTGGTTTTCTGTCTTTCTGCTGAGAGCACATGATCTGTACGTGAAAATATTTGGACATAGTGGAAATATAAATATTGAGGTGGGTTTTATTTGAGAAAACAGGCGGAAGAACAGCATTGGTGAAAGCACGTGGGATCTTATCAGTAAGATTCTACTATGCAGTACAGTTGTACTGACCACCTACAATGGTAATCCTAGTTATTCTGTCTACATGGGATTCTCTTCATTTTCACTAGGAGTGAACACTTTGGCAGCTTAAGGAGCAAAAAACTGTGGTAACAAAGGCTTGTCCTCAGCTGCAGGTGACATTGTGAATGTCAAAAGCTGTGGGTCTTATTTCCTCAGCTAATAAAGGGATAATGCTCATTTTCTTAGTAAGACTGTTGATGTTTACTTTGTTGATTAAATAAAGCTTCTGCATAGTCTCTAACAGAAGCTCTTCCTGAAATGAGTACAGTTAGAGTTATGGATGCAGGGGAAGCATAGGGGTGTGGGAACTCAAATTACTTCTGAGCCATACTAGACCTTAGTTTTGGTACTGCTCACATTTTTTTGTGTTACTACACATGTACTCCAAGACTATGATAAAATTCCTGACCCTAGTTCTAATGAAGGTCGTTCACTGCTGAAATGTGTGAACATCAACACATCCCTCATTCCCTTGAGTTTGAGCCACATCAGAAGATTTTGAAAGGAACTTTTCACTTTGGGGTTCCTGCAAAATTAAATCCACAGGATTAAATCCATGGAGTGAATTGTTACATCTAAGTGTTTCTTTCAAATTAGAGTTTCTGACAAGAAGGCTGCAGTGCCAACTTTTATTTTTGTTTTATCATCTAATATATTAACTGGAATTTATCAAAGCTTTCACACTATCTGAACAGACAGGGTCATCTGATCTGCAAATAAATAGAAAGCAGGTGTTGCTTTTTCTGCAGTCCTCTTAAGATCATAAAACAGTTGTACTGCAGGAAGGATGTGAATCTTTTTACCATTTATTGAATAAATTAAAGATTTTAAACCTAAAGAACTTTGTTGCTTATCCCAAATAGAATGTTTTTTTTTTTTTTATTCTCAGACCTTAGTAAGAATCTCATTATATTTTTTTTTTAATTGAACAAATCCATAAGGGTTCTAGTATATATCTCATCATCTGCCAAGTACTTCACTTTTTCAGCCAGGGAATTCACAGGGATTCTCTATTCCTAAAGTTATTACACCTGGGGCTGGAAAGGCTGTCGGGAACATGGAAAAGCCCAGCTTATAAAAAGGCATGCCAACCTTATACATAGAGTTTGTTAGGCTGAGGTTCATCAAGGTCTCTACAGTGCAAGAATTCAGAACTCTAAACACAAGAGATAGATTTGAACCAGAGAGAGTGAGAAATGCTAAATACTCCTATTTCTCCAGAGTGGCAGCTGTCATTGAAAATGCCTGCTTGCCTCAAAGGTTAGGCTGAAATCAGCTAGCTTAAGTTTTTATCCAGGACGTGATTGATCATAACCGAAATACTCCTGGCTCCCAAAAAGTTTTACACCATATTGGCAACACAGCCATATATATTAAGAAAAGAATTGTGCCCCTAGGTTTTCACATTTCCATTTCATACAGTTAATGCACTTCTTCAATAAATATTTATTGTGATGACAAACTGAAAATAACTGAAAGGAAAATTTGAAAAATATAATGAAAATGATCCTTACTCAGAGGAAATCTAAAATACATATACTGTATAATCTCATTGCATTTGTTGTTTCAAATTATGTAAATACTCTATTGTCTGACTTCAGATATATTTATGTGTTTAAATTGCTCATTTTTCACTGTTCACCTTAGGGGAATCAGAAGTTGCAATTGAAGAAGCAGGAAGCAAAATACACAAATATAAAAAATTCTTAGCTTAAATCTAAAGTAAAGACTCTGGAAATGCAAACATCCCAGTCATATAAATTGCTAAAAAATCCTGATCAGCTTTTTTAGTAGCTCTTCAAAAAGTGTACTCTTTTCCAATAGAAACCTGTTTTTTAAAAAAATAATAGGAATATTTACTAGTTTTTTGATCCTTAACAGTGAAAATAGTGTCATATTGCTTGTGACCTTCTTTGGAACAAGACAAAAATATTTTTTTTCATGACGTTATTATTAAAAATATTATTTTTAATGCCAATTAAGTTGGTTGTTAAGATACAAAAATTGGTGATTGCAGAGAGAAATAGATTATTTTATTATGAGGATGTACATTTATTAAAAAAAAAAAAACAAAAAAAAAAACCAAAACCAACAAAATTCCAAACTCACAACTACCTCAAATATGTGTTAATAAAACATCAAGGTTAAGAGCTGTGATCAGAAGGCAGGAACAGGAACATTAATTCATCTTAAATATTATAGCCTGTACTTCATGGTTTGGGCAGCCCTGCTAGCATGCTTACATGATTTCAGGCAGCAGAGAACTGTTTTCTGGAATTTGAAATATAAAACTTATCAGTAAATGGTAACTGACTTCATTGACTGGGAGTATGAAGAGTGGTGCATTTCCAGGCTCTGACAGGGCTTAGTTGCTCACATGGTTATCTAAATACTCCACAGCAAAAAATATGAGTTATTGTAAACCAATTTAATCTTCTCTTGAAGACCATGCACATTAGGGGCCCAAAAGGATAAATGGAAGAGTTTGTGCCATTCTTCTTGTGTGCCAGATTGTGGTGGTACAAGTAGCTGAAGTAAGGAGTGGAAAACAGGCATCAGTCTTTTTTTTTTTTTTTTTTTTTTTTTTTTTTTTTTTTTTTTTTTTTGACAGGCAGGAGCTCAGGCCCAGTACAAAGCACTCTGAAGAAAACATTCACCTCAGGATCCTGGCAGACCATGCAAGTTTAATCTGACACTACAACTGTGTAGTGTTGTTTCCAGCAAAGAGCCGATAGGAAAAAACTTCTTGAGTGCTGCATCATAATTTGCCATGGATGTACTTCTAGTACTCCAGCATTAACTGTTCATTTATTTTGAGAAAATGACACCAACAGCTTCAGTATTCTACATCTGTGTTTTGCAAGCTTCATAACATACCCAACTTTAAATATATTTTTAATTTTTTTTTCTTTTTCCTTTTATTTTTAAAACCAATGAGTTTGAGAACACCAAAACAGTAGTATTTTAGAAACACAGTAGAAAACACTGTTGGAAATAAAGTTAAAATTTGAAATGCTGTCTGGAAAGGAGTTGGAATACCTTCTGATTTTTTGAATTTTAGGCCAGCATTTTCATTAACAATTGGGATAGTTGCAACTGCATAATGGACCTTATCTCTGACACCAGAGAGATGGACTTAGTGTGGAAATCACATGCTTCCTAGCTAAAATATGGTGATTTTCCTTTCAAAAGTTGCTAGAATTTCTTGTTTTGGGGGGTCTGGAAATAAAATAATAGGGGCAGAAAATAAAGAGAAATATGTAGGAATGAGTGAACAGGAGGATGTGAGGGTAAATTCTTATGTAAATAAACCTTCAAATTAATCTTATTTTTTTCCTCATCACTACATCTCCAGTTATTACTGACAAGAAATAATGATCTAAATTATCTCATACTGGAGTTATTTAGAAATCTCCTATTTCAATATAGCATTTTTTCCAAGGACAATACATAAAGAGAGCTGTTCTTAATGAGCTGCCTTGTAGAGATTTATCAAAACCTGACTACATAAGAAAGCACATCCCAGGCAGCTGAGTTGTTTCATTCAATAAAAACGCCCATAGTACCCATGTGAAGAAGTGTAAAAAAATTCTTTACTGACTCCATCTTCTCTCTTGTAGTAATGGAAATAAAATAAACAAATTCTTTACAGACAAAGTAAATTTCAATTCAACAAAATGTAAAAATTGAAAGTTATTGCTTCACTGTAGAGAGTTCTGTGTATTCAGTACAACAAACATAACAAAGACAATAGTTTAAAATCAACGAATATCAGTGTTAACAGAATGATTCATAGAAGTACTTTTTCTCATAGAATCATTAAGGTTGGAAAATTCCTCCAAGAGCATCAAGTCCAGCCTTTGACTGAATAGCCTCAATCCCACTAAACCATAGCACTAAATGCCAGGACCAGTCATTTTTTGAACACTTCCAAGGAGAGTGGCTCCACTGGGAAACATGCTGAAATGCTCAACCACTCCTTCAGTGAAGAAATTTTTCTCATATTTAGCCTTTCTTCTCATTCTTTTTCTATTATCACAGAAATATGGGTTTCTTTTTCCCTAATAAATTCTATGGCAAGTACCTCTTTAGTTAGCTGTGACTACATAAACATCTGCATTTATTTATAAGTCTGCCTTTCACATGTAACTCTTAATATTTTATTGATGTGCTACCTGTCTGTATTACTTTATTAAAAATTATGGAACTTCAATGTAATTTTTGTGCAAGAAGATCTGCATAGGACAATGCAGCACAATGTTTGAGGGAATTTTTCTTGTGATTTTCTTAGATCAGGATGTAATTTAATGTGTACTTTCTGTATGGTGTTTATCAAAAAGCACTTTGTTCCCCAATGGTGTTTAAGAATATATATATATATATACACAAAAAAATTGATATATGCTGTCATATGTTTGGGAAGGATAAAACAGTCTTTGTATTATTCAATGCATATGAAATTACTTGTATTAGAATTAGGTATCATGGAGAAGGGAATAAAACTTAGAGGATGGAGGGAAATTAGATGATTCTTGGGGCAATGTGTTGGTGCAAGATTTAATTCTGCTGAATCCACATAATTTTACTTGCAAAGTGGGAGAGTCAGTAGTCTGTACCCTAAATTCTGCTTAAACCAGTGATGCAATCCTGACTCCTGGAAGTGAAAATGTTTGAAAGCAAATAAACCAGATTTTTTCACTGTTTTTTAAATGCAAATTTCACTATGATTAAGTACATGTTAGCCGAGAAGAAAGCAAGAAGAAATTATTTTTAGAATGGGAAAGTATAAACTGAAGTTCACTCAAACTTTAATTTGAAGCAAAATATTGGAGCCCATGTTCATAGCACATTTCAGCATAGCATCCCAGGGCAAATGCTATCAGAACAACATCTGTGAGATGTGTTTCAGGGTGCACTGCTTTTAAGTTGATCCTGGAATTTGTAGTGGGATTTGACACAGAAACTTACTTCTCTTGCTAGTTTACATGGGTCCTTGTCTCACATAAAGGAGGAAAAGCAGCAGTGGAATCTTGGAGACATTGTTTGGGATAAGGCTTTGGAAATATTTGGGGGTCTAAATCAACTGTTTCCTGTGCATGTCTACAATACTGTATAAATTTTTCATAGCATCAAAGTAATGCCTCAGACAGGCCTAGAAATATTTTTTTTAAAAGCCCCAGGATTTCAACATCAGATTTTTATATCTGAAAGTTTAAACTGGTGCCAAAACATCCACATTCACTGTGATCTGCTAGAAGTTAACTCATTCACATATCTGCTGAAGTGGCTTTTTAATTAAAGACCTCATTTATGCCACAGGCTACATTCAGAGGTAGAATGGTACAGTTTGATGTAATACTCTCACAGAAAGCTGTTTCATGTTAGTCTAACCTCCAATTAACCCAAATATTTCAACTTGCAGTGTGCATTCATGGAATATATTTCCTATTTATATTTGTCCCTGGATGCAAAGTGATAAAGAGGAAATCAGAAGAGGAGGAACTTCAACAACATTAAAACTAATGCCACTTGCCCTGACTCATCATATTTGACAGTCATGGGCATTCCTATACCAGTGTGGTGTGCATTCCAATTCATACTGTTAGACTTTATCTTAAACTACCTCAGTCCTGTCTCAAAGGCTTCATCTACAGATATCTGATGAAGTTTGGGGTTTTATTCCTCAGTTTAAGGGGAGGAGAAATTCTCATATGTAGGTATAGAGAACTTTGCACCAAGCAAACTCCAACATAACTCTTATGTACAAATGCAAGGGGTCATCTACATTTGTAAGTCAAAGATGTTACAAGGAATTGTCTGCAGAGTTTGGAGATGGGTCATGTGCATCTCATTTATTGCTGGGTTTTCAGCCATAGAGTCCAAAGTTCTTACAAGCTAAAAAAGATTTGCTAATTTCTACTTGACTGTGAAGTGTCTTATCAAGCATGCAAAACTTGAATAAGTGACAGTCATAGAGATTTGTAAGATTTTTAGCTAGTTAAAATAATTACAGTTTCATAGTAATTCCCCGGATGTTAACCAGGATACAAGAGTAAATTCCTTCATTAAGCATCCAAATAACATTCAGAGAAGAAGAAAAGAAAGGCCTGAATGAGTAATTATACATGCAAACTTAGTTTCAGCAAAAGTAGCTTGTCAGGTAGTGCTAATGTGAGTCATGCTTGACCTAGGGATGTTCTAATCTTTCAGTAAAACTGAAAAAAATTTTCATGTGTCTTTTTTTTTTTTTCCCCACCTTTCTTTTTCAACTCATAAGATCTTCATCTGGAACAACTGGGAAGAAAAAAAGACAAAATTTTGTATATGAAACAGAACTATGGCTGTATTTTTAGTCTTACCATTGAGCAAGTCAGAGAGGTTAGTTTTTCAGCCAACTGAAACATTGATTTTCATTTAAATCTTAATCTCAGCAGTGTTTTGCTATGTCATTGACATTTGTGTTCTACATCAGGGGATTAATGGCCACAGAATAGAAAAAGCAGTTAAGATATATTTTGTGTCAGAAAATGTTAAATAATGCAAAGCACCAGATTAGAATACAGATATTTTTGATAATTGATATATTGCCTTCGCCATCTTGCTGAGTGATAATTCTTCTGATGAAGTATTCATCAGCATGCAGAACTGTAGTCTACATGCAGTGCTGACTTCTCTTAGTAGTTAAACATAATTAATTTTTCCTTGCTTCTTATTCCTCTAATTTAAAGTTCTGGATAACAAATGAAAAGTATTATTTTTAGATTAAATTTCATTTTAAAAAAAGCAAGAGGAATTTTTTTGTGAGTTTGGAGAAAAAAATATTCAAATACCTTTATCAACTGAATTTCATTTTAAAAAAAGCAAGAGGAATTTTTTTGTGAGTTTGGAGAAAAAATCAACTACATGGGAAGCAATTAATAGTTATGAAGACTGTTTTTCTGCATACTAGGAAGACTGATTTGACAGCCTTTTTGTATTCCTTGTCTTCTTTTCTAAAGAAGGTATTTAGGGAGAGGTGGACAAAAGGAGTCTGGAAAAGTTAGGCAAAAAGGCAGCATACTTCAAAGCAATAAAAAAGGTTTCCCAGAAAACAGCACCAGAAGAATACAGACCATTTGCATTGTTCATTTTTTGAATAAATGTTACTTTTTTATAGAACAGCACGCAGCTGTGAAGGTCATTAGTTTTAAACTTAAGGAATTATTGAGCACAATCTTAAGGCAACAAAAACAGCCAGTGATTTTTCTGAGAGTAATATCCCTTGTATAGACCGTACTGTGCTTTTAAAATCCATTTAAAAAAAAATAAAAAGTAACACAAAAAAAATTTGGATTGATGCACAGTGAAGATATCCTTTTGTAACTGGATCCATATGCAGCTAGCAGGTACAGAAATGTAGCCTTTATGAAAAATTTAAAGTAAACATCCAAAGTCCAAACTGTAAAACAGAAGAAATACAAACTTTAAGGAGTCTGGGTAGTCTGGTATATTTTCTGTCCTTCATACAATAATTCCTTCCAAATGGTTCCAACCTTTTCATTTCTACCTTTGTAGTGCTTCCTTTACAAGCCAATACAAGAATGTACAACATACAATTGTCTTGTATAAATGCACCTAATCTCTACCTGAACAGAGATTTAGACCTCCATAGAAAGTTACTAATTTTGTTGTAGTTCCAAAGACTGAGTTGCAGAATTTGACAAAATATGTACTAAAGTTTATAAAGAAATAATACTAATATAAAAAAACCACACCCCACTCCATTTCCAAATAAACCAAACCAAGCTGCCCAACCAACAAAACAAACAAACAAACAAAAGCCAAACAAAACCATTCAAAACCATGTACTGCGAAAACTTATTAGATAAAATACTAAGAAAGATGAACATATGTAGTCTGGTGACATATACATCATACCACTGGTTTGTATAAAGAATACGTATCAATTCTGGAGTAAGCTATTAAAAGTGTTAGGAGGTTGAGTGGGTGTGTTTATCATACATGTCAATATTTTTAACATTTTGAAACAGATAATTTATCATTTCAGCTCTGTTTCCACCAGCTACAGGTATAAGATGCAAATTTCTGATGGTAGTGATAAAAAGAAACATTATCACATGGAAAGAATTCTCTTTGTGTGCTACCTGGGAATTAATTTCAAGTCACGCTTAGAGTTTTAGGCATTCATATGTTTATTAATATTGCTCTCTATGCCCATATATATATAGTTCTGAATGACTGTGTCTGAAGTGTCTCTCTAGGTATCTGCAAGAGCTCATAACAGTTGGATAATGTGTAAGAATTTGGTAGAGAATAAAAGTCTCATTGTCAGAAATAGAACAATGTGCAGCACATTCCTCTGCTCTGGCTGAACATATGGGAGCTTATGAGTGGGATTTTTTTCCACTTGCTATTAAAAGAACAAACAAAACAGACTGTAAAAGATAATAGCCTGTGCCCTGTAGCTGCCACATCTCTTTTGATCAATGAACTTAAAGCAAGCTTCCCAGTTCCAACTTGTGCCACTTCCATAGTTGCCTGCTTTTATTTTTACTGTCTTAGTCTAAGAAGTCTCAAGTTATCTTTCAGCCTGGCCAACTTGGCATGAAATTTTTATTTAATTTATATTGTTTTTATCTCTTTCTAGCAAAGACAGTGAAAGAATTGTGCTGTTTAAAAAGCTGAAAAATGTTGGCTACACAGTTAATCACAATGAGCAAGGAATTAACTGTTAAAAACCTGTAATTTCATTTTTTCACTTCTCTTGATATTAGTGAGGCTTGTTTTTGCTGTATTTTTATTTAAATTTTTTTCCTGTTCCAAAAAAAGTGTGCAGAAATTCTTCTTGGAATCCAGAAGGCAAGATCATAAATTGCCTTAGCATCTTCAGACATAGCTATTTTTCCATGTTCTATAGGCTAGAGATGCAGAAAATTGGTCACTTCTTTCTCGTTTGTCCTCCTTTTAGACTTGAACCACTGTCTACCTGTGTTTTATTATTTTTTTAGAGTTTTGAATCTTTATGGCCTTGATCTTTTTTATCTTTATTAAGACGTCAAGTCTAGCGGGTATTTGGTTTAATTAAACCATTGCACCAGAGCTGTGTGGTCGTATTATAGTTACTATGAGTTGAAGACTAATTAACTTAATACCTAAAGATCTAATGATGTGATATTATTTTCATTTGCATTCCTTTTGATAATCTTTATTGCTTGGGATCACTACATTTGGAAATTCACTACAGACTTTAAAAGGGTAATAGGCTTTTCCATTTAAGTTAAACCAAGAAACCTCCACTTAGATCAGCAGGGCTTGATATTGTTTGGTTCTTACCTTCCTCATAATTTTATTCAGCTGTTGGCATGGAAGAAAATCAAAATCCAGCAATAGAGCCAGATTCGCAGGTGGCAAAACTCTTCAGTGTGTACTGATTGAATGTCTGCTACAAAGGTTGTGAATGTTATCAGATTGGTAAAATTATATTTCCAGCTATTTGGGGCTTAGTACTTCCAGTAAAGTAAATCTTACTAGAATTAATAATTTCTAATCCTTAGTAGGAAAAAAGAATCTTATGAGTTGTGTTTATTGATTATCTCATTGGAGCTAATAGTAGTAAGATTATTAGTTTCAAAGAAAAAATAAATAATTTGCTATGCATTTCTGCAGGGATTTAGTGGTTACCTCTAGCAGTGTTTACTGAGGGTGGGATGATAAATGTGTGGTGGCTGACATCCAGCTGATGTCATGTACCTTCTGCAGCCTAACTGGGTGCAACTGAGGCCAGAAGCTTGACACAGCAGTGCCTGCTTCTGTGATGGTGGTTATTACTTGTTTGCATTGCAAAGATTCCTAGCTTTTCTAGCCCGGAGATTACTTCCCCGCTGTGCTAAACAGTCTGCAACCTGTCTAAAAGATTATCCTTACCATGAGAAATGTTGAAAGTCAGACACAGAGAAACACAAGAAATGAAAAAGAGAATATTTGTATGATCATCTGAGGCCAGCTACCACCTGTTTAGCCATTGCTAAAGTCTTTATAAGCTTTACATCAAGAAAAGTTTTCATGAAGAGGTTTGAAGAAGGACTGGGAATTGTCTTTATGGAAAGATCTTATGAGGGTCAGAACACATATAAAGGGAGAAAATCACATATTAGAAAAATGTAGTGCACAGATAATGAGGGCTTACATTTTTGGCTGATCAGAAATTGAAATCACTATTGTGTGGTAATATCTAAGCACTTAGTTCTCAGGGGAACTAGCATTTTTTAATAGAATGCTGTTATTCATCTGCCCTATAGTTTTAAGATCATCATCAACCTCTGGGAATAATGTGGGGTGTTAGATTATTCCTTCTCACCCTCTTTCTATTTGACACTGTTTCTCTCACCCTCACTTGATAATCTGCCAGTAAAGCTTCTTGGGCAATATTCCTTTGGGACCCTGAAAAAGATTAATCTCTGATATGAATAAAATCTGCAATACTTCATATATTGTGGGGTGGTGGTTGGCACTTGTCTATTTGTTCTTAGTCACAGAACTTCTTTTCCTTTAAAGAGGAGAGTCTGAGTCAGCTGAAATCTTGGTGGGAGACAGAGGCTTCTCAGTTCTGTGGGAATAGCTGAGCTTATCTGGGCAGAAACTGTGTTTTAGCCTGAGTGTATTGGTAAGAGGTGGGAAGAGTCAAGAGTGATGAACCAACTCTGCAACTTGATTAGTACCACAGATTCATAGAATAGTTTAGGTTGGAAAGGACCCTTAAAAGTAATCTAGTCCAACTTCCCATGCACTGAGCAGGAACATCATCAAGTAGAACAAGTGTGACTACCTTTTTTTAAAGTAAAGCCACAATTCTCATCCTACCACAGCAGACACAGCTAAAAAAATCTGTCTCACCATTCTCACAGGCCTTCTTTAAGTACTAAAAGGTTGCAAAAAATTCTTGTTTGAGGCTTTTCTTTCCTAGGCTGAACAACCTAAACTCTCTCAACCTGTCTACATAGGAGTGTTTCTCCAGCCCACTCACCATCTTTGTGGCCCTTCTCTGAACTTGCTCAAACAGGTACATCTCCTTGGGGACCCTGGAGCTGGAGGTGGTACTCCAGGTGGGGTCTCACCAGAGCAGAGCACAGGGAGAGAATCACATCCCTTGCCCTGCTGGCCATGCTGTTCTTTTGATGCAGCTCAGAATAGAGTCAGCTTTCTGGGATTCCAGCACATTTGGTCTGTCTCTAGCCTCTTATCAGCCAGAAATCCCAAGTCTTCCCCAGCTCCTTCATCCCACAGCCTATATTGATACTGAGGATCCTGAATATAAAGGACCTTGTATTCAGGCCTGTTGAGCCTCACATAGGTCCCATAGGCTACTCTCCAATCTAGAGCTTATCCAAGTCCCCCTGGATGACATCTCATCCCTCAGGCATGTCAGCCACAACATTCAGCTTGGTGTCATCTGCAAACTTGTGAGAGTGCACTCAATCCCTTTCTCATTAATGATGCTCTTAATCAGTGCCAGTCCCAATACCAGCTTCTGAGGAATGCCACCCCTCAATGGTCTGCACTTGGACACCAAGACATTGACCACAAGAGTCTGAGAAAGATCAACCATTCTATATTTCTTATCCACTGAATAGTCCATAAATCAAATCCATATATCTTGAATTTAAAGAGAAGGCTTTTGTGAGGAACAAAGGCCTTACAGAAGTCCAGACAGATTAAATCAGTAGTTTTCCTGGACTCAATAATCTCAAAGGTCTTTTCTATCCTAAATGATTCTAGGATTCCCTTGTCACTTGATGCAGTGAGGAGTGGTGGCCTAGGAGGCCACTAGGTTTGTCAGGCAGGATTTGCCCTTGGTGTAACTGTGCTGGCTCTCTTGAATCACCTCCCTGTCCTCCATGTGCCTTAGAATAGCTTCTAGGAGGTTCTGTTCCATGATCTTCACAGGCACAGAGAAGAAGCTGATAGGTTGGTAGTTCCTGGGGTCCTCCTTTCTAACTTTTTAAAAAACGGGTGCAATGTTTTCCTTTTTACAGTCACTGGGACTTCACGTAACTGCTGTGGCCTTTCAAATATCATCGAGACTGGTTTGGCAACTATACCAGCCAATTCCCTTAAGGTTCTGGGATGTATTACATTGGGTTCCATAGGGTTATATATACTGAGGTTTCTGAGGCGGCTTCGAATCTCATGTGTCCTTACTGTTAGAGGGTCTTTGCTCCCTCAGTCTCTGTCTTGAAGTCCATCCACCTGAGAGGTGTGGGCAAAAAGATTTCCAGTGAAGACTGAGGCGAGAAAGTTGTTGAGTACCTCAGCCTTCTTTTCCATTGTTACGAGTTTGATGTTCAACAGGGAAGTAAACTGTCTGCTACCTTCCTTTTCTGGCTGACATACCTGTAGGAGCTGTTATTACAATTCTCTGCATCCCTTGCCAAGCTCAGCTTCAGCTGCACTTCAGCTTTCCTGATCCCATCCGTACACAACTGGGCAGCATCCCTACATTATTCGTGGGATACAAGTTCCTGCTTCAGCTGTCTTTGCTTTTCCCTATTGCCCTTTAATTTCACTAGGTCTCAATTTAGCCACACTAATCTTTTGTCTTCCTTTCTTGATTTCTTACATGTGAAAATCAAGAGCTCTCCCACCTTATAGAAAGGATACTTAAAGGTTTGCCAGCTCTTTTCTTCTCCCTTTCCCCTGAGGGCAGTTTCCCTGAGGGTCTTATTGACTAACTCCTTAAATAGCTAGAATTTTGATTTATTAAAATTCAGGTTTTCACCTGACCCATATCCCTCAAGACTGTGAACTCCACCAATGCATGACAACTGCAGCACAAGTAGTGCTGACCTAGTCTTGATGTCACCCATTAGCTCACTTGTGTTGGTGACCATCACACCCCATATCACACGCCCTCTAGTATGGTTGTTTATTCCCTGCTTAGGGAGTTATCCTATCTGCATTCTGAGAGTCTCTCAGATTGCCTAGAATGTCTCAGAGATTGTAAACAAGAACAGAATTTAAGAGGGCAGGGAGACAACATTGCAAGAAAGAAACAAACACTGGACAGAGCTAGCCAAAAGCAAGTGCATTGTGTTCTGCTGCAGTGTCTTGAATGCTTTTGTTACCGTGTGTTTCAGTGACTTATCCAATGTGGCACAGCAGTGATTATAACCAGGTTAGAAGCCACTTCAAAACAGCAGAGATCAAAGGCAACATGTCCACGTAGTGAATGAAGTGAATGAAGCCTGTAGTTTTGATCCAAAGCAGTACTCATGTGGTCACAGTGCCATGTGTTGCTGCTAGGCTAGATGAGCTCTAGCTGGCAGACTTGTAAACAGCTCACTCAGGTGTCTGCATGTATTCTTCACTACTTCTTCTTCAATAGCATGGGGCATGCAAGTAAACCAAGATGGTTTATTTGTTTGTCTTTCTTGTTTGGGATTGTAAATTAATTCCTTAACAAGTACTGTAACCCTAGAATTTCCATGTATTTGAACTGCTGCTGCCTCTAGATCCTTTTTAGCCAAGTTTTCTCTCATAGCCCTCTGTTTTTAAAAGCTGGAAGAATTGCATGGTTCTGTGCCAAGAGCTAACCCAGTACTTTTTAATGAATCAGAACACAGTATTATATAGGTATGCAGTAGAATACAGAAATTATTTTTCTTAAAATTCATTCAAGCGAGAATGTAATTAGAGGGTCATAAGGATCCTATGAAAAGGAATATTCTCATATAACCTTAACTGTTCCTAATTATGTGCCACATTATTAAGCCTGACCTACTAAGCCTGCCTCCTGAATACAGCTTGTTAAAAATGTCTAAGTGACGCTAGAGAGAGACACTGTGAGGTAGAATGCATTTCTGCCTATATATGCTCCATTTCCCACCAACAAAGTCCCTTTCTAGCCCCAGTCCTTACTGCTAGCAGAAGAAGCTGGTTATCCTGAGCATAAAGGAGAATATGTCATGGTGTTTTTCTGGGCTTGCAGGAAAGTGTTTAAGGATATTCTCAGAAAGTGGAATTTTCCTGTGTTTGTGTTTCAGAATAACTTTTGTGTTATTAACCACTATAACTTTGGGCTTTGCACATCATGCCACAAGTTGTGAGGTGATGAGATCTGGGAGGAGCAATGACATCTCTCTTTGAAAGACACTAAGCTATCTTCTGCACCCTATTCAAGATATCGGCCTGACATCACAGCACTTGTTTCTCAGTGATGCATTTATAAGTTCATTGGAGTAGAAAGGGGTGGGAGGGAGAGCAATATACCCAGGTGGTGACAGCCTTTTCAAATATGTGATTGCAAGGGGGGAGACAAGGCAGAACTTTCATGTCTGAAATGTGAAGTCTGTTGGAGCAAAATACTTTGAAAAGACTTCAAAATGAGCCCTGAATAAGTTTTGCTGCAAATGAGTAACAGTTTAAGATTTTTTCTCTTGATGCTGGTGTGAAAGGCTCATGACTGTACATATGTAAGGAGGCTTTGAATGTTCCCTACCTACAAAGCAAAAGATTCAAGCATCCTACCCTTTTCTATCTTCTCCTTTCAAATCCTACGTTTTCCTTCTAGGGATCTTTATGTGCTGTGAGGTAGTGACCCTCCACTGAAAATTCTGTAATGCTTTAGTCTCTGAAGCTCTGTACAGTGTTTCACAGATGAGGGACAGGCTGCTGCTCAGGTGCTTATATCAGAGCTGTAGCCCTTAACTATAAGTAGAGCTAGATTTTATGCATTTTTCATATGCTTCCTTTTCATATGCTTCCTTATCATATGCTGTCAAGTCTTTTTTTTTCCCTACTATCTCAACCTTTTAAAACCTTTGACATTCTTCTGTGATCTCTTCCCCTTTCTACCCCTATTCTGTTTTTTTTACAATAATAAAATAGAACAGTCTGCTGCTGTTTTTTCAGCCATAGAAATTGGTATGTTACTCATTAGGATGTAAGAAAAGCTTGTACAAAAAACTCATTGGTGTATACAATTCTGGGAGCCGAATGCATTTCCCTCTCCTTTATTATTTGAAAGTATTCTGAAAGTGACAAGCAATTATCAAATTATATTCTTCTATTTCCTCTTGACTCCCCATGTTTTTCTCTCAATCTTAAGATTTTAATACTGCTACTGGTGTGCAGGACCTTTTAAGAGTAAGCAAATACTTTTTAAGGAGATGTTGATATTCTTGGCAGGATGGGTAGGAATAGAACTCTGATGATCTCTCATTCCATGTCCCACTTTCCTCGCATTTGAATTACACTATCCATTACAGAAATCTGTAGTCTTTTCCATAAAAGCTTTAAACCTTAATTTCTGCAGTTGACTACTTTTAATTTACTTGTGTTTTTTCTTTCTTGTCCTTTTTTTGAAAAGGGTGAGTCTCCCATTGCTAGAGAATACCTTTTAATTGTGTTGCATACTAGGAACTAAAATCATTAATCCTCTAGGAATCTTATTCTCATACATTTGTAGTGCATGTCTCATGATCTTTAAATAGAGCAGTTTTCTCATTACTACGAATGACAACGGTGTTAGCATGATAATATAATTGCTGTGGATTCAAGAAACATGAATTGATTTAATGGTCAGGAGTCAGTTTCTTTCAGTTTTTTCACCTGCACTCTTTTGCTGTCACGTATTTTAATTTTGCTCTGTGTTTGGTGGGATATTTTATTGGTGGAAGTTCTCACCCAAATACAATGCTATGTGATTTTTGCAAATAAACATTTAAGCCAGAAAGAAGAAACAGCTGAGAAATATTAACCTCAAATTTTCCTAATCTTTATCTTTCCCCCTTTTCCAGTAAGTTCTGTTATTCTGCTTTGACTACATTTTGATACATCTAAGAGTGCCATGGGGTAAATTGGGAGGAAGCGTATTGCAGAATGGATGTGCACTGCTGTCTCTGGAACAATTGCAGGAGCAGTTATATTAGTGGGTTAGCATTTACTAGGAAATGTGAATTAGCAGCCCACACCCTGAGGGTAGATCTGCACTGTGTGGCACAGCACAGCCCAAGGAGTACACAACTCCCCAGCTAGCTCCAAGCAGGCTGCAGCCTCAGCACAGGAATGCCGGCAGCAAAATGGATGTGCTGGCAGGGCAGTCCTCAACAGTACTAAAGAACACCAGTGACACACACTACTATTCCTCTTAAAACTTTCTTTTTATTGTCTTTGGCTTTTTTTGGTTTTTTTTTGGTTTGGTTTGGTTTACATTGTAGGCAGGATACTTGTAGGCCTCTTCTAGACAAGTTAGTTCACTAAAGCTTGTATATATATGTTTAATACATGCATATAATTAATGTGCATACATATATTTAATGCAGCATGATAAATATCAAGTGATGCAGACTTTATTCCCTGCAAAAGCTCATCTTGAAAGCAGAGTAATTAAAGCATTAAAGAAGAGAGAAGCTCCCTCCCCTTTATTAATGCAGCACATGTACCTGTGCCTGCCAACAGGCACAACTTTGTTTCAGACAGTGGTTTCTGTTGCACCATATAATGTCTCTGTGATTTGTTCTCTGCAAGACTCCAGGAGCCACTGGTGATACATTAGCAGTTGTTTATTGCTGTTATGCATTGATTTATATTTTGGTGGTTTGGACCCTTTTCAGTATCCATGAGTGATGACTCGGATCCGGAGCACATACATCAAGGTCTCTGAAGCCCTTGCTAACTGTTCACCATTTGTGGCTCCAGCTGCTCTCTGTGCACATTGCACCAGCCTGCTGAGTTTAGCAGAGGTGCTCACCATCCCCTGCTTCTTAGCATTCTTGTAGAGGAGGGGGTGAAACTTTAGTGTGTTTTGGGAAAAGGAAGAATTACCTCAATGAGGCTCATCTCAGAGAAAAATGAAGGGGAAAAAGGTCCAAGAAATATTTTTATATAAATGCAATGTGCACCAAATAAGAATTCCACACAGGAGACAAAAAAAAAAAAAAAAAAAAAAAAAAAAAAAAAAAAAAAAAAAAAAAAAAAAAAAAAAAAAAAAGGAAAGCATCTAAAAATAGTGATGTTTAAATACCTATTCATACACATTTGGGGATGTTTTCACATAATTTTTAGTTAATGTCTGTAGTAGGTTTATCTTAGCTGGCTGCCAGATGCTCATCCAGCTGCTCTGTCTTCCTCTGCCCACCCCCAACAGCACTGAGGAGGAAATAAGATGGAAAAGCCTGTGGGTCAAGATAAATACAGTGAGATCTCTTACCACTCACCATCAGGGGGAAGAAATACTTGACACAGGGAAAATTATTTTAATTTACTGACATGTAAAATGGAATTCAATATTGAGCATCTAAGAAAAATATGAACACACCTTTCCTCAGCTGTCTCCTTTTCCCACGTCCACTTGGGAAGTATGTGCTAGCTTTCTACTGAAAAACTAACATATGACAAAAATATGTCCAGGCATTCATGTGGTGATAAGCAAGGACTGATAACTTTTTTCCCTTGCTTTAAAATCAAATTCCGTAAAATTTCTCAAGGAAAGAAGCTACTGATGAGGAGGCAGAAGAGAAACTGTGGTAAGACGCAGAAAATCACAGCTCTGTTTCACGAGTTTTTCCTGTCACAGACCGACATTCCTGTTTGCTTGCAAAAGACATGCTGCTGGCAGGCCACATTAGTGTCTGAATTTGGCATTTTGCCATGTACTAATCCCATCTCTTGTGCTGCATTTGGATGCAGTATTCCAGCGTGCAGTGCTGACTAGCAGTTAAAAGGAATAATGATGGCACGTGACCACGTTCATGCTCTGCTCAAAGTGAAAAAGGCTGCTTGGAAGCACTGATGCTAATTGCCTGCTTTCAAGGCAAGTAAAGTGTTTTATTGTGCTCCCCTGTATCTGCCTGATGTGGGTACATAGATTCAGTCATCTCAAGGATTTTGCACAAAGGTAGATGGTCACATCCCTGGTAGATTCCTTAGCTGTTCTCCCCAAACTCTTGCTGTTTTTATGTTTCTTTAACTCAATATTCTGGGTGCAAAGCTGATGCCTCCATAATCAATTGATGAATACCTTACCTGTTCCAGAGGGCTGGAATTGTAGCTACCAGTTTGTGTTGATGGATGCAGCCTCACTTTCTCTAAATAAGACCATAAGAAAAGGAGATTGTGCCAGGGTAGAGAGGTGATGAGGTGGGCCAAAACCAGGACTATTAAAAGACCTTGTTATAGAAGATTGTGGAAGGCTCAGGCTGAGATTTTTAGAAATCAATAATTCCACAATAATTATGCTGTCTCTTTTTCCATTCACCCTTTCTGTCCTTCTTATTTTCATCATGGCAGCTGTGTTGTTCAAAAGTGTTTCAGTAAAAAGAAAAAGTGTCAGTATGTAAAAACAAATGTACAAGGTCTAAAATCCCTAGCTAAAATATTGAAGAGTAAAATGATGCCTTACAGAGAAATACTATTTTTTTCTGTACAGCTAGTTTTAACTTATGAGAATTACTTTAATTTTAATTTTCTGAAACCAGTAGTCAGTGCAGTCTGCCAAATAATTTCAAAATGAAAGTATTAATCAGAGATTCTTATTAATCACTCTTCCTTCATGGGTGCTGAAATTATCACAGACTTTATTCTGTCCAATGATGTATTATCTGCCATTACATTTTCCTTGCTTCATTCTCTTTTGGCTAAGCTTTGGATACAACTCCATAAAGCCTCACTGCTCTAAAGAATTTTTTCCCAGATAGTTCCTGGTGTATAATCAATCTACTGCCTCTTGCTATTGGCTACTCAGTACTTCTGGCAAATTTAGTGTGGAAAAAATTATGAAAAGTTCTGCTGTGCCTTCAATCTCATAATTTTATCATGATGTGTTAAACCAAAAAGACAAGTTTTGTCCAGTGATTCCTTTGGAGTCTAGATTGTAACATGCAAATGAGAAAAAATAAGCTCTGCACAGGCAGTCAGAACATTCAAAAAGCCATACAGAATGGAGGGTGGAAGGTTTTCGGTTTTCTTTTTAGATGATAAATTTTATCCCAGCCAGAGTCAAACCATACAGTTTCATTCAGATTTGGAACCAATCTCCTCCTCACTTGCTTGCTTTTCACTTATGCTCCTACTGGTTTTTCTGCTGTTCTGTGTTCTGCACATACTGAGATAATTCACATTGTAGATTTATATATTCCTGTTAATGGTAAGCAAAATGTTTTCAAACATGTATGTGTACATACATTAAATATATGCATTTCTTTTTTTTTTTGCCTTATCCTTTTGAGTGCAAAGTCACCGATTTTCATTATTGATAGGTCAATTTATTCTTACCCTTTGTTTCAAAAATGATCATAATACAAATTCTTGTTTTGTTGTCATGATGGGTTACTGGATCTTGATTATGAAATAAAAGGTTAGTTATACAACCAATGTTCAAATAACACTAGTGGGACTTTGTCATCTTAGTATTATGTTATATCATTTTGTGCAGAACCAGATGGGAAAGGAAATGAGAAAACTCCCTTGGTACAAATACCATCTGATGAGAAGAAATAAAACCACCTGCTAAGCTAGGTAAAGGCAGAGACTTAAGGCTTCTTAAGATAGATAAAGTTTTTTACTCTTTTGTCTTCTTTCTGGCACATGTAGACCTACTATTTCTGGCACATGTAGACCTACTATTTCTTTCTTTCCACTTTATTGGAATTGCTAATTGCAATAGCCCATAGCCCAAATGCATAGTTTATCCAGTGGTGAAATATCACCTCATTTTGAGTAATTAACAGTTCTTGCACCTCTTTTATACCCTTCTTCCTTCTCTGTACATAGTCATTATCATGGTTTGTCAATTATCTTCCAAACTGTATTAAAAAAAGATAACTCTAACATTAGCAATTGCTCAGAAGTTGCTAATAGCTCTCCTGAGAGCACTTGTCTCACCCCATATCTCCCACCTTATCAAAAGGTCACATTAATTATAGGACCCTTGCTGGGAATAAATCAATGTGTCAATCAGAGACCCACAATTGTGCTGCAGTGGGAAAGAAAAAATTCCAGAACAAGGTTATATTTAGGGCTTTTTTTAAATAATATATTTGTGAGTTAACCCAAGAACAAAGAATAACGGGAACATATTTTGGATCAAGGTTTATGTATGTTTTTAAATGCATACTTTTATTTGTGCCTTATTATCAACTGTTCATTCTTAGAATCAGAATATGCTTTTCTTACTTGTAAGATGCCCAAAAACATTGCGTTCAGTTAAAAAGGGAACTTAGAAAAGGAAACACTGAATTTCAAAGTTGTTATCTTTCTCCGAAAAACATTTCTGTTAGTCATTAATCTGAATATTTTAATGCTGGATCATAAAACAATCACAGCTGCAATAACAAAGACTTCCTCATTTAGTCTCTTTAGGTTTATTGACAGTCGGCAAGGATGTTTAAGGCACTCAGTATATGTAGGAGTGTTTGTTTAGTTGTTTTGTGAAACAGAGAATTTCCAACTGAAATGCAGTAGATTAGAAACAGCATGAATAAATAGGAAAATAAAAATGTTTCATTTATCCAGTGTCTAACTAATTTTTTCTTCTGATCTGGTTTTACTATATTGAGTTGGTTTCCAGTGGTGATAAGCTGCATATAAACTCATTCACAGACCGCTGTTAAATCCCAAGATTTAGATCAAATTCTCATACATTGTCATTACCACTAGACTAATTCTTCAAGATCTTAATTGTGAGCTAACTGCTCAAGCAAGTTAACATAAAATTGAATTTGTGCCCATCAACTTGAGACCATAGAAGTGTCTAATAAATGTGATTTATAAACTTCTCATTTTGCTGGCCATTAAATAAAAAATAATTTATGTGTGCATATGCTAATACAGGAAACAGTCTAATAACTTTCTAAATACAGTTGGATTGGTTGTTACATCTATTTAACATGATGTCTAAATCAATGCTTTAGATCCAGACAACTGCAAGTCTGATTCTGGTTATGTTGAGAGGCAAAAGTGGAAAACTTCCAACTCTAAATTACCCAGGTGGAGAGCTCATGCAAGAGGAAAAATGAACAAAAGATATAGTAGAAGATCAGCTTAAATGTAGGAAATGGATCCTTCCTTCCTTCCTTCCTTCCTTCCTTCCTTCCTTCCTTCCTTCCTTCCAGCAAAATTTTTGTTCCAGACCAAGTCAGTTATTTTCATCTCCTTATTTCTTAAAGAGTAGAAAATGTTATGCTTGCGAAGAAAATGAGTAGCTGAAATGTTATTAGTAATACATTACATCTCTGTTTCAAGCTTATAAAAATACATGCTCCTTGATATTAGGTTATACTTACAGGAATTTAAGTGTTGATTAAAAAAGGAGATTTTTTTTTTTCTATCTGCCTAGACTTGCAATGCTGCCATAATATCCTGATGCAGAAATGAGAAGGATATTAATAGATTAAAAGAAGGTAATACAGGCTGTGTTGTGTGATCTATTAAGACAAGACATCCTGGATAGAAGTTGAAGACTAGGTTTTAAGCACAGGGTGTTTTGACCTTGACTCCAAACCCAGTGGACAATGCCCTTTCTTGTCAGTTTGCTGTGAAGATAGCAGCAAATGTTGTTTTACTTACTCAGTGCTTTACCTTCATTGAAGCTGGTGTGGGAGCTGGAAAAAAAAAAAAAGTCTTCCCTACTACTTTTGTTTCATGTTGAAAAATTGGTGTCAGTGTAACAGTGGACATAGGGTAGCTACCATTACAGTCCTTGCTAGCCTTTCCCAAGTGGATTGGTTTATGACCTGAAGTAATAATGTAAGAATAATGTATGTGTGTTTTCAAGAGTGCTTAGAGCAAACAAAAGTCCTCAATTCCTCCACGCTATACTACACAGATATATAAAAAATTTCTCCCTATATGTGCCAAGGAGAAATCAAGTTTCAGCATCTCTGTGTAAAAACCCAACAATTGTTGGCATCTCTAAATAACATACCAGCCTCTGAGTCAGTAAATTCTATTTTATGCTTTGTAACCTGGAGTGCTCAAGCCCATTTAATAACTGTATATTTTTATATGAAACTTATTGAGGATGAGAGTGCTAGGGTGCTTCAAACAGACTTGCTGAAAATTTGTCTGTGCTTAGAAGCCTTTGGACTTTTTAACAATCTTTGTTTAAAAGTGTTTAGAACACAATAACAAAATGCTGCATCTATATATGCCAAAATGACTTATCATGCAGAAAAAATAGGTATCAGAAATGAAGTTAAATTTTGGGAAAACAAACTAGTTTTGATCAAAATCCAATTGGCCCATTATTGATCTTATTTCTGAAACTTGTTATTCTGAAGGAAGTATCAAACTTTCCCTTGTAGTACTGAACATGGGAAGCATTCCTAGTTTAATTTTGTAATTGCAATCAAAGGTAAATCTCTCGTACAAGTTATGTGTCGCAGAGGCTGATTTAATCAAAATTATAGCTCTAGACGTAGAAATAAAATCTAAATCTCAGTTTCTGGATTATTTGTGACATACTAGTTCATTTACCAGTATGCAATGAGCAGAGGGAAAGGAAGGGAAGGGAAGGGAAGGGAAGGGAAGGGAAGGGAAGGGAAGGGAAGGGAAGGGAAGGGAAGGATTAATCACTTGCAATACTGGATCTGCTTTATTTATTTATTTACCTATTTTTAAATATTGGGAGCAATTTGCATTGGAAAATATTTTACAACTAGTGTGCCTAATAAACTCCCACCCAGTTCTGATGACAGGTGGAACACTTTTGATAGGACCTTCTCATTTCCTGCATTTACTAATTTTTTTTTCATTATTACATTTCACATAAAGCAAGAGAGCTCTAAGTAACCAGAATGCAGAAGCTGGACGCTGCAGTTCAAAATGGTTATATCACTAGTCTCATTCTCCTTCCCTCCACAGAAGTGCCTGCAAGAAAGTGTGACTGTAGCTGGTACTGCTAATTTGCAGTATGCCATTACAATTTCCAAAATAGGTGTTTTAATATTTATAACTCAGATTGCAGGGCGTATCCAGTGCTGTATGAAAGAAGAAGTAATTCCCATGAATAATTTCTACAAGAATTATTGGTTTCTAATATCAGAGTTCACATCAAGTGCACGTGTGCCTTGATTTTGCTTAGGCAAGGGTACCGTGTTTGTTGTGAGGTTTAAAGACAAATGCTCTCAGGGTTGTGTCCTGATGTAGATGGCCACTGGATTAGTCAGGTGTGATTCACCCTTGGTGAATCCTTGTTGCCTTTTGATAGATTGCACTGCATCTGCAGCTCTCTGTATTTAGACGTTCCCCAAAAATATCTTCTTTCTTGTTCAGAAGTATTCAATAAAATAATGAGATTTCTGCATAAACTGCATCAGTGCAAAGTACATGGAAACTGAATACTGGATGCATTGAGGATATTACTCGTAGGCAAAATATCATGTGAAGTGCTGCAAAGCATGCTCCTATGGAAGGTATTGTAAATTGCTTAGGCTTATAGGTTATCACAAAAAATAAGGTATTTCCCAGACACACTTGATTGAGTCAGCATGCACAGAGGATGCACTATTAATTCAATGTCAGGCTTGATGTTGTGATAGATGAGTAATGTGATGATTGACTCTCACAATTAATAGACAAATATAATGCATATAGGTTAAGAAAAGTCTTACAGATTTATGGTTATGTTTTACCCCCTCACATGTTTATCAGGGGACAGCTGGAGTTGGGACGTCTGGGAGGGTCAGCTTGTCACTATGGGGACATCTGACCTCCAATCAGGATTTGAGGAAGAGATCTCCACAACTGGACAGTGAAGAAGGGGTTCATGGACAGAACCTTGGGAGGGGTTTAAGGGTTAAAAGGGGCAAAATCTCCATTTGTGAGGGGGGCTGAGCACATGGTGGGGAAAATCTTTTGCTCCTGCCCTCCTAACCTTTTTTCTTTATTCAGTCTTCTGTTGTATTTTTGATAAGGTTTAATAAACCTTCCTAAACTATGAAAAGTGAGTAGCTATTTTCCCCACTGTTTCTGTTAGGCAAATCTTAGGTAGAAATATGTCTACTTTGTTCTGATCTGAAAAAATTTATTAATTCATTGATTTCTATGTAATGATCATATGCAGTGATAATAAGCTGAATACTAATTGAAAGTCTTTGAATGAATAAAGTAGTGCTCATTCTGAGGCCAGAAGGTGATTTTTTTTATTAAATCAGCAGTTAAAAATTTGATCATGAACAAGAAGGTCAGATGTCCTTTGACATGCTGAAATATTATGCTGGATAAGGCATCAGAACTATTCTGATCTCATTTTCTTTCTCTATTTCTTAAATTCCTATTATCATTGTAAGATAGGCACAAAAGGAAGATATTCAACTTAACTACATTGCAATTTGAAAACTATGCTTTTCAGTCTTGTAAAGTGCAAAATATTCTGATTTCCTTTCCCCCAGGGCCTCTAGAACCTCTTTGAATCTGAGTACAGTACACAATAAACTACCTCTCTATAACATTGTTTACATGTTTAAAAAGAAAGATAGGTTTATGTGTTTCCTTGAACATGAGTTTTTCACTCAGTTTTCTATTGGTAAAAAGTAATCTAAGACTTCTCAGGCAGCACTTCAGCATGATTTGTAAAGGATGATGGATTGTCTTTAACTGCAGCCCAAGGAGTAACCTCCTAGTGTACCTCTGACTGATTCCAGAAACAAAGCGAAAGCCATTCTGCAGAGATGACAAAATTGCAAAAGCTGCTGCTACATTTCCTAAAGAATGCATTCACTTGCTAAAGATCTGAACAAGTTGTTCTGGTATGCAAATGGCTGCTAATCTGCTTGAAATGCTTTAGCAAAATGCTGTTAACCCTTATTATCAGAGGCATTATAATCACACATCAAGTGAGAATTGGGCTACATTGTAACACTTTTATATTATTGCTCAATTACAAGTTCAGTAGAAAGATCAACACCCCCAACACATTTTTCAATCAATATTTTCCTTATCTACTTGTCATTTGTATGTTAAGGTACAATGATGAAAAGTCATTCCACACAAAGTCATATAGATCATTTTCAAGCAGCATTTAAAATATTTTTCATTTGTGTTCTTCTGGATACCTTTATTTACGCTTTGGATTTTTTTTATAGTAGTTGTTCATAAAATAGGAATTTTTTGGCAATAACACATTAACAGCCATGTTTTTTTCCCCCTGCAATTAAGGAACAAAGGACAGCCAAAAAAAAAAAACTTTTATTAATAATATTTCCCTTTGCAGATTTGTTTGATTTACTGGCTTTACTCATTAACTGGAAAACTCATTTACATATGAACAGTACATTCCTTTCTTAGGAAAATATGATAATTTGTAAAGAATACCTCATTAACTGCATTGATTTTTTTTTTTTTTTGACAATAACTAATCTTGAATCAACTACAAATAGAAAAATAGCTTAATGTTTTGAAGGATGTATTAATTTCACCCATCTCCCCGTGATGGTAGTACCCTTTCAAATGTAACTATTTCAATGTTTCAGGTAGTTAAGGGTAAGATGCCTGTGTAGATTGTTTGTCAATACTACAAGTTTTAGAAAAGACTTCTGATTTACATTAATGGTTCCCTTTCCTAGTTTCCTGTTTTCCCAGTGGGAGCTGTCACCTGGCTAAAGGAGAGAGAGCCAAAAGGCACAGACCCCTACACTGTCTGCTTTTGCCTATTCAAAAAATGCTGATTTTTCTGGATTAGGTTCATGGAAGATGCTGCTGGTCACTGGGAAAAATTTTGTAAATCTAATTTCTAGACTTAGCAGATTTGGACTTTATGAACTAGATATAACTTTCTATGTTGATAATAACCTTTCAGTTTAATAATGCAGAAAGGAAATTTAAGCCTTAATAGTTTTTAGACATTTCTAAGACTGTCTTCCTTAAAATGTATATTTTTAAAAATCACTTTAAACATATATATTTAGGTCATTCATCCAAATAAAGGCTCAAACAGACCTTTTTTTTCAGAATTCTTGTACGAAGTATGAGCTCTTAATTTTTATGCTAGACTGTTTCATGAGGTAAAAGACAGGGACCATTAAAGCAGTTTCATGTTCTGCTAAGTTATTTCTAATGCAGGTAAAATGAAAAAAAAAAAAAAAAGAGACTATCATAAAATAGAAGTGTCTATCAAAGCTTCATGAGAATATTTGACAGGCAATTTAGCTGTCTCGCAGCAGAGTATTTACTGCAGGCAGAGAGGACGTGTCTTTAAATTTTTTTGATTCCTCTTGTGTGAAGCTATACACTATAATTAAATGTAACTATGTTATTCTTTTGTAATATGATTGTAGTGAATGAGATATAGAGGCAACTCAAAAACTTCCTCTATCTAGTATTTAAAAATATTTCAGTGTTCTTGAAAAAAGTTGGCTTGAATCAGTAGTTTTAATATCGATATATTAATCATATTTAATAACATCAGAACTGAACCTACTTTACGCCTTTAATAACAAAGGATTGGAGATTTTTAAAATTAAGTTCTTAAAAAGCTGGAACATTTTTTGTCATAATCTTTCAGTTTTATATTTCTGATTCTTCCATGTTCCATTCAAAAGCCATCATGAAAAGCCACTGTTACTGTACTCTTGGCCCAGCTCTGAAAGAACTAAGTTTCTGTGAAGACGTATATTCTTGCCAATTTGTAATTCTTGACTGTTGGACAGCCATGTTTTGCAGAGAAATTTTCATTACTAAAATATCAGAACTATCAGGAGAAACTATTCTGCTAGTATTTTCTTGATATGTCCCATCTCAAAACATAGAGTTTTAAAGTAAACAATTAAGTCATTCATTCATTAATAGTTAACTAAGCAGTTGTTTATGTAATTTAACCTAAGAATACCTGCATATGCACAAAATATTGCATGGATGTCTTAAAATTGCATTCCTGTGTCATTACAGAAAAATGGCTGGTTTTATGGATTAACAGGTTATTTCTACAGAATGACTTTTAAAAGACATTTTTCCTGTAACAAAAAACTTTTAAAGGTCTGCATCATTCTAGGGATCTGAGGCTCAAACAGCATTCCTGTTCATTAGTAAATACACTAAATTCTTTCAAATGTTCTTAAAAACATCCCTGAATTTCCTCCTTTCCTGGCTGATGACTCTCCTCAGTTCTGGACTGGTCAGTGAATACAGAATTGTGGGTGAAATCAGCACAGAGGTGGGCAGCAATGGGAGGCTGATTATATCTTTGCTACACAAGAAAGTAGAGATGTGGAGACTCTTCTACTCTTAAACAATAAATTAGGGTTCTAGGTAGGATGTCGTAGCTACAGGAAGGAAAAATGCAGCCTAAATCTGGAAGGTATGAAGCAAGCAATAGCTGCCTTCAGGACCTTACAGGAAACAATAGTATATTTACTACAGTGTGCATTTATAGAGGTCAGTCTACCTTTAAAAACAGACAGACCTAGGACACAGCTGCTGTGTGGTGCTGAATTGAATGAATTAGTCGAAGTTTTAGGCAGTCTTGCAGTGGCTTCCTACACACACACTCATATATAAGCACCATGTATCAGAGCACACAATTAACAGTTGGTTACAGTTTATTGTATTTATCATTAAATACATCACAACTTCATATTTTATTTACAAATGTGTTTCATATAATATAATTAGTGACTGATCCAATGTTATACATTTAATAAACAAAGCAGGGATACACAACTGCACTACATAAAAGCTACATATTAAAAAAAAGAAATCTTTAAAATGTAGTTCATGTCAGGGTCAAAAGAATGCTTAATACTCCTGGTTCTGGAAATGATTTTTCATCCAAGATGGGTAATTCAGAAATAATTAAATCCCTTTTAGATTGCCTGCAGGCAATTTTATTATTTAACTTTATTATTTTTGTAACTGCATGGATTCTAAGTCAGCGTGATAGATCTGTAATTGTTTTCATTTCTTTATCTGCTGTGTTTAGTTTTTTGCCTCTCCTCTCTCTACAGCAGTCATTGTCTTAATTTTGTTTTTTGCTCCAAGCATGCTGTTGGTACACAACAAACAATAAATACTAATTACAGTCATCAGCCACATTCTACAATCCTTAGGGCTTGATGTAAAACCTGCCAGAGCTGAGAGGTATCCCTCACATAGAGCATGATAGTTAAAGCTCCACAGTTGGGGTTAGGATGCTGTGATTCTTACCATAGTCCTCAGGCAGACCTACTACATGAATTTGTGCAGATCTCTTTACGTGTTGCAGGCAAAATGTAGAAGGTGTACAGCTTTTCTTACTGATATGAGAAGCTCTCCAAGGCAAATGCCTATAATTCAGGCTAAGTCAGTCAAGTCTAAAGCACAGCTGTGAGAAAGGTGTTTGGTGACAATGTTCCTTAGTAGGATGCTATTGTGACCTTGTGGAGAAATAGCTTTAAGAAATAGTGGCTGTTCCTTAATCTATTGGTGCTGAATCAGAGAAGCTTTGTGATGTCAAAACCTTATGCAATTAGCAATCAATAATTCATACAGTCATACCAGATTGTTACATGCTCAGTTCTAAACAATTCTGGACTGGTCACAATGGTAGTCTCACCTAATGAATTTAGGCAGGCTGCAATATCATTCTACATTACTTCTATATTAGTAATGAAGATAAATAGTTTTACTTTATGACAGTTTTAATGTTTTTTCTCTATGTAGTTTTCACTTGTTTTGGTATTTTAAATAGTTATGTTTGTTTTTATTGTTCTGTTATTTCAACCAGCTTTTGACCAGAAACACATTATGTTAGAAATGTTTTATTAAGCTATGTACCTTTATTTCAGGGACATTTTGTTCCATGCATACTAGACTGATACCTCTTCTCTTGAGAAAGAGGAGAGGTATCTCCTCCTTATGATGCTTTTTTTCAGTTGTCCTCCTATAAAAAAATCTATGTCCAGGTTTTATAAATTTTGAGTTCAAATCGTACTGTGTTGTTCCTCAGCTAAAGATAAGGAAAGAATACAGAACAATCTGATACAAGCCTCTTTCAGCCTCACATTTATAGTCTGTTTTTCCTATTTCTCTCTAGTTTTAGGAAAAAAGAAGTAATTAATTCTAAAAGACAGGACATTGGTATCATCTGGAAGTTGGTATTGTAAACCAGCCCGCTATTAAATAAATTTTAACCTAATGCAAGTGAGTAACTTTGTTCCTCAAAAATATTGGTTGTGATCATAGCACATCTTGAATTAAACAGGCCAGCATGCCTTACACTATATGTTGAAGTATGCATTTAGCTTAATTATTGGTTTAGAATGATACTGCACCTTGCTTAGTGTCAACATTTGGGAATACAGATGTCTTTTGGCCTTCTTCTTTAGGTAAAGTCTTGCTCCAAACATTGTGTTGACTCATTACTTGAAATGGCAATGTGCAGAAAGCAGTGTTGTTGCTGCACTTGAAAGAGGCACAATGTGATTTTTTTAAAAGCTCATGTGGATGTAGCAATTTGACAGGAAACATGACACTGCTGTGAAAATTCAAGGAAGTTGTAGAGAGCTTTCTTCAATTTGGAAGCTTTATTTTCATTGTTAGCACCTCTCTCAGAATACCCTAACAGAAATACATTTCTCATCTTAATACAGAAATCATAGGTAAAAACAGTTTATGGTTCCTGTATCATGTTGGGATCAGTATTGGCTCAGGAAATACCAACTCAGAACTTTTTTGTCCTCCAGGTCCCAGAAAGTGTTCCGGACTGCTGGAAGCTTTCTGGGGAAGTGCCCCCACATGCTTTCTGCATTGCCTGGATCCAGTGCTTCCAGCTGCCAGCTCTGGAGCTGATGTAGTAGCCCTACATTTGAACAGCTGCACTATTGAGTAGGCTGACTTACAGACTGAAAGGACACCCAGGCTTCTGGCAGAACTGCCAGGTGGCCTCACAGGAGGTGGGCACAAGATTTCAGCTCTGCAACTCAGGAACTGTTCATTTCACCAGAGCAACAACTCTTCAGTTGCTGCAATCACTTTGTTTTTAATGAAGGTTTGGCTCCTGTCAACAGCCAACATAGAAACCCTGAGGTCACAGCTGGACACTTTACTAGGTAGCACTCATCTGAAACTGAAATCAGCCTGTGATTTGAAGTAGTGCAATTATGCTCCAGTTTTGGACAATGTAGCAATATATATATTTAATCTAGAAATGTCTGTTTCTACTGCCTTGTCTCAAAAACCTTCAAAACTGCGTTTGTTAAAGTAGGGCAGGAAAAAATATCAAACCTGGAGAAATTACATGTTCTGCATAAAAAAAGTTGAGAGTAGCCAATATGCTAGTTTGTTTAGATATCTTTTAGGCAAGTTTCTCTATTGAGACTCAGGGAAGTGTCCTAACCAGGTTGATTTTGGAGCCCAATGTAGTTCCCAGCAACACTTGAAATGAGAGAAAATAGTTATTTTTTCAATATTCCTGCATGTTCTTAACACCATTCCTGTAGTAGGCGTGTAACACAATGCTAAAATGTGGCAGAAGCAGCTTGAAGCATAATCTGTTTAGTTTCTTCTTACGTCTGATTTACTAAATTGGGCTGCTTACAGTTGGGATTATCCAAGTAGGCAGTTGAGTCAAAAAATCACACCTAAAATTCTGAAACATGAAATTGCATGGTGTACACAATGTATCACACAAAAAGAGGGTGCACAGTCATCAGTATTGTGAGGAAATTAAAAAAAAAAATTACTTTGTCAGCTATAGTAAAAATTTTATTTCTTTGAAATTTTTGGCACTTCCTCTCAAAATTATTACAAAATAAAGTTTTCTGTGGGACCATAATTCTATTTCCTGCCCCTCTGTCTTGTTTTTGATATGTTTTGCCCAACAGTCTTCCATAAATTGCACACATGTTTGTGTGTGTGAGAAAATTTTACAATTAAATGCACCAAAGGAGGGATTGTTTTTATATTCGAGAGTTCTGAGTTTAGATGGATTATTTATCAATTGTAAGACCAAATACATTAAAGCTGTTTTGTTTTACTGTGGCAAACCAGCTTTAACAGTTAAATACTTGCTCCTTTGAAAAACAAATCATTTGTTGGCATTAAAAAAGAGTGGCACTTCAAAGAGAATTTCCAAGCAAAACAATTCAACAGGAAAATTAGTAGTTTTAATTTCAAGAAAGAGTGGAGAATTAGCATGATGATTGTAGGTTTATTCAGCTATTAATAGTGTCTAATGCTGCTACTTATTATTTCGCTCTAGAATCATAGAATGCTTTGCTATTCAGAAGGGTTCTTTGAAGACCATCAAGTCCCAGTCCCTGTCATGGGCAGGGACATCTTTCACTAAACAAGATTGCTCAAAGCCCCTTCCAGCCTAGCCTTGAACATTTCCAAGAATGGGGCATCCTCAGCTTCCCTGGGCAACAACCCAGGACCCTCACTTTAAAGAGCATTTAATATCTATTCTAATACCTATAAGGGGACTTATCCCCTTTCAATTTAAAGTCATTCCTCTTGTCCTATCAATGCATGTCCTTGGGAAAAGCTTCTGTCCTGCTTTCCTGAGAGTCCCCTTCATGTACTGGAAGGAAGTTATAAGGCCTCCCCAAAGTCTTCTCCAGTCTGAGTAATGCTGACTCTCTCAACCTGTCTGCATGGAATAGGTGCTTCAGCCCACCGATCATTTTTGTAGCCTTCCTCTGGACTTGCTCCAACAGGTCCATGTATTTCTTATATTGAAGGTCCCAGATCTGGATGCAGGACGTCAGGTGAGGTCTCACCAGAGCAGGGGAGCAGAATCCCCTCCCTTGCCATGCTGGCCACACT
The DNA here is from genome assembly GCF_017590135.1 of Pyrgilauda ruficollis. Lineage (NCBI taxonomy): Eukaryota > Metazoa > Chordata > Aves > Passeriformes > Passeridae > Pyrgilauda > Pyrgilauda ruficollis. The sequence goes on from NW_024525156.1 coordinate 14,170,101, forward strand.
GCTTTGGATGCAGTCCAGGATGCAGCTTGCTTTCTGGGCGGCAAATGTACATTGCTGGGTCATGTCAAGCTTCTCATCCACCAGCATTCCCAAGACATCGTCCTAAAGGCTGCTTTCAATCCTATCATCCCCTAATCTGTATTTATGCTTAGTATTGCCCCAAAATAAGTGCAGGACCTTGTGCCTGGTCTTATTGAATCTCACGAGTTTGTCATGGGCCCACCTTTCCAACCTGTCCAGGTCCCTCTGGAAGGCATCTCTTCCCTGCAGCATGTTGACCCACAGAACTTGGTGCCATCAGTGAACTTGCTGAGGGTGCCCTCGATCCCACTGTCCATGTCACCAACAGGATGTTGAACAGCAGAGGTCTGCACAACTGACCTCTGAGGAATGCCACTCATCACTGGGCTCCACTTGGGCATGAGCTGTTGACCTCAGTTCTCCAGTGCAAGCATTCAGACAACGTCTTATACACTAAGCAGTCCACCCATTCAAACCACCTCTCTTCAGTGCAGAGACAAGGATGCCATTTGGGGTGGGGTCAAATGGTTTGTTCTAGTCAACATGGATGACCCCAGCTGCTCTTCTCTCGTTCACCAATGTTGTAAGGCCAATGCTGTAAGGCCAATGTTGTAAGCCTGTTGTAGAAGCCCTCTAGATTTGTCAGGCATGATTTGCCTTTAGTGAAGTCATGTTGGCTGTCACAAATCACCTCCTCATTTTCCATATATATAATTATTTTCCAGAAGGATCTGGTCCAGTATCTTGCTAGTCCAAGGTCATGCCATATAGAAATATAGGGTTTAGCATATAGCCCCTAGGTCATATTATATCCCCATATCACGGGAATGTTTGTTAGCAGAATGGGGATACATGCAGTAGCAGCAAATAAAAGATTAAGTCATCTTTGGAAAGTTTGAAACTTTTTTTGAGAACAACTTTTATATATTTCCACGCATATGATAGCTGGGCTACCAGGAAATGCAAAAGTAGTCCTATGGCATATTTTGTTCCCTTTATTTCATCTAGCACACAGATATTCCACTTATTAAAACAGAAACAATAATCAGTTTGCTCACAAAATCCTGTTGTAAAGTGCATAAGGGGGTTACATAAAAAAAACCAGAGAATATTTGTTTGAAAGGCCTAGAAAAAGTGGATTAGTGTGAAGGGAACTGTTCTGGGGAGTTCTTATTTTTAATATTGTGCTTGAAAAATACTTATCCATACATGCTAAAATTAATCAAAACAGTGGTTCAAGTTTGATAAAACTTTCACACCTCTTCAGAATCCTTTTTTTTGTCTGTCTTCCTTTGACAGGTTGTTACTAGTTGTTAAATTGAAAGAGGAATACATTACAAAGTGTTTCTTTGTAGACTATCACACAGAAATTTTTTTATACTTCTAGTCAATATCCAGTCTTCAGTTTTCAGAAATACTGCTCATATAATTTCATATTATTCATATTTATTCATATTATTAATATTATATTTCATATAATACAGATTGAAATAAATACATAAATTACATGCCTATGCTTAGCTTTTAACCTGGGGAAATATATGAAATAAGCATATTGATTCTCTCCAACATTCCTTCCTAAGTTTCAGTGTGTTCAAGGAGGCTTCTTGCTATGTCTGAAATAGTGATATTTTTAAAAAATTAAATGAAAATTGCGAAAATCCAAAATATTATATATTTTTAATATTTTTTTAGAGACAAGAGCAGATAGAAGCAAGTTTTCTCCACAAATTCACAACATTATTTTACAGGAATGAAAATATAAATGTATTGTGTGCTTCAGAGAATAGCTGTAGGGAGGCACTAGAGCATTACACTATATACCCAAGAAAAGACTATATAAGGAGAAGGAAGAAGCTTTCTGGCAATGTGCTTGACGCAGCCTACTGACAGAATATAAAATATGAGTTTCCTGAAGCCTATAATTTATGCAACTCCTAACAAAATACTTATGTGCCTTTTTTTTAAAACTCATTTTGTTACATCTATGCCCCACCCCAATCCCCCACCTTTTTTATTTTTTTAGTCCAAAGGCAACAGTCCCCTCTTTCATTTAAAATTATGTGCAGTTGTTGTCAATATAGGTTTGCACTGGGGGGGATATGACAAATTCATTTGTTTGATTGAAGAATATGAACTTAAACCACTTTAGATTCCAGCTGATGCAGTTCTGTTGGAAGACTTAAATTTGATTAAATTAATTGAGCATTGGGTTAGCTCCACAATTTTCACTGCTTTATAATGCTTCTTTTGACGTATAGGCTTTCAAGCAGAAAAGAAAAAGAAACAGAAAGCAAATTCTTCTGGCCATGGTTAAAGGTAAGACTGGTCTTCTATTGTTCAATATCCCTTCTTACATCCTACTCTTATATCCTCCATGCATAAAGGATAAGAAATTTAAGTTTTGCCTATTGGATGCTTGTTTGGTGTGATTTTATTCCCAGTCAAGGGAACAGTTTCACTTCTAGGTATGAAATGTTTTATTTCTGAGGTCACACCACACCTCTTCCCCAATAAGGCTGTCAATTGTTCTATACAAATTATTTTCAGATAACTTCTCCTTAACTCTGAAATTTATTGGGTTATCCAGTTCTGCCATGGGTTATGCCTTCAAGAATAAGGGTGCTTTCTTGACAATGTTTGTTATAATGAGCTCTGACTATTGGAGCTTAAAAGCAGTCAGGCTCTCTCACACACTGTGCTGTTCACTCTAAGGATATTTTGTAAAGCTGAGCAACCTGGTCAACTAAGGGAACATAAGCTTTCAATAAGATCATAATGCTTCTCTGAACAAAAAATATAAGGAAAATAACCGCTGTCTCCCCTCCCCCCAAATATACAGTTTCCCTTCAGATTAGTACTTTTTATCAAACTAGAGTGAAAAATACACTCGGAGGTCTATGATGGTTATTGATTCTAGTGGGGCAGAAACCAGGAGTACAAAACTGAGAAGTAAATTTGAAGATTTCAGTTCAAATTTTGAGAAGATAATGTGAGGACGTGGATGCTTGTCATTGAATCTGTTTTGACTAGAAGATGCAATTTTGTCCTCATTCTCATTCCATCCATTCCACACGCATTTTTCTGGCGGATGAAAAAAATCCCAGAACTGGACTTCTGCTTGCACTGAGACCTTCAGTCTGTGCAGAGACTAAATGACACTGCACTTTCTTCCTTCTGCAGCAGCAACACCACAAGATCATGAAATGAACTCCCTGGAACTCTTTTCAAATGGGTGGCAAATCTGAATATCTGATTATTCATTTATGCAATATGCATATCCAGATTTGGGGTATTCTGAGTGATAGATTTAATTAAATGTCTACAGGGTTTGTATTTTGTCTACCATACCTCCTTATTGTATGAAATTTAACTGTCTTGACTAAATGAGGTATAACCACACCTGAACATTTTCCTTTGTGAGTGACAGAAGCACTTTTTCCCAAGGCTGTGTTTTCATAATGCTTATTACTTTTTCTTTCAGTAAAGGTTACCATCATTTCCATTTCATTGGGAACCGAATTATAGGTGTGTCCACAATTCCATATAATAGTGATTTCTTCAAATATTAATCCAGAATAAAGTTTTTTTAGTGTTTAATAGATATTCTCTTCTGAATGGTGTTGTTTTTCATTAGAAATACTGAAAACTTATAAATATGTGATTGTTTTACTGTGGGTTGCTTACTTGTATTCTGAATTGCCTCTGCCTACCTACATTTCCTATTATTTTGTTAACCTTGTACAGTAACACTGAAAGATAATTTTTTTTTACTTTTTTCTCCCCTTAATAAAAGTATATTTTCTAGAATCAACTTCTCAAACATATTAGTTGTACTTTTATGATATAGCTTTCCACTTTAAGAACACTTCAGTTCCTCTGCAGTATCAAAGAGCATCCAATTAAATTAAGTTGGCATCAAGAAATATGTTGTGCTCCTGCAAAAGGAAACACTCACAACTTATGGAGAAATCTTAATGTCAATGATCACTTTGCTTACGTATTAATCCTAATTATAAAACATTTCCTTATTTTTAAGTGAATCTTACATAATACTCAAAAGTCTATTTTACAGATCAAATTCAAAGCTTCTCTTCAATGTAAATTTCAAACTCTAATATTCAAAAAACATAAAAGAAATCTACTTATGCAATTGGAAAATGCTTCAAGATAGATATTTTTAATGGTATTTCCTTTAAATATTTCACTTTATTGTATATATTAAGTCATATTATTTTTCCTGATTGAAACTTTTAATGTTCTTTCTTTATTGCTCTCTTGGTTTCTGCAGTAAATTACAAGGAAACTAAAGTTTAAGACATCAGTGTAAGAAGACTTTAGAGGGATGTGCTGAACAAAGCCATAATAATTGAAGGGAAAGATAAACTTGTATAGAGAATTATTGTAAAAAAATGGGCAAAAATACCTAGTGGAGTAAATATTACTTAAGAAACAAATTGAATTATAAAGTATAATGCAACTGTTTTTTCACTTTCCTGACTAAAAATTTTTAATTTTAAATGTAAAAATGTAAAAAACTGCAGATAGAAACCACAGTTTTGTAAATGATGTTCCATCTCTCTAGAATTATGCTCTATTCATTAGAATCTGTACTAAGAGAATGCCTTTCTTAATTTTGCTGTGTTTTGCAAGTTTCAGATTACATTTTCTAAATCCCACAAGAAAGCTCTGATTCTAGAGTTCAAAAGATCACATCTTCTGAACCATTTCATCTATTAATATGAAAGCCTGGATAATTGCATAGCTCAAAGCAGTAAGCCTTGAAAAAAGCAGTGACTCAGCAGTGATCAGGCTGAGTGTGCTCCAGTGAGCCAAATACGAGAGGGTCTCTGCCTGGAAAAACATCTGGCAGAGAATGGCTCCTGTCACACCACTGTACCACTTCCTACCCTTCAGAAAGGAATGACTGGATCTAGAACTCCTGCCAGGCATTGTTCCTTCTGTGTCCTTGGAATTGTTTTGGAAAACGCAAAATTTGTATTGGCAAAACTATGAAAGCTATACTAAGAATTTAGCTGTGAAACAAAGCGAGTTTCACAGCCTGGAAGTGGTTCATGGAAGTTTTTATTTTACTAATGCAAACATAAGTATGCACTGCTTTGAATAAATTGCTATTATTTATCCTAAGGAAGAGCCCATCCATTGCCCTTCCTTCTTTCCTCCCATTGCCTGTTTTTCAAATAAGTACAAATATTGCACTGTTTTAATGCAAGCAATTGATGAAGTTTCTATGGTGATTAAGACAAATAGGACAAGAGGTACTGAGACTAAATTTTACTTAGGAATCTTTGGATGAAACATGCAGAATTAATATATTATTAAAGATCAAAGTATCAAAATAGATTTCTGAAGGAGATTCCAGACACACAAACCTTGAAATTCTTAGAGTATTCTTGGAATAATCATAAAAATGTTTCTGTGAAAATGGCATTGGTATGGGTCCTAGGAATGAAGGACAGAGATTAAAAGAACTTTGTTCCCTGATTAAAGGGAGATTAAATGAACTTTGTCTTGGTTCCCTCTGATTGCCTTGAAACAATTGTAAATAGCTGAATGAATTTATGAAAAATCATCATATCTTACACTTGTCTATACCCTATTATAAAGAGAAATCAGTCTCCTCTATTTTTCTTGTTTATTTGTGATTAAAATTTATTTTTAATGAAGCCATACCTGACTTTGCATATACAGAAAAATAAATCCTCTCTACTCTTTCCCAGTTACTTGTTAATTGGCTGTTTATTCAGACATAATAATACAGCAATTCTTCCTTAGTTTCATATACCATAGGCATGTTTTAATCTTGTTTTCACACGTTGCTATCTAGAAATATTTATATGGGCTGTGTTTACTACCTGCAGCCTGGTATACAGCTGCTCTTTATTTAATATTAAAACAATTTTATTAAAGTCAGGCTTCTTGCTATTCCATAATAGAAAAATATGTGCAAAGGTTAGGTGTGCTGTCTTCCTGTTTGTTTTTATTCAAATCTGGCTGTGGGGGAAAAAAAGAAAAAATAATAAAAAAAACCCAAAGTAGGCTGACCTCATATATTCCATACTGCTCTTAATAAAACTATTAAATTATGAAAATAAGTCCCTGTACTGATCTCTGTGGTACTTTGATGTGAAGGAAAGTACAACACTGAGTAAAGTCAAAATCACAAATATTACAGAATTTAAACTCCTTTCTTATGAAATGTGAAGCAGCTATGTTGAAAAAGAGTTACTTAAAAGCATGCTCATGGTATATTCACCTTCTTCACTGCAAGGCTGGTCTAAAATCCTCCATCTGTTGATAAGCCATTCATTTCAACAAGGTAGACAAATTCTGTGAATTTCCACTTATCAAGTACTGTGAGAATCAGATTATTCTTTACCTTAAACTGCTGCCAAGTATCTCAGATATTTTTAAATTGTTATAATTTTAAAGGTGGCAATTTAAAAAAATATTTTTAAATGCAGTTTTAAAATAATTAATATTTTCCCCAAAAACTTATTCTAGGAGCCAGCTGTGTATTCATGTGGTTACTATTGTGTTCTTTACATTCCCTATGTAATATGGAAATACAAATTTTGCTGGTTTCATGAATTATTTGTTGCTTTATTTCAAAGTTTCTTTTCTAAGGATAAAAAAATCTTACTCAATGTAGATCATGGAAAACCCATATTTATTATTTTAACTTTGTTTTCCAAGTAATTTTCTATATTTTATGTTTTAGTAAATATACCTTTTTTATATATGTATTTTTATCTCTACTACTTCTACTACATGTGTCTCTATACTTTTTTGTAAGATAAAATATTGTATTTGCATTAATAATAATTTTTAAGTGTTTTCTGAGCTTCAATCCCTTTTGAATTAGATACATTAGTAGGTTTGTCAATATTGAAACTTTTAGCTTCTGCTCACCAAGAATTACTTATAGGTGAATTTTATATTCTATGATACTTAATTCCCTTTTGTCAAGTCAAGAAAAAATTCTTTGAGAAAATAAAGCTAAAATTATATCATAGTTCCCCTATTATCATGTTTTTTCCACTATTTTTTAAAGAATATGTTTGCCCCCTCTACATCTTGCTATGCCATGAACATTCTAATGACCTAAGGCTATAGTATGCTATATGAATATCAAAAGAATTCAGTTTAAATTCAAAATTCTTACTCATAAAAGTTAGTAGATATAGCTATCAGAAATTCAAGCAGATGTATTAATAAAATGGAAAAAAATGGAATACACAAGGTGGTTTTACTCTAATAGAGAAACCCCTTTATTATGTTTTATTATGGCATTATTCATGTTAATGAGGTGAGGTTTTCATTTTCATTTTATTTACTTATTTATTTCACTTCAGTAATTTTCTAGCTTTCAGTCTGGCAGACTTCCAGGTTTTCAGGTTAGTAATTTTTTTTTCCCAATTACTCATGAATCATAATAATCAGATATTTTCCTGGGATTCGTACTTACATACTTTTTAAATGGCAGCTTTCTAAGTTGAATATAATGCAGCAGAATACCATCTGGTGACCCCACCTGAAAGCTCAGCATTGGTGGATCTTTGTATTATCTTTCCTTCTAAGCTCTCTTTATTATCGGAGCTGGAATTTAAGGACATTATATGGATATTTGTAATAGTTCAGCATAATTTCTTTGGAAAATATAGTGAAGCAGACATGACTTTTGGTACGTGGAAGGCCAAAACCTCAAGATATCACCTTTTAACCAATTAAATACTTTCAATTTTAGAGAAGGAAATTTTGAAGAACCATTACAGCTTGAGGAATTTTGTGTTTAACTTCAGAGGAACAACTCTAGCATATTCAAAATGTAGTATTCTACATATTTTTTTATATGGCCTGATTGAATGCAATTATCTGTATATGCTTAGATGGAGTAATATATTTTTGCCATTTGAAAGCCAATGAGGTCATAAATAAGTTTATTTCGTAATTTCGTTATTCACTTCTAACTGGATTTCTGAATGTGAGATTTTTTACAGTTTGCATATGTTATATGCCAAGAAAAAAAAATCAGCTGTGTAGGCAGAAAGCCAAAGAACAGCCTTTTATAAATATGTGTGTTTCTGTGAGTAAACAGCAATGTAAAACAAAATTTGGTGTATTATGTTTTAAAGACACAACATTTTGCATGCAAGGAAAATATCAACAGAACATGAAAGAAGGTTGATGGGGAGCACTCAAGACACAGTTAATTACCTGGGAAGTGATATTTAGCACCATGCTTTTCTGTGGCCTGTTATTTTGTTTAAACAGCTCTGCAGACTCCCCTCCATCCATTCAAGTGGAATTTGTGCTGCCTGTTGCAAGCATGAATGATAATTAACCCGGTGTGATTCTGAAAGTAGATGAAGGAAAACAAGAAAGTTAGACTTCTGAGCTAGAGTAAAATGCATTCACTCTTTTTGAAGGTGGATGTATATTTTGTCAGAAAAAAAAAAATATGGGAAAGGGGAGGGGAGTGTAACAATTCTTAGTATAATTTCATATGCAATTCAGAATGCAACAATGCTATCTTTTTAATTAGCACTCCTGATAATACTGCCTATATGCACAAGGATTTCTGAAGTCCATGGAAAAGCATCGAGAGCCATGCAGCACAGAAAAGAACCTTCTCAAAAGGGAGCCAGGTATGAAAGGTAAGTGATTTAAAATAAATTAGAAAAGTTCAGGAGTAGTTTTGGATTTGTTAATATCCATGTAATCTTAATCCAGCCCGAGTGCCACTGTCCTGCAATGTCAACAAAGTAGAGCTCAGTTTCTTATGTCAGAGAGGGAGCTGGAGCGAGTAAATGTATGTGTAAGCATGAAGGTCCTGATGATACAAAGGAATGGTGCCGTTTCAGTCTATATCATCCTTCATGGGCTCTAGGTGGTAAAATTAATGATCAGTGGTAAAATAACACTTGCTTACTTGACTGCAATCTAAGTAGCAAACTGTGGCTTACAGCTATAGAACTATTTTTCTATTTATATATTTAAAGATGTACCTCTTAAGCACCCCTTGATGGCATTTCCCAGAAAAGTTTATTTTCTTTCCTGAAGCATTTTTCCTCACCAAATGAAGTCCTGCCCTGAACTGTGGAAGTTTGAATTTTAAGTGTGAATGAATTTAAATAATGTTCTTATTACCTTTTATCCTAAATTACGTGATATCACATACGATTTTGAATTAACTAAAAGTGTTTGAAAGCCCATATCCATCAAATAATTTTCTGCAGTTTTGGTGGTATTAATTCTGTGGAAAGGGCAGTCACTAGGAGAATGATGAGGTACCATGGAAATCCAAGCTGTTCTCCAAATTATTATACAGTTTTATTAAAATAGGAAAATTGCCAGAAGCAAACTGGGAATCATATTATAATTGCTTTGAAATGCACTTTGCTCTCACATTGTCAGGTGTTACCAGACATTAGTTCAAGATTCATGTCATCAGCTTGGATATTTAGAGCTACAAGTCAAAGGTCTTAATAGATATTCATAATTTTTCAAATATTATTTACCCTTTTTTATAATAGAGAAAATTATTCTCCCTTTTTCCGCATAGAATTAATCCCACGATTTTTTTGGTAATGCCAGACTTATTTCATTATTTTAGTAAAGGTGTATTTAATTATTACCCACAGATACTGTTGCTAGGTATAAAATTCTTCAGGAGACCTGTACTCGTATCTTCTATATATATATATATGTGATAACAACTTGATCTTACTGAAAATTGTGTTCAGCTTTGTAGAAACATAAATATGTAAGGAAGGAACAATCAGAAGCTTTCTTCTCAAGTGGGAGAGCTTTTGAGAAAAAGCTGAATGACGCCTTTCATTTTCCCCATATTCCCTGCCAGTCATTCCACCACAAACCACCCCCCCCATATACACTTGAAATGACACCTTATCTATAAATAATGGGTTGCTGTTGTGATATCTCCTAATGCTGTCCTCACAGATGCAAAACTGTTCCAAGATTTAAATATTCTCACTTCCTGGAAGTGATTAACATAAGTCAACTGATTTACTTCCATCTGTCAGGTGGCAAAAGATTAACCAGCAGAGCTAAAGCAAGTAATTTGTGGTGGTTCACTATCATGAGAGACAAACAAGTCTCTTAATTGGAAATTGACAGCTCTGGCACTCATTTGAGCTGAGCTTTTGCTTGCATTGCCTCTTGAGTCACTTCGCTCAATCTATAGCTAGTCATTAAAACACCATGAAATTCTCTCTGCAGGTACATAAAGCCAGATTTTTGCCTGTGGCAGACTTAATTAGGTAACAGCTGGATATTCAATCTTCACATAAAAAGAGGAAAATGCAAGTGATGCAAATGCTTCTCAAAGCATCGTGAAAGGAAAGGTTTGCATGAGCAGTGAATGATCTTGTCATGATGGCATTATCATATAAATAGTAAAAAAAAGAAAAGATGTTGCAGAGGGGGGAAAGTCGTTTATGTCAGACATCAGCTCAAACAATGACTGAGCTATAACAACACATGTAAACTGATTACACTATATGGGTAAATGGCTTCTTTTCAAAACTAAACATCTGCAGCCCTGAAGTGTTAGGATGTGATTCTGTATTCAAATGAGCTAAATATTTTTGTAATGTAATTTTATTCTAGGAAATATTTATTTATGGAGATTTTTCTCTGCAAACAGAACTGCAAAGAACAAAATTACAACTTGCAAAAGATCCACTGCGCATATATGATGCATATCCTACAATTTTTACTCTCATACTTTCAGAAAACTATGTGGATATGAAATTAGCATACATTACTTGAAGTGGAAAAAGAATAAAGGTGTAGAGAATTTCTGGTTTTATTGTACTTATTAGTTCTTATGCAATAATTGGTTATAGTTGTTTTCTGTTCTAGTGGCTTTAAATAAATACTACTTGTGGCTTATATAGGGTTTTGCACACTATGGGAAATTGGTCTTTCAATTATGTATCATATACCTTTCCATTAAATTATCAAATTCTGTTTCTGAAGTTATAGGGTTATTGTTTATTTTTACTTCCTATAGGAAAGCTTTTGAAGAATCCTGTGTTTCCACTGACTTCAAGCTTCCTTTTCACTGTCAGCTTAAACAGAAGACTGAAATAGATTTGTTCTTACGGTTCATCTACTTTGCTCCTATTCAGCTGCACCTGGAATGTTGTATTGAATTTTGATAATCTTGATATCAGTATATTCTTTTAGAAATTGCAGGAAGTTAGAAAGATGCACAGTTTTTTTATGAAGTTATAAAAAGATGAGTCGCTTCACTTACTTAGTTACTTAAACATACCACCAAAGGTGAAGAAGCAGCCACTAAAATCTTGACAGCAGTATGAGTTGTCAGTTTAGGGATGATTCATGCTGAAGCAGTGTTGTGCACATGGATCACTTGTAAAGTCCCATAAGGATTCATCTTTCAAAACTGACAGTCACAGGAGGCTAAAAAATAATGCCACCTTTAAAAAGTCCCAAATATCTAAAAAGCAATAAATGTGGGTTCTTTGTGTTACAATAGCTGAGTCTCTGACATAACTGCAATGAAGTTTATAAAGCTGCAGTAACAATAAAGCTGTTGTAATCTCTGTCAGTGATCAGCATACATTTTTCAAATCCACGTCATCAGCTTCTCTCTCATCTTTACTTTGGTTTTACATGCTGATATTTTTTATTGCCCCCCATTCAGCACCATAAGGGGAACTTTTTTCATCCTTCTTAGGCTTCCTTATTCAGGACTTTCACAGCAACCATTCTACTTCCATAAAAACAATGGGAAAATTGTGAAAACATATATAGGTGGAAATATGGGGAGTGAGGTACATGAAGGGTGTGTAGGTGTTTACAGCTAAACTTCAGTAATGTAGGTAGACAGGTGTTGTAGGGGTACTGATGTTTAAATTAATAAGACAAAATAAACCTAAAACAAACAAACAAAACCAAAACCAAAACCCAGATAATAAGAAAGAAGTAATCAAATACCAACAGAAAATTCTGTTATTTTGTTTTTCTCTTTTCAGGTGTACAGTTTGGAAGAACCAACATTATGACCTCAGAAAGCCACTGACTTACAGAGATACAGAACAGAAGGAATAAAATTTCTCAGTTTTAATTGACTGGAAATGCAGAGCCTAAGGTTTTATTTTCTCTTTCCTAATTACTGATCTAACCTCTATTCACAACTGCAAGGAATGAAATAATGAAATCTATGCCCATTTAATGCTATCTTTTTTTTTTTTTTTTTTTGTGACAAACATTTCAGCTAAGTTTTATTGTTTGGCTAGCTAATATTTCAAATAGTTCAAAACTCCTTTTTACCTCTTTCAAAGAATTTTCAAAAATATATTTTTCATGGAGACATAAAAAAAAGGATAAAATTATGAGGTAGAGATATTGGCTTCCTGAGTAATCTGAATGAGCTGTCAGATATGACAATCAGCTTGCACCATTATGGAAGAACTGAAGACCAGGTGTGTTATGCTGAAGTGATGCTAGACATCTGAATTCAGGAAACTGAATAACCTTGCTTCCTTCTTTTTTATAAAAAAAAGAAAAAAAATTTCTTCTGGCAAATACAGTTCTTTCCAGTTTAAGGTGGATATTTTAATTTACTTTAAGATGTCTGAAAAGACACTTGAGTGCTAGTGTTCAGGCAATTGAATCCCACTAATGTTACCTCAAAATAGAGTGCCACCTTTAGCAGGTGATGAAAATGCTCTTTAATTAACTGAGATGTCTGGGATTTTGCTGGTGTTTTTCTTTAGGAATAAAGGCTTATACAGGTTTCCATATTGGATAACATTAAAAAGGTGCATCTGTTTTTCAGGCTTCTGTCTCAAACTGCATGGTGTCTGAAGCCACAGAAGGAGGAGGAAGAAAGCTTACGTAGATGGTGCTGGAACTTGGATGTTGGCTCTTACCTTGAAATATGAGTGACATCTAATGTATTTTTATAGGAGATTTTATTACCAGTGGAAATAGTTTTTAATTTTCATGAGCAACAGGCCCTTCAGAATAATAAATCCACAAAATGGCTTAGTTTTGCAAGGACTATAAAGAGTGTCATTACTAAAACAGTTGTTGAAAAATCTTATGCATGACCTTCTTTATTAAAGCAAAATTTGTTCTCTTCCTTTTGTTAATAAGGCCATAGTTCATTTTTATTAAAGCACAGCATACACTACATGAGTGCTGCTCTGTGAACAGAAAGGCTTGGGGAAGGAAGACAAACAACTTCAGAAGAAATACTCCTTTTTCCTGCTCTGATTTCAAGAGTGCCTAACATATTTGACATACCTTTAGTGAAATCTTTTTCACTGTACTGGTAAAAACTTTAGAATACATTAAGTACATTGAACTCTTAGGTCAAATTCCTTAAGTATTCACCAAATAGATTTATTTAAAAATATTTAATATTATGTGGTTTCAGCCAATGGCTGATGGAAACTATTGTTCAGATATTTATTTTAGTTTAGAAGAACATCCAGATATTTTGTCTTTTTTTTTCTTAGTTAATTTGTACCTTATGAATAACTTGAGGTTATTTTTTTTACTTATTGCTGTTTTCAGTATGTGCTGCATTCATGCTTGAACTTCTGGAAAAATAAATTGTGAAAAAAAGAAGCCCTATTGTGCCTGTAATTGTTTCTTTACCTGCAGCCTCCTCAATAAGCCTAACATGAGAGTAGTACCTGTCTTGCAGATTGCTTCCTAATATGTGAGTTTTTTTCATTAAACAGAATAACATGAATATTACATGAGACAGTCTTGTTTCTCATTATGTTAGTTGGGATTGCTAAAGTTTCAACACTGTGTCGAGCTTCATCCATGTTAAATGAAGGCTGGAAACCATTCAGCTCCCCAGCTCCCTAGTGATTCAGCCATCTCATTTAATAAATATTTTTTGGGTTTTTCTTCTTGATCTTTAAAGATTTCTAAATTATAGGGTGATTTACATTGCTGCTCGTGAGTAAATGGCTTTTTAGATATCCAGGGTCAAAGTTATATACATTTTGTCTTTATAAATACAGCAATCAAAATAAATCAGTGGTTGATTCTGGTTAGCAAAAGAACACTGGGGGGATAAAGGTTTTATTTTTACAATATTATAAAATTGCCTATGCTCATTATTGTTGTTTGTGTGTGATGAAGCCCTGCTTTACTGGTGTTCTGTAAGAAAAAATTGAAGCTTTAGAAATAAGTAAGTAGAAACTAGATGTATTGATGAAGTTAAAGGAATTGAACTTTCTGTTTTAACATTCACTGAAAATTCAGGTACCTATTGGTATTTTGAGATTGAGTTTTCATATGGAAATCATATGCTCAGGATGATATCACTGAAATAGTGACAAAAAATGTGAGCTAGATGACTTTGGACTAGTAGAAGAGAAAAATAAAATGGATGCCAATCATTGGAAGCAAGAAAAAACCCTTTAAATTGCTTGGAACCTGCTGATCTAATATTCTTACACTACAACACTGTGTTTGACACCTGAAATGTTCACCAGACACCAGAAATGACTGCCAAACCCTTGTCCATCTGTTAGGGTGTGGCCAGGGAATACTGCTTACCAGGTCCTTAGCAATATGCATTTGCAATTTATTTGTTCTTAAAGGATGATGAGGATGAGATTTGTCACAGGTTCTCAGTATCATTACTTGACATTAGGATTCTCAATTCCCAAGGAAATGAAGACACCATTGACATTGTCTAGAGTCTATTGGACAAGATTTAGTGGATATTCTGACAGTGTGATCTAGGTAACGTGTTTCTGTTGGGTTGAATGGTACAGATTTATTTGGTTGCAGGTTGTGGCCTATTTATTAGGAATTAAGTGCAGTTTAGTACACAGATATAATATCAATGAGAGCAGAGAAGAAAAAAAATTAAATGCAGTATGACTAATACAAGACTTTAGAATATACTTCAGAAAGGCGATTTCGGGTTCATAATACAAGTACTTCACATTTTGATAAAAGCTGAAAATTACTTTACTACAGGTAAGTGAAAAAAGGAGTTATTTTCAACAAAAGGTGCAGTCCTTAACTTTGTCCATGAAAGCAATTTTTTTCTGGGTGCTTTATGGATGTACAACTTGTAATATTATTTCTTTCCTTGCCTTCTCTGAAACCTCTTGACTGGAACCATGCTTTGTTGTTAGGTACCTGGACTTTTTTGGTAGCAACCTTGTTCTTGAAGTTCTTTCGGTTGATAAACTCAGTGTCTACTGTGCCTCTATGAAATGCTGTTTAATTGATCATTAAAATAACTTGTTTGTATGTAAAAGCTCAGCAGTTTTTCAGGAAGTATCCAGGAATTTCCACGTAGTTGTGAGTTTATTAGATACCATGAAGCAAAGTAACATTCTGGTATTTATAGACGTACTCCCAGTGAAATAATAGAATTACTTTTTTTAATATTAGTGTGCTTGGAACAGGATAAAGGAAAGAAGAGGGACAGAAGGGATAAAAGTTACCCCTAGTTATTTCCAGATAACTTGTAGCAATCTCACGTGAAGTTTCATCTGTGAATAAAGGCAATATTTTTTCTCTTGTGCCCTAATTCTTTTAATAGCATGGTATTTTATTTTTAAGTAGTCTATTCAGCTATCAAGTGATAATTTCACTGGAATAGGTAGTAAACCTGGACTGTAGGACATATTCTTAATAGCTATGATTTATTTTTACAACTAAATAATACAAAGTGAGCAAGTGTAACCATGAAACCATGACTTACTCAGAATAAAAGAGATGAATGAGTAATATTAGAGTAATATACTTGCAATATTAATAAGTATCTATAATTAATTTACATACTATATGCTTAATGTATGCATACCATAATGATAAGTTTTATATGATGATATTTCAAAACTATGAAATACTCAAAATACTAAATTAACTCAAAAGTAAAATACTAAATTAAAAACAGAGCGAAACCTCCTTAACTTAAAAGATTTTTTGATAGAAAGACAAAAGAAAATTAAAATATTTTTTGCCTTCTTTCCCTAGTGGTCTTATAAGCAGTGATTTTTTTTAATAGTGATTAATTATTCTAATCTTTTTCAAAACGGGTGATTCATAAAGCAGAAGATTCATAGAAGATACAAAATTATTGTTTGTTTGTTTTCTTCTTGAAAAATGGCATAGTTATTATCCCTCCTTCCAAGTTCCTATACTTGTCTGTAAACTTCTTAAAAGACATTATTGTTTTAGGAGTGTCTTTGTCAGGTGCTAAAATTTTGTTTCATTCTCACTGTCTATCTTCACCCTCTATGGATTTCTTGACACATGAGAAGGGAGCATTTTCCATGAAATTTGCCAACACATCTCTGAGGACCAGTTCCTGGACAATTATTGGATCCCAAGATACAGAAATTATCTTTGTTTCCTCGGTGCAAGTGTAAAGAGCAGAAAAATGAGTCATAAAGAAAGTTTACTATTCAGGGAGATTGGTCACTGATTTGACCTGTGTATTAAGGTTGTGGAACCATGTTAAATGTGTATTAAAGGCTTTTAAGCTGTATGGTATGTGGAGGTCTAGTAGAAATTTTCACTGGGACACAACTGCTGGACCAATAAATCATTTAAGCCACTTCTTCTTGGCTTATTCTCCTTCTTCCTTATCTCTAACCACTTTTTTCTCTCCAAGCTATTTGAACATTTTTTCTTTTTTTTTCTTTAATAGTGTGACTCACTGGCTGATCAGAGGCCTTTTAGAGCTTGCTTCTGGTCCACATCTTTTGCTGGAGTGCTTGAGGAATACATGCAAACTGTTTGATTCTAATTATGCATCTTAAAAGTCATTGCTAGCATTTATTACAGTTATGATTCCTACTTGTTATCTAGAAAAACATCAGTTTCTTTTTCCTGAATATTCTCCTGCTTTGCATTTTCGTCTTTGACATTGTGCCTTTTCAACCTCTTAAGTTATTACCCCATGAAGGACAATGTGTATGCTTGAATATAGGTATGTATTCCAATTATTTCAAAAATATAACAAGATTTCTTTATTCTGATTATTATACATAGTGGTTTGGATGACTTGGAAAACAGTCTCTTTAGAGACCTTTCTGTGTCCCCTGTTTTCTGCTTTCCTTCTGAAAGGCATTGAACACACATTATTTTATTAATATTTTTATTATTATTATCTATTACAAAGAAACATTATTCTATTATTTATTATTATTTATTATTTTTGTAGAATTACACGAGCAGTATTATACAAGACTGCTCTTGTAATGCTACAAAAATAATTTAGATACAATGTAGTCTCCTTGGAAAGAATCTGTGGGTTTTTTGATTTAATATCATCTCTTCTTTACATCTGTTTTTTTTCCCCTCTTTTTGCTGTAATTGTTTTAGGATTTTGACCCAGTGCAACAATCTCAGAAGAAATGCAAGCCAGGCAGCTGTGAATGTTTACCCTGATTTGATCTACAACTCTTGCTTTGCTTAATCTTCTGTTGTGTGTGGACCATAGACTTCAATATTAATGATATACTACTTGTATGTTTTGCCATGTCACAATTGGCAGTAGGAAGTTATTCTCTCATCTATTATTAATGCAGCTTCAGGAGGAAAATATTTGCTGTTATATATTAATATTTCAAGTTTCATTCAAATATGTATCAACTTTCACTAAATATGATCAGTTTGCAGATTGGACCTCAAACATATTTATTTCACCAGAGGGAACGCTACGTGCTGGGACAGAGTAGAGACCCATTGGGTAATTTTTCTGTAGAAAAGCTGTAATTGTTCTAAAGCATGCCAAACAATTTGATAAAA
Organism: Pyrgilauda ruficollis; assembly: GCF_017590135.1. NCBI lineage: Eukaryota > Metazoa > Chordata > Aves > Passeriformes > Passeridae > Pyrgilauda > Pyrgilauda ruficollis. Next base: position 14,187,939 of record NW_024525156.1, read on the forward strand.
ATACAGTAAATCATATCTAGTAGCTCTCTCCTCTTTAATAAATGTGTTTTTTTCATGATTGCTACATATCTGATGTATTTTAGTAATCCTTCATAATCAAAGATATTTTTATATAGTACAAGTCAGTTTTTGTTAGATTAAAACACCAACGAATTATTGTGTGGGTTTATTTTTTATGTTTTGCATTGACATATAGGAATATTCATGTCATTCCTAACTCTTTTTCTTGTCTCTTGTCAGTTTAACTAGGGTCTTTAATCTTATTTAAATATCTAGTTTGTTCTGCCTCCATTCTGATCTGTAATAAAATTAATACATATGTCCCAATGTTGTTCTTGAGTAAGGTAAAACATTGACATTTTTGAGCACTACAACCTAACAATTTTTTTTTCTCCATGGAGGAAATGGTGATTGATGACATTGCCAGGTATGCTTAGAACAATTTCTCTATTATGAAAACTAAAATATTTCATCTCTGCTTAACTGTTTCATTTTCTAATTAGGATGCTAACATCGGTGTGTCCCTTGTGTGTTTTTCTCTTTGAACTATTCAATCTAGGTCATACTTTCTGCACCTTTCTGCATGGCACAGTAAAAATTAGACAAGGTTACAATTAGATATAGGCTAAAATACCTAGAAATAATTTTAATAGTTATTGACCTTAAACCTATGAATAGCCTACAAGGATTTACATCTGTATTCAGGCTCAGTTCTACAGCACATTAACTCATTTGCAACCCTTAGTACTTTATGGCAATATTTCTATCCTGAGCTTGCTAACACTACATTAGATAATGTTTATATATATGAATGACTGTGAGGTGTTGGAGTGGGTTTTTTCCACTTATTCACAATCAAAAGCAATGAAAAGAATGGAAAAGAAGAAAAAATTGTGTGCAGATTATTTGAAAAATCACAACTTTGAAACAAAACTTAAGTAATCTTTCATTTGTGTTTCCCTTCTTTTCCGTATTATTAAAATATTATTTATTTCAAATTTTAGAGCCTTTGTAAACCAGCTTGACACTGCCTGAACTATATCCAGATAAAACTAACAAGCAAATTTTGCCACAGGAAAATATCCCTTTGCAAATATCCCACAGACAAAAAGGTGAGTTAACAAAGAAATCCAGTCATTGAATTGAGCAATTACTATATTTAGAGCAGATTTCTACAGTAGAACTTATGTGCTTAATTCCCAATGATTTCAGTGAAGAGTTGGGGGGTGCATGGCACTGTGCACCAAGTCTTTTATGACAGCTGTTTCCATAGACAGAACTGTGCACTTTCCTATTTTAAACATCCAAGGCCAGCACCTGTCAGGAAAGGCAGAATGAACATGTTTCTTTCTTTAAAGAAGAGTCAGAGGGAGGAAATTATAAAATACATTCAAAACTCATCAAGAAAAATAAAAGAATAATTGCACCAAAAGCTTTTTTTTAAAAAAGCTAATAGGTTCAAAGTGCAGTGAGAAAGCTTGAAGTTAGGTGCAAGGAATATACCAGTTTTCTTATAGTAATAATTGTAAGGTATTGGTCAAATAAGGCTTTTAAGATTAAGCAACAGTGCTTCTGACTGTCAGTGTGATATTTGGTACAGTTGGTGCTGTCTTAAAACAGGCTTCTGGTCTAGATTACTCTTGAAGTTTCTTGCACCTGTGGTAGTTTAGAATCTAATGAAATATAAAAACACCACCAAAAACACCTCCACAAAGAACTTAGAAAACCTGGATGATAGTAAAGGTTGCCTTTTGTAACATCACAGAGAGTTTTAATCTGGAAGGAATATCTGGAGATCGTGTAGTGTAATCTTCCTTTGAAATCAGGACCTTAGATTAGGTTATTTGGGGCTCTGTCAAGCCAGCTCTTTGATACTTCCAACAGGGAAGATTGCATCACATATCTGTGCTATTCACCTCAATATTTAGCTGTTCTCATGGTGAATATATTTTTTTCTTATATGCAAAGAGAATTTTTCCTGAATCAACTTGTGCTCATTGCCTCTTTTCCTGGCATTGTCCACTCTTGTGGAAGAGGAATTTCTATGTTCTCTATAAATACTTCTCATGTTTTGTAAGTAGATTGATAGACAAGATTGCTGATGTTGATTGATAGATAATATTGCTGTTGTTGAATAGCAACATGCATTTCTATTGAATGGATGCCAAAGATTTCATATGTATCTGACTTCCCCTGAAAATTCTTTCTTGTTTTGCCTTAATCTCAAACTAAAACCCAGAAACCCAGAAAACCATGCGCACCTTGGGCATCTGTTTTCAAGTTTCTCAGTATGGTCAGTCTTAAATCAAGGCTTCCTTCTCAACAGAATGCCTCTGACAATATACATCCTTCTAAGCACTTCCTAGGACAATGCTATTACTGATGAGAGAGTGGTATGATAGTCTGCAGTCAGGACTCCCAGCCAGCTTTCACAGGAGTGTGGCAGAGAAAAAGCTTCTAAGAGATTCAACTGGTTTTAATAATTAAGTAGCAGTTTTCAAATGTAGTGTTTTTATATTAGAAGAATAGTGCTGTACTTTTATACTCATGTTTTTATGCTCTATATTTGCTTTTATGAATACAAGAAAATAAGAAAGTACAGAAAATATTGCTTACCCCTGATTACTCTTCCCAGATTAAATGCAATATACCCTGCCTCTATTTTTTTACAGCATGATTGTAGGTCTAAACTGATTTTAAAATAATGTGGTTGTAATTTCAATTGAATTACTTGAATCTTCTGCCATTATCAGAGGTACTTATGTAAAAAAATTGTTGGGAGGAGTATTCACTTGTGTCACTGTTCTTATAATAATTTAAAAATCATAATAGGCAGTATATATCACATTACTTAAGACATCCAAAGCTAGTTGGTTGTTTCTGATAGTTTTTGCTCTAATATATCACTTCTGTAATTAAGAACTGAATATCTCTCATCTCTAATGTTGTCATATGTTCTTGGTGTACAACCTGATTCCACAAATGAATATGTTCAAGACTAGCTCCTAGCCTTCAGTACTGATGACACAGTGACTGCAAGTGACCAGAAATATGTTTCCATAAATGGCTGTAATTGTTTTCCACTTCTTGAAGGTACACTAAACCGTAATTAGGCGTTAGGAATGAACTAAAATCCATTTCATAGCTGGAAAGCCAAACTTACCTCCACCCAGCTTTAACTCTATAGCTGAACTACCACAACCCTTGACATTTCAAATGCATTGAATATTTTATCATTCCATTCCTATGGATATGTTTTGTTGAGACATAATCCAAAATAACAGATCCAGAAATAGAAGAGTTTTGTTTTATTTTAAAGTTGACTTGCTGTGTCACACCTCATTTGTCATGCCATTCTGCATCTCGTAAACAACCAAATACAATGATATGCTCCATAAAATATGGGTTATATCTCCAATATTTAATCCAGGTTGTTTCCATTTGTGGAAATACATGTACATGTCTTTTATATGCAGGTGATGGATCTTTACTCATCATTTCTTAAAAAGGTAAATAGTAAATGGCAATTAATATTAGTGGCATTCATTCTGTCTTTTGCAGAAATATATAGTAGCTTGCCAGTCTAAAACTCGATTTTATTGCTTTGCTTTTGGTTTGATTATTTGGGGTTTTTTGGTGACCAAACCACAGATACTACCATGATTTTAGATGGTGGATACTTAGAATTTCTAAAAGGCCAGATACTTCTGTCACAAACCCTTTACTCATATTTGCCACTTACTTGCGATAATCTTGGCCACTCATATAGGATACAAAACTTTGGCAAGAAAACCATCATTCAGCACAGCGGTCACTTGAGAAAAAATGTATCTTTACAAACAGATGATCTACAACACAAATACTCCTGTTTGTGCAGTCTGCTTTCAGTTGCGTCAGAAATTAGCATAATATCATGGTTTGAGAAATGCTGTCAGCTGCTTAGTCTTTATGCTGACAGTATGCAGAATTAGAGTCTGTGAAAGAAAGAACTTATTGCTTTGAAAAAGAAAGAAGTGCTTTCTTAGGTACCAGAGCAGACAAAACAAGTAAACAGTCTGAACCTAATTCAAAGTTCATTGACATCAACAATTTTCTTCCCTTGACTTCTGTAACTTCTGAACAAAGTCGCAAGGGAAAAGGGTGGCAAATGTATTGGCATTAGTGCTAATCCAATTTAAATAATATAGATTATATTACTGTCTGACATTCAAGCCATAATTGCATAAATCTGCTCCATGTATTTGCTGTCAATTTTATGGATGTTTCATTTACTTAGAGAACAAACAAACACACAATGTTCTGTTTGCTTTAGTATGCAAGAGATTTGAGTGCTTAAAAAGTTTATTTACATTCCTTGTTGCCTGTAAAGATGCCATTTGTGTGCAAACTCAGTGAGACGTATGATAAAGCCAACTTTGGTACTCAGGTGATAAGAAAATATCATTCCTAAATCTGTTTCATAGGGTAATTAAAAAAAAAAAAAAAGAAAAGAAAAAAAAAAGAAAAAAAAAGAAAAAGAAAAAAGAAAGAGAAGATAGTAGACTGAAGATTCCCAGAGGCAAAGTAATATATGGGTTTAGCAAAGCCATAGGGAAGATAATTTCAATCAGACAGTTACAATGAGATAAGCCAGATGGATAGGTTCAAAACCAGTTTTGGCTTTAGGAAATTAAAAAGAAAAAAGCAGAAAATTAGGAAGGTGTTAGAAGTATATCATTTAAAGCCCTTATCACGATAAAGAGAAAAGCTAGAAATAGACATAAGATTAGGAGGGTTAAGGAAAAGCAGTGTTGTCTTCACCTTTATTTTAGAAGATTGACTCAAACTTTTTTTTTTTAATTTAAGCTGCCTTTTTATTTAAAAGGAAGCTACAACTAATCTAGAAAACACAGTTCTCAATCAGTACAGGTTACTAATAATTCAGCGTGCTTTGGATTAATCTTTTTCCTTTTCTGAGCTCTACATATGACAATTCTGCCCTGTGATGAAAAATACATAGTTTTTAAGGGGCAGATGGAAAGGGAGGGAGAGAAAGAGAGATACTGTCTTCTTTTCCTCTGACTTAAACAGAAACACAGGTAAATGATAAATACAATTTTTCTGATGTCTGAGGATTTTCTATTGATAAGGGCTGCTTGCTACGGATGAGATATTGTGATCCTCATTATGCATCTTGAGATACAACAGGATGAAGATTCTATTTAGCATCTCTGAGTATACTTTATTCGAGGCAAATCATAAAGCTTAAAAGCAGAATCCTTGAAACTGCCACTTGCTAGACTTTAGACCACTTCCCTTATTTCAAAACGAAGAACATGGAAGACAAGACAAAACAAAAAAAACATGTAACATGAAAGTTCAGAAGAAATCTCCTTGCTCCCAAAACTCATGCTTTCTCCCTAGCATTTGCAACTACGGAGGTGCAGTACAATAGTATGGCTGAAGTTAAAGCTTCAGAAATCTTTCAGTCAAACAAACAAATCTAAAGAGGTGTAGATAGACCGGAGATATCAAATTTGTGCAACTTCACCTAACTCCATAATCCCTCCCTTGGATATCAGGGTCATTCTAAGGCAGCAAGGTGCCTGTATTGGATCCTCTTCAACCAGGTACTGGAATTCAGGGACTTGAACTAGGTGGGCTGTGTGCAGGAGGCAGTTTTTCAGTGTCTGAATGCCATGGAAAATGTAAGCATTTTCAGTCAGCTTTCCCTGAAGTGTAGGAAATGTAGTGTCCACTGAAACGGTGGACTTCCTAAAACAAGCATGAATTTTGCACTGAATACTTCTTTCTCCAACATCTAAGGGAACATGAATGTTGAATCCTTCAGTTCTGCAGTACAGGTTGGTAGAGTTGTGTTCTTTTCCAGTATGTAATCTGACTGGCAATTTGCTTTCTCCTTTTCTATTTACAATAAAGGGGTTTCTGCTATCTTTTTTTTCCTGGCTTTTGGAAGTATATGCACCTTGAGAGACCTTCTATGTCCTTCCTGGGTTGGTGGGGGTTTTGTGTCTTTTTGCAGGGTGTTGCCTAGGCAAATCTCCACAGAAATTGTCTTGGCAGATCTTGTGACAGAGCACAGACTTCTTAAGTACTATTTACCTGGTTTGGCAGCATTTTTATTTAATTTCTGGTCAAAAAGTTATACTGTAGAATATCTTCACAGCTTGACAATGGATAATTTCTTTCAGAATTTCATTTATAAATTCAAAAATTTCAGCACAAATTTATCTTCCACTCTTGCAGTTCAAAAGCCTTTGATGTTAACAGCGCAAATTAAAAGTTAAAATGGACTTCTACTCCATTTTCCCCACTCTAAGTTCACACAAAGAAGAAATTTATATAAATAGGGTGTATGAATATGAATTTATAAAGTGAACTTTATTAAACTTGGATGCAAATTACCTGTGCAATATTAAAAAAAAATATGAAAAAAAAAGAAATTAAATAATAATTTAGCTGTAACTAAAGATTTATTCTAAACACAGGATTATCCTCTTATTTTAATGGCTGCATTAAACTTCTGGGGGAAAAAAAGGAAGTCTGATAACACATGATCATCTTATCAGTATGACTGATGTGTATGTAAAATTAGCTGGACAAAATTCAGGACCTAAGCATGAATATCATTGCAAGTTAAATCTACAGAGAAGACCGCCAGTAGTTGCTCGTATTAGTTGCTGTCTTCAGATCTTGGGTTAATCTGCATGGGAACAGAAGTGATCCTTGAAAATTCTAAACTACAGTGATTACAACGTCTTCTTTAGCAGCAACTGTAATAAATAACAGCTTTTGGATAGGCAAATGGTGTTAAATTGCTGATCAGGAGAAGCAAGTGTCAGTGACCCTCCCCAGTACAAATATATACACATTGTTTGTTTCTATCCTGACCAGCATCTGCTACACCAAGCTTAGGTCTGCAAGTTGCAAATAGAAAAACTTTTGAAAAACTGAACTTTTGCTGAAAAATTGATGGAAGAAACTAAGATAGCTCAGCTAGTTAGAATGTTTTTATAATAAAGGCTCCTCTTACTGCTTTTAAGAATGTCCCTCATCCCTAATCTGCCACGGGGCTAGCACATCTCATTAAAAATTTTCTCAGATATCAACTAAAACCTGTGAAGTAACATATACTATTAGAAGTGGCCAAAGCTTGTCTTGCTGGCCATTATTTTTCTACTATTTCAATATATGTTGCTGTCATTTCATATCCTCATGTAGTCTCTTGCCTTATGTTCAAATTGCAAATTGTCTGGGACCTAGATCTTTCTTTTCGTGTGGGTACATAACAGTGTCTGATACAAAGGGGTCTGTGAAACTTGTCAGCAGTAGTGAAGATGTATCTCAAATGCACGTATATGGAAAAGAAGGATTGAAATAGAGCATTTATGTATAGCATAACCTTCTCAAGTATTTTCAGAAGAACTAAATATAAGCTATTTATGTCATTAAACAGAGATTAGAGTTGTTACATATTTATGTCTAACTAGGAAAATCACTCTAATTGATTCAATCTCAGCTCAGAGCTTGAACAAAATATATATGAAAATCATAGAACTTTTCTTATGTTTATGAAAGCATAAGTGTTGTATTCCATTTTGTTTGAATGTTATGCCCTGTCTCACCCCTCCGAAATGTATGGTATATTCTAAGCCTGTGGTCTTGCCCTGAACCATCCTGTATCTGTCATCCCATTGGCCCAATGTGATTCCGCGCCCACTTCAATTCCCCTCTTAAGCCGTGCTATAAAATCAGTCGGGCTCTTAGCCCTTGCTCTCTCTCAGCCTCTTCCCCTCCTCTTGCCCCTTCCCTCCCCTGGGCTCCCAATCCTTCCCCCTTCCCCCCTTTTCCCTCAGTAACCATGCTGTTCCCGGGGTTGGGACCCCAAATAAACCTCCATCTGATCAGCACCCTCAGAAGCCGTGTGGAGTCTCCTTGCCTGCCTGCTGCTGCCAGCCAACTCACAGCCTAGGGGGCCCTCCGGGGACATCCCCGGAGTGCCCCCACCTCAAAACGCACCGCAACACATAAGAAAAATGATACATTGAGACTAGCTGCTACTTTAGTCTCAGAAATTTAAAAAATATAAGGATACTGGGGTGAGAATTGAATTGAATAATGATCTCTGTAGACTTAGAAATTCTCACCGTATTTGGTGGAAAAGAGAAAAAGATATAATTCCTGTGTAAAAAGAGAGTTGATGTTAAATCACTCATCAAATTTTTTTTTAATTATGGGAATAGAAGATTCAGTTTATTAAAAAGCCTGTCTAAACTCTTTTTTACATGTATAGTGCAACTGAATTTCATAGACTTGGATTATGACTTATAACATTAAAAATATGATATTTTAGAGACCATTAGGGGTCCAATTCCTGCAGCCATTTTGCATGATAGGGCTTGACCCTTCCATATGTAGTAGACATTTCCACTAATAATGAGAAAAAAATAATACTGCTTTGCCATTCCAAAAATCAAAATTATCTATTTAGTTGTCTACAAAGCCATCAAGAGGAAAAACTTGGCATTAAATAGTTCATTTATTTATTTATTTATTATTTATTGGCATTAAATTGCTAACAATGTTGTAAACTTGCTAAATTCTGTCAATATTGTGGAATTACAGAATTCACAGGGTTGAAAGGGACCTCTGGAGACCAATAGTTCAACTCCCCTGCCAAGACAGTGTCACTTTGGGCAGGTTATACAGGAGCACATCCAGGTGGGTTGTGAATGTCTCCAGAGAAGGAGACTCCATGACCATCTTGGGCAGGCTGTTCCAGTGCTCTGCCACCCTCAATACAAAGAAGTTTTTCCTCACATTGAGGTGGAACTTCTTGTGTTTTAGTTTACAACCATCGTTCCTCATCCTGCCTCTGGGAACCACTGAAAAGAGTCTGGCACCATCCTCTTGACAAATGTCTTTGAGATATTTATGCATTTTGAGAAGATCACCTCTTAGTCATCTCTTCTCCAGACTAAATAGGCCCAGCTCCTGCAGTGTCTCCTCAAAAGATAGATGCTCCAGAATACATATGTGTCATTAATACACAAGCTAAAGACCTGAGCTATTTCACAGAATTGTTGAGGTTGGAGCAGTCCTTTGGAGATTATGTAGTTCAACCCCTCTGATGAAGCAGGTTCAGCAGGTTGCCCAGCATTATGTCCAGGCAGGTTTCTGAATACTTCCAGAGAAGGGTACTCAAAAACCTCTCTAGACAGCCAGTTCCAGTACTTTGTCACCCACAAAGTAAAGAAGTTTTCCTCATATTTAGATGGAACTTGCTGTCTTTCATTTTGTGCCTGTTGTCCCTTTTCCTGTTGCTGGACATCACTGAGCAGAGCCTGGCCCCATCCTCTTGCCCCCTGCCCTAAAGATATTTATACACATTGGTAAGATCCCCTCATTCTTCTCCACTCCAGGCTAAATCACTCCCTCATAGAGAGATGCTCCAGATCTCTGATTATCTTCACAGCACTTCACTGGACCCTGTCCAGGAGCCCAGAATTGGACACAGCAGTCCAGATTTGGCCTCACCAGGGCTGAGTCAAAGGGGAGGATCACATCCCTTGACCTGCTGGCAATGGTCTTCCTAATGCACCCCAGGATACCACTGAGCTTCTTGGCCACAAGGACACACAGCTGGCACAAGGACAACTTCTCGTCCATCAGGATCCCCAGGTTCTTCTCCACAGAGCTACTTTCCAGCTGGACAAAGTTACGTCTATTGAAGTCCAGGGTCAAATCCATGCCTGAGTCTTGCAAAGGAAAGTATTGCTTAAGAGCTAAGTGTTCAAACATGAAATGAACAAGACATCAATTTATAAGTGGAATCAGGAAAATAGGGAATAATTTTTGAAGAGTGTTTATTATATCACCTGATATCTACCACTTCTGGTAAAGAATAAAAGGAACACCGGGAAGAAAAGACAAATATGAGAGTCTGGTGTTAAAGGGTGTATGTAGAGTAGTGGCAGTGGATGTAGAAAGAAAACAAGAAAAACAAACTTTGTTTTAGAAAAGTACAGACAGCATTTTTACAGATCTGTTTTTAACTCTTTGTGTAAAAATCTGCCCCTAGTGTAAGAATCACTTTTTGCAAAAATCATACTGAGGCTTCACTATCACTCTGAAATATCTGAACAGGAATGGCAAAATGCATTCGGGGAGAAAAGGTAATTTCAGCAAAATTTTAGGCAGGTGGAATTAGAATCCTTTGGAGAGGATAACAATGCTTAAATTATATAGTCTTTATTATGTAAATTACCCGATGTGAACACATATTTTGACACTTTGGAATACTTTTATGGTATAGAAATGTTATTTCTGCACAGGTTATCTGAGGGGAACAAACTTCCTACTATAGTTTAGATTTTTTGTTTGCAGTTGCTAACCTGATTGAAGATATAGAAAAGAATGTAAGGCAGAAATTTTTGAGATAAGTCTCAGAGTATGCTGTCATTGAAAATACCATTGCTGGGAAGTTCAATATACCTTTCTAAAATGACAGTGTTACACAAATCTAGTTTGTTTCAAAATATTGGTTTTCACCAGTTTCAGGTTTGCCCTTGTGTACTTTCTTGTCTGTCCATACTCTGGACACATTATTGCAGCATGAAAACACCCTGAGTTCTTAACATCCTTTCCAAAATTACTAACTAAAATAGTATCTTTCATTAATATGATAAACTATATTTTAATTTTAAAATGGTATTTCCCTGCTGAAAGGATCACTAACCAGTGTTCAAACACTGTATGTGTTTATTTATCATTTTGTAATGCAGTTATTGACTTCTGTACATAGGCAAACATTGTTTTGTTATCTGTTTTTTCTGGAGGATTTATTGGCTCCGACAATACTCTTTGTATTTTCCTTCCTTTCCTCCAAGTTATGTAGTTTTGGGAAGATGATCAATGCTCTCTAGTAGAGTCACTAGGAAAATTCACTGCTTGAAGACTTTCTTAGGAATGTTCAGTGTTTGAAGATGTTCTTTTGTTCAAAATCAAACCCAACAGATAAAATATTCACAAAATAGAAGCAGTAATAAAAGATTCCATTAAGATGTGTCAAAAGGTCAGTGTTACTAAGTTAATTTTTTACAGGGTTGCTGCACATTTTATTGATGAGAAAATATCTAATAATCCTATTGAATAAAATCATTAACATAATGTATTTTATTCAACTAAATGTTTGACCTGAAAGTGAAGTCAAAATCAGTGGAGTTAAAAAGATAAAAGAAATATTTCCTTTAGATCTTGAAACACTGGAAAAAAGCATTGTTTCCACCAAAGAATTCATTCTTTACAGCACTGTCTGTTTTGATGAAAAGATTATAATTTTGATCATCCTTTAGTTACGCCTTGTTGTAAGTTTATTCGGTAAATAAGCGATGTAAACAGATGTTGCTAGCAGCCACAGTGGTTTGCACAGCAGTTTGCGAATTCGGCTTCCAGATCTTCTGGGAACTTCTGGGAGCCTCAGGTTGTGTGCTGGTGGTGCTGGTGTGTGCTGGTGCAGCTGCTACAGAGCTCCCAGAAGCTTTTGCTTCTATTAGCAAAGATCCTGTTTCTGGTAATGTCCATCAGATATTGTGGTCAGAGGACACTTTACCCTTCTGTCTTCAGCTGATTCCTGAAAAGTCAGTGATAATCCCTGTTCAGTGAGTGATAGGGAGACACCTGCGCTGCCTGCCAGCCCAGATACCAGCTCCCTGCAGTACCCAGCAAATGCGTTCCTCTGTGCAGAAGCATGCACGGGGAGGGGGCAGGAGCTGCTCATTCCTCACACAAGTGGTGAAGGACCACAGCACAGCACCATCCTGCGCCCAGAGAAGGTCTGGAGAGGGGATGAAGCTCTCAGGGCCTGTGTGGGCAGAGGGAGAGCATACAAAGACAGAGGGATTGTGATATAATCATATAATTGTTTAGGCTGGAAAAGACCTCTAAGGTCATTGAGTGTAACTGTTAACCTAACACTGCCTAGTCAGTCCAGCACTAAAACAGGCAGGAAGAAGAGGAGGGAATTGCATTCTGGTAAAAAGATTAGCTCAGAAGCCTAGAGTGCTTCTTTGGAATGGATGATGGCCTGGTGAACATTTGTGGATCAGAATCTTAGAAAAGATAAGAGAGGACAAGAGTGTGGGGGTAGATTGTTATACCCTGCTTAGTCAGGATAAAAATGTGAAAAGCCAAATAACTCTAGGAAGTCTTGGGATTACAGACACTGGTGCTCATTGAAGGCTCAATATTCCCTGACATCAGCTAGAGGGGCAATGTAACGAGATGTGAACAGTTAAGGAGATTTCTGAAGTCTTACAAGGATAACTTCATGACAGACACTGGTTGGCACAACCAAGGGTGACACAGATGGTTCTACTCTTCACTGGAAAAAGGTGCTGGGTTGTGGCAATTAATGGCAGCCAGGGCTGTAGCCGCCAAGGAACAGTGGATCTGAGATGTTGTGACAAGTTTGTGCAATCTCTTGTCCTTAACACACTCAAGATCAGGCTTGTTAAAGCCCTGAGATATTAGTCTGAGGTCAATTTAAACTTGAATTATCCTTTGAACTCTTCAGTCAGTATCCATCATCAGCTGAATGGCTTGTTTGAAGAGGAAAGATGGAAGTTGGAGGTTGTATACAGATTGGATGCAAGAAGGATTACAGAAGTCTCTGCTTGAGAAATACTTCCTTTTCTGGGCCATGAGATTTAGTTTAGTCACTTGCAAAATTAAGATATTTTAGTGCTTATTTCCTTGTTTTCAGCTGCTAAGTTTGTTTTCCATTGAAGACAATAGAGGATTTGAGAACAGAGTATTTTTCATGAGATTGAAACCACAACTTCTCATCTGCTACCTGCGGAGGCCAGTTATCTGAAATTCTTATTCAACACTACACTAAATCTATCTATAAACCTCAAAGTTCTGAATTAAAAAAAAACTGAGGCCACATGGTCTGTATGCTGATTCCATATGAAAAGGTCCATCTGTTTTAGGAATTTTTAAAAATATTAATTGGTGTCTTTCTCACAAACAGGCTCTTTCTGGCACTGTCAGTTTTCTTGCAGCACCAGATCGTCACAAGCTCTTTATTTCATCTCCAGGTTATCCAACACAAATGACACAAATGCTGACAAACCAGCAGAAATAATTTTGTACAGCAAATTTAGCAGCAGTAATAATGCACTATGACCTGATTATACAGCCATAAAGAAGGATAGCAGATTTTTTTTTTTCCTTTTTGGTGGATACAGGGTTCTATAGAAATTTTGAAAGCGAAGATAATGTGTAGATTTCTGAAATAACAGTAATGTATGACAGAACTATGTAAAGAATAATCAGAGTTAACCTTATTAAATAACAATTTTCTCTATTTATATTTACATGTGAACAAGAAGAATGAAACTGTCTGAAAGTAAGAAGTGATTTGTCCCTTTTTGTTCCAGAAACTTAACATACAGAAACAGAATTTCCTGTCTGTTTCATTATGTTCATCTAGGAATTAAATTTGTCAGCCTTGAATCCAAAATAATATGGTTTATTGTTTCTCTTTTAGAAGTCTTTTAGGAAAAGCTTCCTTTAGTTTTAGATGTAAAACTACTAGTAATACAATGAAGACATCTACAGCTTAAGGCCACTCGCTTTAATTTGCTCAATTGGGAATTTTTAAATTTATCTTCATACAAGATATTAAGTCAAAAATTTATTTTTGTCCTCTTTTAGGTCTTGTCCATCATCAGTTTCTATGGAGAATTTTATTTCCAAATTATCTTTTGCTTGCAGCCATTCGTAACCTAGTGGAGAACAATGCTGAAACTGATTTCTTTTTTCCACATAGAGATTCAATTAATACTTTGTACTTGTGTTGAATCTCACCTCATATGCATATACCAGGCACCTCTGTCTTTCACAAAATCTAGGCAGATGGGAATTTGTTCTACTTTGACATTCCTAAGGCTGCTGTTAAAGCTGAGAAAGGGAGCTTGGAAGTTTGAGAATCTATTGCTTTGTGAAATGAAATGGAAAACTTGTGATATCTAAAATACTGAAGCAGTATACCACAAAAGTGTAGGGAAGAATACAAGGACTTTTTTCTTAAAGCTGATTCCATTATTCTAGGTTTTGAATTTGTGTGAGCTTGAGGCTGCCTTGGCCAAGCTCAATGTTTCTAGCTGGTTCCAAATTTTAGTACCAAAGTTATGGTGTGCCTTTCAGTAGTTGTCTCTCATAATGATCTCTTTCCACTTAAATGCTACAACTATAACCCTGCATCATCCATTCCATGATAGGGGAAAAATAGGGTTAGTCATAAGACATCAAGGAAGAGATGCAGCAAGTAGAAACTAGCTGCCCTGTGGTACATAAGTGCAGCTTCCAATCTCTGCCAGTTTCAGATGGAAGCTTTTGTGAAGGAAAAAAAGGGGACAGAACATCCACACAAAAGTGCAATGACACTTTGTACATTCAACACCCTACAGAGATGGAGAGATTATTTTCAGCTAACATAGGGCAACTAAAAAAATTCAGTTGTTAAGCAGTAACAGGAATAATCCCTCAAAAATATGAGAATGGGAAGCTGCAAAAAAAATTTATGTTTTAAAGTGCCAAGATGAAAGAATTTGGTGTCACCTTGAAGTTACATATTGTAGCATGCCAGAATCTTTAAGGGTAAAATGGGTTTTAAAAAATACAAAAGAAGAGATTAAAGCAGGTAATTTAAGTGAGAAATAGAATGGCAGAAATTCCGTGGCTAAGCAACTTCTGTTTTACATGAAGACTGCAAAGAAATGTTCATGCTTGCTAACCAGGTCAGGGCTACTTTTATGCCTGTTTTTCATCATTAGGCAGGGTACCAAAAAACAAAGGCTAGGGATTGGATTCAAGTGTATGAGGAACAAAATCCTTTCATTTTCTTGGCCTTTTAACGTAGTTTAAAATGTATTTTGTATTTGGGTAACTGTTTATTCTGCTGGTTTGCTCTATTATACCAGACTTAGACTCTGATTCCTAAATCCAGTGTAATACTGAGTTTCTCCTCTAGTGTAAACCATATCCTGTTTTTCCACAGTGTTGTACCAGAGTCACTCTACCATCAACTGGCATGAGTTGTAGGCAAGCCCTGATATAAAACCAGCTCGGACCAGAAGAAAACCTTGGAGATGAATGCCAAAAAACAGGACTGTGAAAGATCGCCATATTTTTATTTTTAATAGCTACTTCTGTATATATATGTATATATAAAGCTGCAAAAAAAATTTATGTTTTAAAGTGCCAAGATGAAAGAATTTGGTGTCACCTTGAAGTTACATATTGTAGCATGCCAGAATCTTTAAGGGTAAAATGGGTTTTAAAAAATACAAAAGAAGAGATTAAAGCAGGTAATTTAAGTGAGAAATAGAATGGCAGAAATTCCGTGGCTAAGCAACTTCTGTTTTACATGAAGACTGCAAAGAAATGTTCATGCTTGCTAACCAGGTCAGGGCTACTTTTATGCCTGTTTTTCGTCATTAGACAGGATACCAAAAAACAAAGGCTAGGGATTGGATTCAAGTGTATGAGGAACAAAATCCTTTCATTTTCTTGGCCTTTTAACGTAGTTTAAAATGTATTTTGTATTTGGGTAACTGTTTATTCTGCTGGTTTGCTCTATTATACCAGACTTAGACTCTGATTCCTAAATCCAGTGTAATACTGAGTTTCTCCTCTAGTGTAAACCATATCCTGTTTTTCCACAGTGTTGTACCAGAGTCACTCTACCATCAACTGGCATGAGTTGTAGGCAAGCCCTGATATAAAACCAGCTCGGACCAGAAGAAAACCTTGGAGATGAATGCCAAAAAACAGGACTGTGAAAGATCGCCATATTTTTATTTTTAATAGCTACTTCTGTATATATATGTATATATGTTTATATATAAAATATATATATATATGTATATTTATACATGTGTACGTATACATATATATATATGCATACATGGATATGTATATATATATGTATATATGTGTATGTATGCAGACATATATATGTATTTATCAGAGTCTTTTATTTTAAAACTACAACCATTAAATATTCTGGAATATAAGACCCTCTTTGTGGAAAAGGACCTCTTTTCAATAAAGCATAGAGGAGTTTTTAATGTGAGCAAAACCATGTATTTTTCAGCAAGATTCTTTGCTGAGAAATTAAATTAAGTTGAAGTCTTACTAAAGTAGTAAAAATTTTAACATATTTTCCTGTGAGTTTGCACATATGTGATAATTTTAAATGTTTCTGAATTCTTAGATTTAACAAATTAATGCACCTAACACCTTAAGACAAATTTAATATGAACTTTCAGTTACACAAAATTAAATGGTCACTCATATCAGCTCAAGGAAGTGAATTTTTATTGCGTTTTTCAATAATATTAAAGCATCAGATAAAAGCAGAAGAAGCTGTGTGCATTTTTTACCACTGTCACATATTCTGAAATACACTCTTATGTAGTAATTATTTACACTGGATTTGTAGAAGTCTTTAAAAAATTCCAAGGAGTAAGTAACAGAGCTATTGGCAAAGCATATTCTTGTGTATGTGTAATATTTGGAATAAATTATTCATGTAAAGGATAATCTTTGTTTCCAGAGTAACTTCAAATGTATATTATAATTAGCTTGTATGTTTGGTTAAAGCTAGCAACTGAATGATAGACTATAGAAAAATAATGTAATTGTAGAACAATCCATTAAATTTCATTAATTTTACTGACTATATCAATGCTATTTTTTTACAATAGAAGTAGAATACAATAGATTATCTGTTGTAGATAAAAATACAGAGGCTAAGGTAAGTCTCCTGACAATACTGCCAAAAAGAAAAAATAGATCCTTTCTAAGAAATGTTAGAGAAGCTAGTGAGTTGGTGAGCTGTAAACCAGATATTAGTTGATATACTTAGTGATTATTGCAAAACAAAACAAAAAAGGTCAGTAGCATTTATCTTTATTTAGTAACTAAACAAAAGGAACAAACAAGCTATTTAACATCTGCATAAAATATTGTCCTGAGACATCTGGATTTTGCTTCGATACATAATTGAGTAAAGATTTCAAATATAAGTAAAGATCATCTTTTATTGTTCTTTAGATTGAATGAGATATGACCAAATTATTCACTAAAACAACTTACATGACACTTCATTTCTCCTTTTTTTCTATAAAAACACTATATTTTAATTAAATTCTCTGTCAGTTGAAGTAGCAAGGATATGGTGAACAAATGCCATCACTGGAGTAGTTTATTTCAGATACTTAATTTTGAGTGGTTCCATTATGTTTCTCTTTTGAAAAGTACTGTCTGTACCTGGTTTACTGAATATGAAGTCTCTATTAAAAAAAAACCAAAAAACAAAACATTATGTTTTGAGCAGCATTTACCTTAAAACATCAATGTTTCTTGTTTAAATTATTAATCTCAAGTAAGATGTGATTATCAACAAGACGGTATTCCAAATGACCCCAAAATCAGGCAATTAAAGAAAATATATTTGACGTTGAATCTGAGATAGAAAAGAATTTCTGGTCAGTTTCTGTGTTTTGTTGGGAGGGTTCTTTAGATACAGCTACACAGGTTATTGCAAAAGCAGGTCATATAGGCCAAGGTCAATAATTTGCCATCAGTCTGCATTTAACATTAGCTTACCTGTCTTGATAAAAAAGAGTATTTTATTAATTGGTGTGCTTAACTCCTCGCTTAGAAAATACCAATTTTCCCTCCTGTGAAAGAAAGAAAAAATAAGTTTGGAAATTCAATCTACTTTATCACAGTTTCACAGAAAAGTTTCACTTAAATTTTTTGAAGGCTTCTTGACAGTCCAACAAGCCAATTGCATCAAAGTATCATACAATTTACATTTGATTTGTATGCTGAAGCTGCCTGCACAAAGTCCCAAAATCAGAAAACTGTCTGATGCACTGCCATCAGCAGGTAGGTGCAGAGGTGTACTGCTGCAGTGCCATTGGAAGCTGTACAAAATGACAGAGAGGTTGATTCTTAGTTAAGATTTTTGAGTTAGCTTCTATTTAGTTGCAATTTTTTTTGTTACCTAGAAGTTTAGCCAATATGAACCCAATGGGTCCAGCCATATACTGCAATTACTGAGTTGTGTTCACGTTTTTGGCAGAAGCCTGCTCTGCTAGAGAGACCACTAAGTCTTGTTGTGTCCTTTGTCTTTACTCGTTTTTTATGCTATAGACTTTGATTGTTGGCACATTTCCTAAGGCAATAGAATTTGATCTTCAATGGGTTTCTTATAAACAAAAGAGCATACTGTGACTGAGCATTAAAATATTAATCTTGTGGAGAAGTCCTAAGAATTCACTTAACCAAGTGTACAGTTGTCTACTTCACACTGAAGTGAGAGGAAAAATATATTTAACCTGGAGTATTACTTGCATGGCTAAGTATAAATTTAGACAGCTGGCACAAAATCCTTCCTCCTGATCATGATAACTAACATTAAACATGATTTTGTAAGTTAAATACCTTTTGCCTTGTAGTATTCAGGAAAAGTGCATATCATAGTTGATTTTAAGAATACACTAAAACTGTAAATTTCTGTGCTATTTTTAGCCAGAAAAGAGCAAAATGAGCAAAGAAAGAAAAACAAACAACCCCCCTCCACAGTGTTCTAAGTTGTTTGTTAACAGTTTTATAGAGAAAACTTTTCCCTTGCAAAATGCTTCAGGAAATCTATTAATTTTTAGGAAATAAAAAAGTCATTTGCATCTGCTGCTAAGGCATGCATTTGCTAGATTAGGTGAAAACCCTAAGTTTATTCCGTTTTGTTTAAAATCTTGCTAGTTTTTATTTACCCATTGAGTATGGAGAAGAGAGTGAAGAAACAATAACACAGAGTAATTTTAATCACCAGAAAGTTCTCTCTTCAGCTTGAATTTACCAAAAATGCCTTTTCTTTTCTAAAACTCCAATTTTAATTTACAAATTTACTTCAACAATAGCACAGTATGGCTTGAAATCTTCTTTCAGTGAATGTATCTATTATACCCATGAAACTGCATGAGCATGATTTTAAGAGAGTTTGGATTAGATTTAACCTAGAAACTCACAATAAATCTGCTTCCCAGGATGCTCTCATTCTCTCACCCCTGAATGACTGGTCTTTCAATTTTCTACATCAAGGAACCTTTTGGAGCATGGCTACTCCATAAGTTATTATTTAAGTATTTTTAGTGATAAGTACATTTTCTTATAGTCTCATTCATCAGATACATTTGAAATTGTGACTGAAATTTTGCATACTTAATGCTGTCTTTAAAAAAATACTAATTTAAGTTACATACATGTTTTGTAAAATAAAATTATGACAATATATAAGATAGTTATTGGTGCCTAGTTGGAAGGTAAAAGTTCATTACAAGATTATAAGAAAAAGAATAGAAATCCCTTCATAAGAAATGGAGGACTCAAAGGAGAGGGAATTAATAAAATCACAAAACATTTAAATTTGGAATGGCACATTTTCATAAATGCTATGTCAAGGAACATCACCCATTCCTCCTGCTTCTGAAGTTTGCTGTCATAGACACCTACCTGGTGTTCTAGATCTTGTTCTTAGGAGATTCAGAAGTGTGAAGGAGGCCCATAAAATGTGTGTTTCACCAAGGTTGCTCATCTTATTATTACTGTATTTCATAATCCATGAATCAAACTGCAGGTGGAAGACAAAGTAACCATCTTATATGTTTTCTTGGGGATTTTTTCTTGGGGTTTTTTTTCTTCTGCAAAAGAAATGCATCAATGAAATTTTTGACATTTTCACTATTTTCTCATTCCAAGAAGTAAAACTACTATACATCTTCTGTTCATATACTATTGTGCAATCTTGAGCAAGAATTTGAGAGTGATGCTGAAAAATTGATAATATTCAGCCCTTGTGTTCTAAGTATGTTTTAAACAGAGCAAAAAAACAGGATAAATACCAATTTGTAAATAACTGTTCCATTGGATTTAAAACTTAACTTCAACAAAGTTAAGATGAAGGTGTTTTCCACAAACAATGCATACTAGATATCTACAATGAAGCTAAAACTCAGCTTAATGTGGTGTCTTTCCTTTATTTCCAGTTGAAAGCTTACAAAATACGGAGAAGAAGGAGGTTTGATGTATAATTTTCTTTCAATGACTTCCAGGGAATTATTCATAATCATAGATGTAGCAGTTATGAAGAGTTGGGATTTTTTTCTTATGTTTAGTTGACTTTTGGAGTGCAGCTTAAAGCATTTGTGTTCAGACAGGCTCCCAGCTGAATATTTGATGTCTGTGCTAGCTAATACAGCCAACAATTCAAAGCAATGGCTTCTGAATTACTTTATTTGGGGAACAAGAGAAGAGGGAATGTGCTTTGTTTAATTGCATGTTTTGAATTCATAAGACATAACACATTCTTTCATGAGGAATGTCAAACAGAAGTAGTTATTTCCTTAATTATGCTCCAAGGCCCTACATTTGTTCTCTTGGACAGCTTTCTAGAAAACTTCTGCCTTCTGGCTCCTGGAGTTCCCACTATTCAGAGAGAATACAAACATTGCTATGTCCTTTGCTACCTCAGAGACTGTTAGTTTTGTCTTCTGTTAAGCTGTGTGAGACTGGCATTCATAGTATACACAAAGATCATAATAAAGACTTTAAAACAGTACAATTTAATCTTTATTTTTTTAATATGGGGTTTGTTGATTAGGTTTTTTTTTTGTTTTGTTTTTTTTTTTTTTTTTTTTACAATCTGGTTGCCAGACCTGAAAATATTTATTTTTCCCATGGAAATGAGAGAAAGCCCACATCTAGTTCTAAATCTAGATTTTATTTTAGAAATTAAACCACAGGAAATGGTGTATTCATAAATGCAATCATTGCATGTGGTTGCATTTGACAACACTGAGGGATTTCTGGCCCCAGATTATCAGGCTTCTTGAATCCCATGTCATACATCTCATACACAGCGAGTGAGGATTGCTAGTGTGTACCCAATTTCTGAGCAACACACTTATCTCTGAATAGTATGCTTGGCATTGCTTACCCAGAGGTAACACTCAAGGTATTAAGAAGGGCTAAGATGCATTGGACCATGGTTTGAATCCTTGCAAGGGATATAAATAACCTTTGTTTGTTAAAATGTGTGAAAATGGAAGTTGTGCTATTCTTTAAGAACTGCTTACTCAGATAATCGCACATTTGAATTACCTGGACTATATTACCAAGTATGTTGTATGTCAGGAGCAGCTGCAGGTTCTTAGACATATCTGGGCACATCTCAGCTTGTTGAGACACTTGTGCCCTCAGCAGTGTGCCTCTCCTTATGCTGGACTTGTGGATGGGAGGGAGCACTGCTGCTGGTCTGCACTGGATGAGGACCACACACTTCTTGCTACTACTCCTGCTTTTTCAGGGGGCATAGAGAAGCTTGTGGAGGAGAGGGGAACCTGAATGAGAAGCGGTGAGATGTGTGACTGCCTCTGATTGCATCCTGCTCTCTGCCCTCCTAAGTGCCTGTATTCAGAAACCTGAACAAGGAAATTTTTCTGGTTTTGGAGGTGTGAGAAAGATTTTGTCCTCATCCGGTTTCTGTCACTTACTGTCAGTCTAAACTTGAGAGATGATAGTATGAATTGATTAGTGTAATGAAGTACAACTTCTAAAGTACTCTAAAAACAAGCCCCGACAAGTCATCTCTTTACAATTCCTCTGTTAAAAACAGAGATACCCTTTGTTACCTAGATTGCATGCAAATTTGAAACTATGTTTTTAAACTGCTACTGATCAAGCCAGCTTTACCACCCCCCGCCCACCCCCGCCCCGTACTGTGACTTGCTTTGTTCCCCACAGGGTTAAGCTCACTGCCTTACTGAAAGCAGCAGTGAAATGCACATCTTTTTTCAACCATCAGTCGACATTTAGTCAACAACTAAATGTTAAATGAAGCTTTTAATGAAAAATGTATTTCCAGCTCATTATGACATGAAAAGGCGTAATATTCGTAACTTAGCCTATTAAAAATCTACACCGTGCAGCTTTGTGTGCATGAAATTTTAAGTGGTACATTTCAGAGTATTAGAATTACTTACACAAAGAGATATGGATATGAGTTGACAGATGTGTCTGTGAATGTTTAGGAATTCATGGTAACTGACTGACTCGTGCTGTTTAATGACTTAATACCTTACTCTGGTGGAATATGCACATCATGTGTGCATAATTCAAACACAGATATGGTAGGACACCACTGCCTATGTTGCATAAATGCTATTTCAACAGGATTTATTCTTACTATCTGAAAATGTCTAAGAATCTGAAGATTCATGTTCAGTGGAGCAAAGGGAGGGTTCAGTGTCTGTGTGGAACATTTTCAATGGCTAAAGTCGTAATTGTTTATCAGTACTCTATTTAGAAATATTGCAAAACTTGTCCTTTGAGCCTGACATTACTCAGTATTTCAGTCTTTTATTTGGAAACATCACTCAAATTAGTCAACCTTCTGTGCCGGAGTGTCTAGTGACATTTTTCAAAGGTTATTTTGGAACACAGATATTTCCCTCATTTCATAGAAGCTAACCTCATCTGCAGAAGTCAGTGAAGATTTATCTGTGCAGTCTGGATTCCCAAAGGTGTTGGAAGTCTTTGATTCAGTTCATGCCAATGGCATCTACCAGGGATAATGAAAGAATCTGTGGGAATAGATTGAGCATGATGATGATGCATATACCACTGCCACAATTTTATGACAAATTTTTGATCTATGTTTGTTCAAATGATAATGCTTATTGTATGTTTTTTTCCTATAATTCAGTTATTGTTGGAAACTTATCACAAATTTGTTAAGAAGATGAGAGAAATATATTTTCATGGGAAAAAAAAATAGAACCCTTCCTTAAGTGTCAAAGATCTAAACAAAGAACTGATTAAATTTGTTTAATACCAGTGACTCAAGCCTTATTTTTGGTATCTTATTTCCTGGCACTGCTCTGTGAAAATCTGATCATTAATTGCATATTCCCAAAATGACAACTTGAAATATCTTCATGTTGCTGAAAAAGCCCTTCAAGTACAGTTTGATACAAAGCATCTCAGTGATGCTCTTTTAGTACACCTGTGTACAGCTCAGTGGGCAAGAGATATGAAAGGTTTTAGTTTTGGATGTTTTTTTTTTAATTATTATTCTGTTGGGAATTTACTTTCACACCTTAAATTCTGGTGGCAGAGTACAACCCTAAGCAGATGTATCAGGTACAAGAATAAGCCTCAAAAGGATAAATTTTTCTGTGTCAATGGCTCATGGATGTATCTTCTGCAGCTCTGAAAGACTAGGAGCATGGAC
The DNA here is from genome assembly GCF_017590135.1 of Pyrgilauda ruficollis. Taxonomy (NCBI): domain Eukaryota; kingdom Metazoa; phylum Chordata; class Aves; order Passeriformes; family Passeridae; genus Pyrgilauda; species Pyrgilauda ruficollis. The sequence goes on from NW_024525156.1 coordinate 14,211,307, forward strand.
TTGCCACTCCAGAAACAAATTAGTGTCTTTTGCTGGCTGCAGAATGACTCGTTTTGTACAAGTGGAGCAAGCTAAAAGTGAATGAGTAGTGCATATAGGCTCTCACACCCAAAACTAAGCAGAAAGAGCTAATGAGAAGGTCATAAACCAGTTTCTATCACTCATTCCTTCACCCTGATGATACATCAGAGGTCACAAAATATAAACATTTTAGAATATCCAGAGCAGGGGACATATTTTTCACATTCTTTTCTTAGGTTATTTAATCATCACAATCAAGTTCAGAAGTAGAAAGAGGAAGAAGAAAATAATGGCTGAAAACTAAATAACCATTCTTACAGTTTTTATGCACATCGTTTGAATCATCAGCTCTAGACATTTAAACTGAGACACATTAAACTGGTTAATGTGCAGAATGATAACTAAACATCTGACCACCTGGTTGATTAGCATTTAGAAAGAAATTGTACAGTTGAGAAATAGAAACCAATTACAGAACTTAAGAAAGAATACGAAAGTCACATATCTTGTAAATATGAAACTGAGGAACTTAATAAAAATCATTTTTGCCAGCTGTTTCCAGGTTTACTGAATCAAAGTATATGAGTTTTAAAAGCCATTTAGCAGATGGAAGGAAAATGTTCACATTTCCTAAAGTGTTAATGAAATTTAGTTATAGCAAAATTGGAAGAAACAAAAAATAGAAACAATGTGAAACCAGCAGCTGCCATAGTAAAATACTGAAATGTAAAAATAACAAAAAAAAATACTCCAAATAACATCAGGTTTCTTTTTCTTATTTCTTAATGGTAGAGTGGCAAAAGGAAAAGAAAAAAATAGTGAAAATTTTCTTCTGTCTTTTTTGAATCTTGCTAATGAGTGCCATTTTTTATTAGTCAGTGGTTATAATGCAGCACAACTAGCTCATAAATGCACCACTACTGAGACTGGTAACGATTCAAATGATAGTCATAAATCCATTCAAATTGATACTTAGGGCATTGATAAAGAAGGCCAACAGCCCGAAACATTTTAAGTGTTCATTTCAAAAGTTTTGGCACAAAGAACTTTATTTCCCTACAGGGATCATCATGTAGTTCTTAGAAGCTTTATGTGTTTACCTGTATGAATCAGATAATGAGGCAAAGAGAAAGAGCATTACTGAAGAACAGTAGCAGAATGTAAGGACTAGTAGAGCTGGTTATTAACAGGCTAAAGATTGTTCTTGTCTTTATCCCCAAAAATAAATATCCTGAAGATAAAATTGTGGTTTACTGTGCTAGGCAGGAGAAAAGTGAAATAATGAAAGGCACCTGTATTGGCACAATAAACAGTTTCCACTTTGTGTTGCCTACCAGGAAAAAAAAAAAAAAAAAAAAAAAAAGCTGCATGATTAAATTAATTTGAAGTGAAGCCCATACTTCCTGAAATGAAGGATAATAGCAGTTCTAAACAGCTGTATTTAAATTTTGGGTTTTTTGGGTTTTATTAGTAAATGAAGAAATACAGACCTTTGATAATTTTATCATTTTGCCTCGTTTTTTTTTTTTTTTTTTTTTTTGATCAGCAGGTGTGCAACACATAAATTTCTTATTTCTGTATTTCTGCTTTCTGGTCACCTGCTTTATGGGTCCTTTGCCTTCCTTTCTGATTTTCTACTTCAAAACCATTGACCTACACATTGTGCTATGAGTCCTTTTGACTTCCTATGCACATACTTCTTGTGATGTCACTAAATCTACCCAGCTAAGAGCCATTTCTGTCCCCCAAGAACACTCACCATTAATTAATTTTTTAAAATTCCTATTTTAATTCACTAATGCTAAGAAAAAGTAGTAATGGCTTAGTATATAAACATAAAATGGCACTTCATTCATCTGAATATTATATGGTTTTCCCATAAATTTATGGAGTTTGAAGAATTTCCCAGAAAGGAATATCAGCTACAATATCCCTGCACCAGAACAGGCTCTGAAGCATTAATAAAAAGTGTTATTTTTTGTGCACATGTTAGTAGCCACAGTACTGAAAGACTCAACTGTTTTAGGACAATTTGCAATTTCTACTCAGCCAGATATTCACGCAAGTTTTGAAAAAGAAGTTATTTTATGACAGGGGTTGAAACAACTTTAGCAGAATCACTGATTCATGTTGCCCAGAGAGAGAGTTTACCTTTATTATCAATTCAGATTTGGATGAAATAACCTATGCTTCTCTTACTACTGACCTTTTTAATTCTGCCTTACTGTCAAAGTGTCCAAATTGGTTAGATAATAAATGGTGCAATGGTGCAATACCTTGTCCAGACTTCCTACTGTTCTACAATTATGTTTGGAACACTTTTCTTTCATCAGACTTGGAGAAATTGTTGGATTTTCTTCAGGCTTAAGTTAGAATTATGTAAAAATTTTGGTGTGTACAACCCTCTAACACCCCTGTACTGACCTTCTCTCAACCCCCCATCCCTGCTTTCTTGAATAACATTTCTTTTAAAACACTAATAGTTTCTCTTAAGCTGTGTTAGAATTAGGTTAAAACAAGTGTTAATTAGTTCTGAGCAAATTTATAATAAATTAGGGAGCTCCTGGGTCTTGCACCAAGCGCTGGTACTGTGAAGCTGTAGTGTAAACATTAGCTTTCAAGACCATTTCTTTGGTGATAAAGACTTCAGAGTATTTTATCCATTCCAATCTAAATCCAGGAAAGTTAATGAAGTCAGTTCATTCTGATGCATTTAGTGCCATATAATGACAGGTATGTACTGTGAGCATAATGCATGAGGCTCTGGGGCAAGATTACTGCATTTACGACTCTCATGAAGCAATTTCATGGAGAGTACTTGTCAGTCAGCCAGGAAAGTTTTCCTTCACAGAAGGCTTCAGAACTGGACACTGCCTGTGGGAAAGAGTTGAGCAATATGTTGATTACAGCATTTTGCAGCTATTTATGTGCTTCAGTTTAATCAAACCCAAAAACTATTATGTAAAGATTTAGGTCTCTGTAGGTCAGGGCAGAGTGGAACAAGCTCACTTATAAATGTGCATAAGGCACTTTGTAACAAAATCTGTAATACATTCCCGTTCCAGGAGATGATGAATAAAGTATATTTGGATATGTGGTGGGTAAGATGGGAAGTATTGCACCTACTGCTGAAGCCTCAGTTTGAATGGAGCTGGGAGTAAGTAGTTGTGTAGCCACTATTGCATTATTTTACCATGACTTTGTTTCCCTCAAAAAACCATAATCACAAAAAGGTCCTGAGAGGCTATTCATTCTGGGCAGACACAAATTACTTGTTATTTTCTTCTTACACTCTTTTAGGTCAGTTGCAATAACATAATTTTTGTTGTTCTCACAGTCCTGATGCCTGATGGCCACCCATATTTCAAGCATTTTAAGGAGAAGGCTTGCAAAGCTGTGCTCCTTCTGCCTTTCAAGTTGAATGACCTCAAAAATGAAGTCAATGGAGGCATGTATTGCAGATTAGTACTGCCTCTCTTGATGCATATTGAAGTCCCTTAAAAGGCCTGTGCTTCGGTTTATACATGTGCATGGATTTGTACAATTCTTCTAGAAAATTCCGGGTTTTTTTCTGCACTCTATTACAGGGAGCCAACACAGCTGAGGACAGTGAGTGAATTTTAGGTAGCACCTCTTAGCAGAAGATTGAGATAAATCCAAACTAGCTTACAAGTTCCTCAAAGGAAATAAAAATAATAAAATCTGAGAAAGGAAAAGGAAAGGAAGGCAGCAGGTCCATTCTCTGGGTACATGAAGTCATGATATGTGCTGAATTGAATACCCTACCAAAGATGACGTTAAGAACAATGATGTGAATGAGAAGTGAAATATTTCCAAGATAAAGCTAGTCTAAACCAGAGTCACTTTTGCAATTAAAACAAGTGATGGGGGAAAAAAAAAAAACAAAAAAAAAACTCATGCAAAGTATTCTCCTTCTCTTCCAGAGAAAATTGAATTTATGCTGTGGCTTTCTCTCCTGGTCTTCAGAAATGTGTTACTATTACATCTAGAGTTGATCAGTAATCATCTGGTCATTACAAAATAATCTTTGACTCTCTGTTCATGTAGATGCTGTCAGAGAAATACAGGAAATGTCTTTGCTTTTTCTGATGTGTTCAGTTTGTAGAAGTTGACTTTTACACGATTTTTAGAAGCTTATTTGACTCACTTGAAGTGCAATATCATCATCTTATTCAGGGTGCATGGATATTCTTTGACCATGTTAAAAATTTATTGTATACAATTCTAGAAAAGAAAATTAATATAATATGCTCAGCACTCATACTCTCAGTTGCAATTAAGTTCCAGAAAGCTTAAATGTAACCTCTATCAGTTTTCATTCTTGCAAAACCAATTACAAAAAAGATCCTGGTGACTATTGTATTAATTTTCCAGATTTTATTTTTTTACTATAATGATTAAATGTTTATGAAAACTTCTGTCATGTCAGTTTTCAATAGATTTAACTGTAGATTAAACTAGTACTTAACTGCCAAGTAGGTGTATCTTGTATCTTTATCTTTCTTTTTCTGAAGGAGATATGAAGATATTATTTCTGCAATGAGTATTTAATATTAATTCTATTCCTGCTCCAGGTTGGATATCTGTATGGAATAGATTAACTTGACTTTAGTTTGCTTTGTGCAAAAGGAGACTCAAGAACAGCCAGCATAACTAACTTGTTTTTTCTTTTGTACATTTATATTTGAATTGCACTATGAATTATCTTATATTCAGAAAAAAGTGAAAGGTAAAAGTTTAAAATTCTAGATGAACTTTGGAAACAAAAGAGAATAATGCATAGATTTTGCTGTATTTGTTGGAATTTTTTGGTGCTTATAGTTTATTCCATTCACACTGTTTCCATCTGCAGCACCAGCTTGCTTTTCTTCCCTTAGGACTGCAGGGTGTTTTAATAATAGGCCTTCAAGACCCCCATAGCAACAAGAAGTCTGATAAAATAAAGAGAAAAAGGAGCTGAAGTGATCCCTAGAGAAGGAAAACATATTTTCCACTTTTCATTTCCATTTCACAACAGGATGATGGGCTGAACTAATAAAAGCCCACTGGCATTCCAACAAACCCAAACTGAGTTTGCCTGTTGGGTAGTAATTATATGTGCCAAGTATTCACATGCATAATTAAGTATATTCTGTTTCTTTAAATAAACATAATTGCACAGAAGCCAAAATAGTCAAATGGCTTCCTCATTATTTGAACTAGAGAATAGGAAAAGTTTCCTGGTAAAATTTTGTTTCCCTTCCTGCTCTCATTGGTAGGCTCAGTTGACTTACAGAAATTAATTCACTTGGCATGAGAAATTCTCAGATATTATTAATTTCTGAAGCACAGTGTTATCATTTAGCCAGAGGAGCAAAACATGTCAGTCCCAACTAACAGCCAATAATCTGATCCTAACCAACTCTCTGAGTTTGGTTCTAATTAGTTAAAGTTTTGCTTGCCTTTCAGTATGTACGTGTTAAATTGAAGGACGTGCTGTTGTGGATCAATAAGGAATGTCCTGCCTAACTATCTGCCAGCTGTAGCAGTATTTTCAAACACTTTTCCTTTCCTGAGCAATGTTGCTTTGCCAGACAGCCCTGTGTTGCTCTTTTAGGTCGCCTGCATGGTGCATTTTCCATGACAACGTGTGAGATGCATGGAGGAACCTGCTTGTCTCTAGCTCACAGATTCTGGTGGTGAGCTACACAGCAGCAGCCATTGTACAGCATCTTCATCCCAACAGGGAGAGAAGACAGAAATCATTCTGTAAAACACCCTGGCATGTGTGAAAGCAAGTTTCCTAATTCCTCAAAGTTAGCCAATGAATGTTATGTATTTGTGCCATTAATACTGTCATTTCAGGAAGGAGATATAAGGTCACTGTGTTGACAGAGTGAGGGTAAGAGACCGTGGCTGAAAACACCCTGGGAAGAGTAAAGGTGTCTGAGGCACTGTTACTAATTAGCTGTGTTAGAATAGCATCTCTGACTCCTGATCATACAGGTTCATTGCCATTCTCATATGTGATTTGCATATATGATTATCCTCTTTTCGCCCTCCTTCTGGCTTATTACCTCAAATATTTATCCATGCAGGTAAAACACACTGAAAAACAGGATAGGTGAGAGAAATACTTCCCCCATGTCAGTAATTCTGTATTTTAATAATGACTTTTTTTTCCCCTTTTTTTGTGTGAAAAGCAAATGTGGGTTTACCAGCACGTAGAGGAAGTGCTTTCTAGGGCAGCATTAGGAAAACAGTGTTGGGTTTGGAAAGTGTCTGCTTAGGACATGACCAGTAGCTTGGATACTACGTGGATGATGATATATTTTCACACACATTTATGGCCTTGGATATATATACACAAGGCTAATTTTACTTTAGTTAAATCTGAAACTTTGACTAATCTGAATTTAAATCTGAAGAGGACAGTACCTTAACTGAGACATGTTATCACTATAACCTGTGAAGAACTCCTCCACGGTGGATAGGCAGAAGAGAGATATCAGATCTCTAAAAGTTTCATGCAGAAAGATTTTCTGTTTCTGCATGAAACAGAAAAGTTAAAGTTATGACTTCACACATGTTAATGAGATGGGACTGGCTTGGAATTAAAAGAGCCATTCAGATGAACCCAAGGCGGCATAAGAAAATCCCATTAGTGATAGAGATGAAAAAATAATTTGATATCAGTGTTTCTGAGTGAATCCAGAGAGCTAGGTGCTAGCTTTTGATTTTTAAATAAATCCTATAAATAATAACTATTCAAAAACAGCTCTGGGGCATATTTTTAGCTAAGGAATTATCATCAGACAAACTTTTTTCATAAGCCATAATTATTACTCCGTTTACCTTAAGAAGTTTTAATGTGACTATGTTTCAGAAAAGGTATTATTTGTGAGCTGTTTCATGATGATATTGTGATTTCAGAATAATGTTAAAGTTTTAGTTAATCATTTGTGATTGGTCACCAAGACAATATAGTACTGTGTCTTCTCTTCCATTAAACAGGAAAGGGTAAAACTAAAAATTCAATATATTCAATCAGAAAGCTGTCTGTCTTTGTGCAGATCTATTGTTCTTACCCCCAAAGGTTTTGGTTTCTGTCCTGAAAATATTTTCAGGAAAGCAGCATTCCTGTAAATAAGTTTTTGTTAATAGAAACAGCCTTGCAATAAACTTTTGAAAATAAAAGGCATCTTGTTCTTTTTTTTTTTTTTTAATTTGATTTGAAAAAGCGTTTAAATATACTGTTCATGCTTCTCATGGAATTCTCTAATGACCTCTAAATCCACAACATTCTTGAAAATATGTAATTAATATTAACCCAAAAGTAATAAATATACTTCTCCCTTCTGTTTTCTTCTTTAAAGACACAGCTTTATTAAGTCCATTTTGATCAGGGCAGTCAGTAGATACTCTTTTAGAGATCAAAATTTGCTTCAGATTTACTGTTTGTTTTTCTTTTTTTTTTACAGTAGAAAATATACCATAGATAACATGAAAAAAGAGGAAGTTTAAGCATTCTTAATCTTTGTGTGGGGTGGGTGGGGATTAGGGGTTGTGGGAATTAAACCTGTAAAATAAAAAAAAAACACAAACAAACTTGTCTGTCATCATTGCATGAAACGTGATTTGTCTGAGAAGTTATAAAGTCCTATAAGCATCTCAGTTTCCTGTTTTAAATCAATTATATTGCTAGATGGTTTCTTCCCATAGATTCTGGTAGGATCAACTTTTTCATTTTTAATTATGGTTTGTTTTTTTGTTTTTTTGTTTTTTTTTTCAAGGCCAGGAACAATTCCAGCCAAGAACTCTGGCAGGAACACTGATAAATTCATGAAGAAATTAGTGACAGAGAATCTCAGTTGCATGGACCAGCTTCAAGAATCAGTGATAAGTTCATTATTATAATTTATTGGGATCTTATGCTTGAAAGGGGACATAAAACTGAAATTCAGAAACACTACTCTTATGCCCTTATGAAAGGAGAGTGTTAATGTCAGACCTTGGACAAATTCTAAGGCATTTGATTACTTTTTACCTATCCAGAAATTGTGGGAAATTTTATTAAATATTATACCAATTCTTAGAGTTTGACTGTTATGCTGCTCCTGTAGAACTTAAACACAGTTATTTGTAGAGTTTTAGAAAACAAAGGATTAAGAAGCAACATTTTTCTGAAGAGGTGAAATTGGTTATTATGAATACTTATGTTTCAGTTACAAATTAGTGGACAAAGCTGATACTTCAACATTAAGTATTGCAAAAGTTATTAAATTTGGGATTGATTCCATGCGGAACCTTTAAGAATTTCCACTGCTAGACCAGAGACTTAGTCTGTAGACTAGAGACTAGCAACTAAGCATAGGTAAAACCAACAGCCATTACAAGACAACAAATAGCAGTATTGTGATTTTTTTTCTTTATTAATAAGGGACGTATATATTATTTTCATGTGTCTTCAGCTTTTATTCCAAAGCAGAAATATTAGTTATTCTTACTAATTGAAATCTTATTTTGCAGGTCTAGAGATGCCAAGAGAAATTAAATAAAATTATTTAAGCTAATGGATGATTACCTGTAGTGTCACTGCATAGTGCAATTATGTGCAATTATATAGTGCAATTATGCATTATTATTATTTAACAAAATACATAGTCCTCTCAAGGTGGGTTCAGAGGAGGGCCACAAAGTTGGCTAGAGGGATGGAGCACTTCTCTGAGGAATGGCTGAGAGAATTGGGGTTGTTCAGTCTGTAGGAGACTCTGAGGAGCTGTTATTGCAGCCCTTCAGTACTCAAAGGGTGATTTTAGGAAAGAGGAGGACAAACTTTTATCAGGGTGTGTTGCAACAGGATGAAGAGTAACGGTTTTAAACTTACAGAGGACTCAATTTAGATTCAATATAAGGAAATTTGGAGGGTTTTTTTTTTACCAAAAAAAATGGTGGTGATGAAATGCTATGACATGTTGCATAGAGATATCATGGATGTCCCGTCTCTGAAAATATTCAAGGTCAAGTTGGATAGGACTCTGAGCAACCTGCTCTTGTTGAAGATGTTCCCAGTCTTTGCAGAGGAGTTGAGCTGGATGACCTTTAAACGTCCCTTCCAACCCAAGTCATTCTATGATTGTGGGATTCAATGCATTAAGTGCTCAGACTTCAAGGTGGAGGAGCCCTGTACCTTCCAAGACTTACACAAATTTAATGAGCAATTTAATAGGAACTCTTGATTTTAATTTCTTTCTGTACACAAAGCTGCATGTGAATACTAAAATGGAAAAAAATGAAATGGAATAAATTAAGGAATAAATGACCCATTCTGTTCCTTGAATGGAACTAACTAACTAATAGAATAGCACAAAGCTGTTAGTTAGGAGACTTTGCCGCTCTTTTGCTTTGTGCCATTTAATTGCTCATGAAAGATGGACTTCTCTGTTTCAGTTTTCTCACTGTCACAATCAGCCTAGTGAAATTTGCTTTCCTCTCAGTTGTGCTATGAAACTTAAAAGCAGTGACATGCATTGTTAAAAAGCCTCGGTACAACTACAAGGTGTGATTTTAAAATTATTTTGGTTTATAATTTTGTACCTATATTGCTACTGTTCTATCATTACTCTGATTACTCTTTCAGTGCATTTGAGAATATATGAAGATGCTAACAATCTGCGGAGCTGTTATGACATTGCTTGTTGCTTCATTCTAAAGACCATCCTACTCTTCCTTGGCTCTGTAATGTGTCGTGGGGCAAACACCTCATGCTGGCTGAGCTGGAGCATTTAAACTGATATCCAGGAGGAGCACACACAACCAGACAGCTGCTGCTAAAATATCTATCTGCTGTTGCAGTTGGCACTTCTTTTGCTCTCGCTGTTCCCAATCTGTGGCCCCCGAGGTCTGAGCGACACTGGGTTTGCCTAAGCCAGGAGAATGGAGCCAATTTTTGTAATGAGAAAATTGAAGTGCTATTGCAGAGGATTAGTACCCTCCTGCTGCTTACTGCAGAACGATGGGACCTTGGTGAAGGAAAGATTGGTACAACAACATAGTGTCAGTAAATGCAGCAGCTTATGACTGCAAACAAAAACAATATTGTGATATTTTGGCTAATTGACACTGGAATACTTTCAATATCTAATTAGATTACAGTTCAAATGCACCCACATTGGATGTGTGATGATATTAATCCAACATCAGAAAATATAAGCAATAGTCACCAGATGTTGCACTTTGAGAGATTAAACTCTTTTTTTCTCCTTCCTAATAAAATGTCCTGCTGTCTTTGTGATTTTTCTGGCTGAAATGTGACATGCTCCAATAAGTCATTATGTAAGAGCAGGGACCATAATCTGCAGTTCCATTGTCTCAAGAGAGATGTATGTCCATCAGGCTAAAGAACCACAATTTTTCTTGTTCTAGTTTTGTCACTCTTTCCCTCCAAATGTCTAAATAATCCAGACAATGTGGATCAGCTTCAGTAACAAAAGCTAAATTACTTTGTGTGATGTTTTTCCCAAGAAGCAGAGATTACACTTGATTTAGGAGCTCTCTTGAAAGGACAGAGACTGAGATTTAAATCCTCATTCAAGGAAATGGAAAACATGACTTCTAGGTCTTCATATCTTGGTGGAGTATTATATCAAACTTTATTTTGTTTTAGGTAAGTTTTGAAATAAAAAAGGGTCTTCCTAACTTTTACAGCAGAAAACCTAGTTTAATTTTATTGGAGGATGCAAAATATTTACAGTACAAGTCGGAGGCACTCCTCTGCAGTCCTGGTAAATTGCTTGAGATAAGGAAGGAATAGGATTCATTTCTTTCAGGTCATATCCCTGTGTAAGGTGTTTCCTGTCTCCTGCTTTATCCACCATCTTTTTCTAACATTTGTGATGTCGTGTATCCCCACTCTGAAGCCACTAACTTTTTTGTGACTCTCTGACAGAACCTCTGCATTCCACTGGAATCTCTGGAGCTCGATGTAGTCCAAAAACTTACCAGTGAGGTGATTGAGTTTTAAGGCATAGATACACCTTTGCCATTAAAAGTTGTGCTGGTTTTCCTGAGGTAGAATCAACCATGTGATGGGTCCCTGCTCTCCTGGACAGCTGCCTGCCCATGGGAAGCAGTGAAACGATTCCTTGTTTTGCTTTGCTTGTGTGTGTGGCTTTTGCTTTCCCAATTAAACTGTCTTTATCTCAACCCACAAGTTTTTTATCATTTGCCTTTCTGATTCTTTCCCTGATCCTGCTGGTGTGGGAGTGAGCAAGCCACTGTTTGGGGCTTGGATGCTGGCAGAAATTAAACCACGATAGAGCACAACAGCTGTAATTAGCTCTGTCTTTAGCTGGTGGTTTAAGCAGTGCCCTTGGAGCTCCTGTTTCCTTTTGTGACAATAACATCAGCCTTCAGCCTTACAGAACCCTGCAGCCAGCAACCCAAAATTAAGTGGGGTTGAGCATGGGCCTTCACTGCTGTACAAACTCTCAGGAAGTTTGTAGCTCAACTGGAATGCAGCCTCTTGTGTCACAACAGTTTTCTGTTTTCTGGCAATTGATTCCATATACAAACTGTTCACAACTCCTGAAGAGGAGTAGGAATGTATATCAAAATGTTGAAATATGTTGGGGGGTTAACAGTATTGCAGTCAAGTGTTCAGAAACACCCTCATGCTTTTGATGCTTTGTCTGGACTTACCTGTACCTGCAGCATGCACATGTGATTTTTTGGCCCTGTACTATTTGTGGGAAGCACAACCTGAAGCAAGGTTTATTTAGTGTACAAATCCTTTGTAACTGCCTTTACCCTTATTCCCTTTCCACACTGTTTAAGCTTTAACAGTAACACCCTGGCTTCTCACAATGTTACTCAATCTGTCAAAATCCTATTTTCTCCTGTGTTTGATATAGTTAAAAACAGAAACAAAGAAAATCAGCTAGGCAAAGATAAGTTGTTAGTATAAAAGAAGAGTTATGCTAAATCTTTGTAAAGATTTTCTAGGTTCTGGTGACATAAAGGGGTCCATTTCATATTACCAAGGTCTGTATACCCTTTTCAAGACTAAAAAAAACTAAGAAAACTCTTGCAAGTGTGCACTCAGACAGAGAATGGCTTCCATGTCTGTCACATGGGTGGCAAGTGCTGCCATATTTGAAAGGATGTTAGAGTACAATTTGATAGAAAATCTAAATATAATTATATATAATTTCAAATATCAACTGCTGAGAACAGATTCCTTATCAGCAGAAAATTATCAAAGCTTAATTTTTTACAGGCATTAACTTACAGTTTTATCTTTCAACCACATTTTCAGCCGCAAAGTAATTTGTTTTGTAAATGACCTCTGGAATGACATTAAGAGGGACGTCTAAGGTATGTACAAAATTTCCAAAATGTACAAAGCAATGAAATTCAACCCAGATTCCTGTATTTTACACACTTGGGGATTTGAGTGTCCACTGAATGTTTGTCTACATGATGAAACACTTTTAACTTGGGGTTGAGTAGGTGAAAATATTTTCTCACAGTGAAGATTCATTCAACATGAAAAATAAGTCAGACAATGGCCCACACTTGATATATCTACAAATGTTATTCAGACTCCATAAAAGATGGGATTGGAGAAAAGAAAACAACAAATGAACAGAAAGATAAAATGAAAACGTCTCTGCTAGTGTATGGAGATAGAAGTCTTTTGCATTTTCTTACTCCACACACTTTTAATTTTATATTCATTTAACAAAAGGACAGAGACTTTCCATCATTCTGCCTGCTTACTCAAGGCATGTTTGTGTCTCCCCTTTAACCTTTTCCTTCAGAAAGAACATTAGTAGTCTGTCATTTTCCATTTTAAGTAAGTAGGTACTATAGTGACTAGTCATTTTTAATGTATTTATTATATCCTTTGTATTTTTTTCCTTTTCCACACTGGAGATCTTGACCCAGTTGAAGACAGGGGAATAAACTTTGTCCTGCTATTTTGTAATATTTTGAAAAATGTGAATGGTCTCTTTTCAATTCAGCACCTATCTATGTTGACACATGCATATGTTCATGATTTGTTTAAACCGTGAACAAAATAAAAGGGCTAAATATTTTTATTCTAAACTAAAATGGAGACACACCCAAATTATTTCCATAATTTAAAATTTATTTCTTTATTTATAAGCAGATTTCAAAATCATTACATTTTTAGAGCACGCTTGCTTCTGATGGGCACAAACTGAGATTATATCTTCAGAGGGTAGCATCGCATCTAGCATTTTGTGGAAGGCACTTTTATTGTATTTAGCATTTTGGAAGTATCACATATGACTTTTGGACTATGTGCAGAAGCCTAAAAAAGGTTTGACTTAATGTGAAAATTTTCAGATTTGCAGTATCTGTTTTGGGGGATGGAGGTGGGGTGGGGTGTGCAAAGCACTCCATCTGCTCAGATTATGTAATACTTTTTCTTCAACACAAATATTATTACTTTTACACTATGAACTGACCAGATTTGCCTTCTTTGGCTGTCCTTTCATTTTTTTCTCTTTTACTGTTAAAAGCAGAAGCATTAACATCTGCAAAGCAGAGATTAGTCATATATCATATTGTTTAGGGTTTTTTTTTAATGCTGGTATTTCTTCAAAAATCTCTCCTTCATGATACATTGCATTGAGAAACTGAGAATGCTGCAGGCTGCAAACAACCTTGAAGCACTTTCACTGCTGTTCAGAAGTAATTAATGATAATGTCTCTATGTTCACCCTACATGTCCACAGATACATATTTTTGCACTCATACTTTGGAGACATGGAGTACTTATTCTAGACAGATAATCATCCAGAAGGACATGAAGAATTTTTAAGAAAACTCAAAACAGTTTGAGTTTTCTTAAAACAGTACAGTACTGAACATTTTATGGTTGCTTTATTATTATTATTATGATTGAGATTTGTATTCCCATGGGTTCAGTTCTAAACTAGAAAGAAAGGAATCTCTTATGTTGCATTAAGATAGTGGTTACATAACTAACTTTTTCAGAAATTAGAAGCCTTAAAGTGTTATTAAACTGAAGAACAAGAGTCACATGTAATATGAATTTGATAAAGGGCTTATGGGCAAGAGCTTTGGGGAATTTTTTCAGTTACTGAAAGTTGACAGTGAATGAGACAATCAGCCTACTCAGCTATTGGCCAACTCCAATGTGAGCATGGCCACATTAAACACCATTGATTTGATAATAACATATTTTGGATGGATTGAAAGTGGAAAAGTTCCAAACAAAAGGCTATAATAGGGATGTTAGGATGTGTGGCCATAAGGAGGGCTGGGAAGGGGGAGAAACATGGGTCTCTACCAGCACTGATTAAAACAAAAGGGCTTCTGGATCATGGGAGAAAGAGCACACAGGACTGTCTGCTCTGAGTATTTGTTTTTATCCTGCAGAACTATTAGACAACCTATGCTTCATCTCTAAGTGTATGGAAACATTCTTTTGGAAAAATTGCGTATTGTGTTTTTAGCAAAAAAAACCTGTGTGCCAAACAAATCCATTTAATTGGGGATTTGAGGCTGTAACTCCCTAAAATAAGGTGAGGTCATCAGCTGTTTTCTTCTAAACTACCTGGTGAGGCAAATGATGGTGAAATGAACAGGGTGCAATTGTTCCTCACCAGACATCTACCTATCAGCAGCTACCTATTTTAGCTTTGAAAGAATTTCATAGCTTATAATACTTGCACAAACTCCCTTGGTCATATGCTATAAGAACTTCTAAAAATACCTTAAGAACAACAAAAATAGCTTCCACCAGTAGAATCTAACTGCCTGTCCAGTTCATATGTATGGTATCTCCAGAGTGTAAACTAACCTTTCCCTCTGTAGAGAGGAAGCACTGTGAAGAACTTTGTGGAAATCTTTGAAAAGATAAAGTGAAATGTAAGTGCAAAGCCTCATTATCAAGGAAAAGTGGATTAGGCACACAATGAGGTAGTTGTATGCTTTTGGTGATGATCCAAACCATGTCAATTCACAAGAGGAAATCACTTTGTATGCTTTACTAATTTAGAATGAATGACAGCTAGAAAAGTCTAATGGATATTTGGTGCTGAAGGTCAAGTAATATATTACTGCAAAGGCATGTTCCTTCAGATTTGCAATGAAGCTGGATGCATGGCCTTGATTCTGTTTTAATATACCTGTTTCTATAATGACTATCTGCATTAATTTGCTTTATGAAATATACTCCAAGTGGTTTTGATGTGCTAATACTTAATCCTGCTAAACTACCTTCATCCATGGTCTATATTAAACATGTGAGGTTTTTGCTCAGTGATGCCAAGAAATTCTTGGATGTAAAACAGGCAAGGTCTGTTGCAGAGGAAGGTGAAAGTGTACTTATCAGTAGATGATGCTATAAAAACCATACTTTTGTTGCCAGGTCTCTAATTAAATTACCTTTTATTGCCTTTTTTTGGATTTACTTCTCTTCTTTAAAGCTTTATCTTGCCTCGTAAGCAAGATTTAAGATGTAAGGGTAGCTGTCCTTCAACTGTTCTCCAGCTAAATATTTCCTACAATCACCAGCCTATTAAAGTTTGGAAAAATGAAGTGGTGCTTAAATAGAACACAGAGTTGACATGAGATAAAAAGAATGACACAATAGATTAGGATTTTCAGATTAACAGTTTCCAGAAGGTTAAATCTCCTCAAAAATCAGATTTTGGGACAGATACAGACTCTTGATATCTAAAGTATTACTTACATGCATGTACCCAAGTGACACAACGGACGAAGTTCAAAACCTGCCTCACAGCTTAGTCTTCAGGGCATCCATACACATCAATACTTTAATCCTTTAAATTCCCAAGGTATTTATATTTCTTGTGGAGTGCATGTCCAGGTTGCTTGATCTGAGAAACAGAGTGTCTGACACAGCAGCTTGTATGTAATATACTTGTTATGTGTCTCTCCCAGCTGCAATATCTGTGAAGCTCAATCTGTTTTGTGTTCACACCACATTTTATACAACCCATCAACAACCAGATTAACAGAGGACATAGTTGCCATTATCACTTTCATTTAAAAACATGGGGTGATAGCAATCATACTTTTTATCAAAACCAACTAAATACATCCAGCAGCTTTCAACCGAGCAAAAAATTTTCATTCAAAAACATTTATCATTTATGTGTCTTCTGTACCCTACAACCAACCTGCTGGGGCCTGCTGCATGAACTAAGTCAAAGGCATATTCAGTGAAAATATGTAAAACCAGCAATATTAATTGATCTGTAGAGAAATAAGTAAGTTAGAGAACACTTCCCAAAAATAGAAGTAAGATTTTTCCTGTTAAATTGTAGAAATCTTTTACACAGGACTGATGTAGAGCAGCCGAAAATGTCTGACAGTGATGCTTCTTTAAAGAAAATATTGCCAGCATTATTGGAGGGTGGTTTTAAATGCTATATAATGTAATAAGAAAAGCATTTTAAATTCTGTCAAATAAGTGAGTAATAGCTGAGAAGAAAGAGGAGAATACTGAAACTTAGCATGTTTTCTATTGGTTTAACAGAGAAGTTCATTTTACTTCATTTGGTTCAGCAGAATCCTGCACACCACAAGGGTTCTACCATGACTGATGTTTTAATAATGCAAAGGTGGCATCTAGTGTAGGCCATCCAAAAAGGGACACTTATATCTGTTTGGATCTGCTCTAATCACTGAGGGCCACGTGGGAGGTTGGCAGCATGGACAGCACTGTCAGTCTTGTGTAGTGTCAAGCCAAGAAGAAATTTAGAAATATACCACATTCATGGAAAGAATATTACTGGGGACAAAAGCAATGACAGAAAAATATTTGTCAGCTCAGGATGACCAGTCACAGACTAAAGAAAATGTTTTGGATCAGAAGAAGATACATGTATCGTGTGAATATGGATATTTCAAGATGAGAAGTTCCATCTTTTTTGCAGTTTTCTATAAACCAGTGGGCTGGTTTAGGGTTTGAAGTGAACACTAAGTATCTGGATTCTACACAGTGTTAGCATCCTTTCTAGTGATCAGAAAGAGAAGTGTTTGCAACATATCACAGGTGTGTTGTTGAGATATTTACTAAGATATTCCCATGTTGCCTTAATTGCTGCACTGTGCAAGCTTTTGGGTGTCATTAAACCATAAGACTCTTGAAGTAAAAATCAGTACAGGAAATACTAATGCCTTAATTTAATTAAAAAAAAAATATTACTTAATTTGGATCATTAGAGTTCACAAGCAGTATTTTGTGCCATGAAAGCAAGAGCTACATGTGGACTAATTAATACTTTTGGGGATAGTCAGACTCATTTTAGAAGATTGAGCATTATCGTAAAGAAGTAAAATGCCTCTAAAAATTAAATTAATTTCTTCTTTTGGAATAAAACACACAGAGACCCAGTGAGCATGACCCTTCACCATAAAATACCGTAATACAGCAAAGAATAGTGAAGTACCATGACACCTGGCTTATTAGCTTTAAAACATAAATTAATCTGTTGGAAAATTAGGAATGTACAATGGGACATATGAGGGATTGCAAAAACCCAGAAGTTCCAAATACAAATCTAAAACCATTCAGTCTGGTGTGTTCCTTGCCTCACTAAATCAGGGAAAATGAGTTTTATGAACAATCCACCAGATGGGAAACTGTTCAAATACCACAAAATGTTGATCAGATTTATTTGAAAAGCAAGCTGTAACCATATGCATATGCGAGGAAGCAAAATGGATTTTCAAATATGCAGTCACTGCTGTCAAGTTGCAACTGTATGAATTCAATGTTATATTGCTGTTTCTACTGTAGACTTTCTTGATTTCACTTACCTATTTGCCAGCTAGTATGATTAATATTGATTCAGTATTACAAGCAATTAAATTGGAAAACATAAACAATCTTTTTCCTGGCTTTTCACCAGGCAGTACAACATATCAGATTTTTTTTTGACAAGAGGGGTCTCTGAGACATATTAATATTGCAGCATCCAAAATATTTGTGCACAAACAGATCACACAGATACCATGGCATTTTTACAACTCTTTTTCATTTTTTGTTTATAAATCTTCTCAGATTACAATAATTTATATTTATTCTACTGCAGTGGCATCAGTTAATCTACTGGAGTCAGAAGAGGATTTATAACCAGTTATGTCTGCTTGATACTGAGTATAATTTCTATTTTAATTTTTAAAAATATTTTATTTGTTTATTAGATTGGAAATCTAAACTAGAGATAAAAGTGATTTAAATATATGGTTCACTCCTATGAAAAACAACAAAATGATTCCTTAAATTTTTGTTTCACTATACTTTTTTATATATCAAGTGTTGAGATGCAATGTAATTTTTATTTTTTAATTTATTTGTTCTTTTTTTTTTAATTTGCAACCTTTTTAATTGTAAATTTTTTGAAGCCAGTGTTAATACTAGGTTAGATAATTAAGCATTCCTTTTCTTAATGTATTTTGAAATGGCAGAAGTTTGGGTTATTTGAAAAATCAAGTGATTTTAAAATATGTGCAATTAGTACCAAAATTACCAGCAACTGAGGAAAACCTAGATACCAAAAGTCATTTGTGGTTAGGCAAGGAGAGCCATTTGAATTATCTTACAGCTTTGTCTGCTTTCTTTGACTGAGCGAAGGAAATTTTTATCATGTGCAGTGAATACAGAGTATAAAGTCATTCTCCTGAACTGTTAGAATATTAGGTTTACAAGGTACTTATAAGGTTGATGTTATTTTGTTGACAGTCATTGCCAATGTTTTGAGTTTTTAAATTTTTACCTTTTGGGACATTTATTACAGTTCTGGTAGTTTCTTACATCCCTGACTTGGTTGAATCACAGTTGTAATGCTGCACTGTATTGGACTTGGTTTTTAAACACCAGCAGCCTCTATTTAGTGGCTTGGAAATGACACAGGTCCTTCTAGTGTGGGTTTTCCATGTTGGATCTGCACTGGTTCTGTCCCAGATTGCAATGCTGACCTCATGCAGGGTCTTGACTCCTTCAGCAACAAGCTCAGTCCTCAGGCTGGGGCTGTTGGCAGCTCCTTTGCGTTGTGGGAGACGGGTGGTGCGCAGTGATGGTTCTTTTTGAGTTCTCCTCCACCATCTATCTCAAGATGTTCAAAATATAGCCTAACAACTAAATTCTGCTTTTCAGCCTACTTGTAGGGAAGTGGTTTTGATTAGTGATTTGAACAAACGGAGAGGAAAAAAAAAAACATTAAAAAAGATAAAATAGCATTGTATGGAGTTTTTTTCTCTTTCTCTTTCTCTTTCGTTCTCTCTTACTATTAAGTTTTTAATTTTTTATTATCTTATTTTTATTTTATTTACTTCTATAATTCTCTTTAGATGTAAGTTCACAGGAAACTAACTGCTGTTAAATACTGTGAACCATCTAGCAGAGGGTCACATTTCAATTAGATGGAATATTTTGGAACTGTCAAAATAAATTTTAAATACCACCAGTCTAGGTGGAAGAGATCCTGGTGTTTTATCCACTGGGCTTTGAACTTAAATTTTAAAATGGGACTGAATGTAGCATTATTCCTTTTTAAGGTGAAAAATGCATAGAGTTTAATCAACCCAAAAACCAAAAGAACAAGATGAAGCAAAAGGTGTCAGGTATGTAAAAGGTACCTATATGATGTGGAAAAAAAAATTTAAGAAGTTCAGATATTCTAGTAAAATGTGGGATATGATAAATTTTACTTTGTCTTAGGAAAGATCAGGTGTGAATCAGAGATTTTGAAATGAATGGTGATACTATGTGCCATGATATCATTAAGCTAAATTTCTTATTTTCTGTTAGAAAACCTAATAATTCAAATTTATTCCTCCCATGGTTGAGAAAGCACATCTTTCTCTCTCCTTCTAAAACCCCTACCTTCACACAGGAGGGCTGCTGGGAGAGGTTTTCCTCCTCTCTTAGAGGTTATTCCAGTTCACTGTCCCTTCTCAATAGACCAGTGATCTACACCAGAGTGCAGAAACAGACTTGAAATCTAAAATGAGACAATTTCTCCATCTTTCTTGACCCATGCTGGCAGTCTTGCTAAACAGCTCCACAGAAAGCGTGCTGTAAATTTCTACCAAAGTACAAATTCTGCACATTTTCACTAATTCAAAGCACTCTCTGTGCAGTCCTTGCTGAAATTACCATTCTGTTGATGAATATAAGCAAACTCTCCATTCACTTTTATTAAGAATTTACTTTAAAGAGCAACAAGTCTTACTCTGTTGTAAAACTTGAAGAGGTTCAAAGTGATTAACTTCCTTGTGTAGTCCCAACTGGTTTCAGATGTACTGCTGAGTTAACGCAGAGAACCTGAGGTTCTTGGGAAAGCTATGCTTTATTTCGTGACAGTTTCTCACTGAGTGGTCATAGCTAAGAGGTGCTGCTGCGCTGTTTTGCTCAGATTCTTCTGAGAGAGTTGACTCCTAAAACAGGCAAATCATGGGTGCATTAACATACATTTTGAATTTTTAGAGTAGAGATAGATCATTTACTTTGGCTAACTTAGAATTTTATCCCAAGGATTAGCATATAGAATCACAGAATCATTAAGACTGGACAAGACCTCCAAGATCATTGAGTCCAACTTTTGACCAAATATCATCATGCCAAATAAACCACAGCACTAAGTGCCATGTCCAGTTGTTTCTTGAACACTTCCTGGGATATTCATGTATTTTCTATGAATTTCAAAACTCCTAAATAATATTTGCAAGAGGGACTATTTTTTAGAATTAATTCAGGGTTCAAATATTATTGTATTTGCTGGGTGCCCCAATGAAGAAAGGAATGATGAATCTGACTCCATGTTCTCAGAAGGCTAATTTATTATTTTATGATACCATATTATATTAAAGAATACTATACTAAAGAATACAGAAAGGATACTTACAGAATGCTAAAAACATAATAATAAAAACTAGTGACTCTTTCCAGAGTCCTGACACAGCTTGGCACTGATTGGCCTTTGAGTCAAAACAACACACACCAGAAAACCATGAAACAATCACCTGCTGGTAAACAATCTCCAACCCCATTCCAAAGGAGCAAAACACAGGAGACACAAATGAGATAATAATTGTTTTCCTTTTTCTCTGAGACTTCTCAGCTTCCCAGGAGAAAAACCCTGGGCAAAGGGATTTTTCAGAAAATGTGAATGCCACAGAATATGTTAACCAGAATGAAATGGCTGAAAAGTCTACCTTGAACTTTCAGATTCTGAGGGGGCTGGAAAGGCCATTCCTTCTCCTCATTTTTTAATGTCTTTTCTTTAAAATGCTTTTTAAATATCTCAGAACATCAACTATATTCTCTCTCAGAAAAAAAAAAAAAGGGGAAGAAAAAGAAAAAAAAGTTGTTAACCTCAGAGACATAAATCAGATGCATCTTTTTCTGTGGATTTCATTACATATTTCAATGTCATGATATGTGCACTAATTTATCCAACCAATTTAAAACCATGTTGTTACTTTTATATCCATGGGCACATTGGAGAGGGATGATAGTGAAAATTTTAAAGGCAAATTATTATCTAGTGGAAAAATCAGCAGTGGAAGCAAGTGCTTGTATAAAATATAGTGGGCAGGACAAATTTTAGTGCATCTCTGATATGTTTGCATTTCCTGTCAGATTAAAGCCAGATTTCTATACTGTTACCGACTTGGCTTCTTGAGTTCATACGAGAACCTCTACAGTTTAAAGGAGGTCAAAAATACTAAGATAATTGTAAAAAATGAGCCCCTGAGTATGAAATCAGTGTCTCCTATTCAGTTTCACCAGTTTGATTCTATTTTACATTAGGCACTTGGGGCATAGCACAGAAAGCCAATTTGTTACAGCATATGTGAAACAGAAGAAGGGAGAAGTGTGAGAAGCCAGAACTCCAGATTATACTCTGACTGCTTTTTCTGCCACCATTAAATAAAGAAGAGTGACATACTGTCATTCTCCAGGTAGAAATGAACACAGCCTATGACATGGGCTTATTGCTATTGAAGTGTATGTGGAACCTTGATGGGATTTTTTGGAAGAACACAGGCTTGTGATGCTCTGGTCATGCTGCCAGAAGCCAGAGATATTGAGACACATTTTTTTCTTTTTATTTTTCTTTAATTTTTCTTGTAAGGTCAATCCCCTTGCGATTACTCTTCCATCTGGTCACACGTCTGCCTCATTCCCTGGCTCTGCACTAAGGCAGCTGTTGGCAACTCTAAAGTGACAAAAACCCCCTTAAGTCATCAAAGTCCCAAACTTGCCTTCTGGAACACATAAAAAAGCAGAGATTAGTGGCAACACCAGCTTCTGTTTTCCAAATAGGAAAGTAGGTTGACAACAAAGCTCATTCATATCTGCCTTTAAAAGTTTGGCTATTCTTTGCCTTATTAAGTAATCAGCATTTCAAGCCTCTGAAGTCCCAAGCTGAAAGACTGATTAGATATTAACCTGACTGCACAGTTTGCTCTAATTTAGATTTATGACCACGTCAGTTTAAGGAATGAATCTCTCATATCAGACACAGAAGTATTCATTTCGTTGTTCCTATGGAATACAATGTTTCATTCACTGGCAAAATTCCCAGACCTTCAATATGATGGGAATAAATTATGCGCGCTTACATGGCACATTTGTGAATTCTTAATTAGGGAATCATAACCAAGCTCTGAAAAGATGCATTTTATGCAGGGAAAAAAAGAGTAAATTCATTAGCACCTATAAATGCAGCATTCAGCAGGACTGATAGATGTGTGCTTGTTTTTAATTTTCTTCCATTGTGTTAGAAAATCCTTTAACCTTTGAGCATTGATTAGGAGCAAAGAGTGAATAAATTCTGGTTGCTTTAGAAACAAATTTTTCATTATGAGAATATTACTCCAGCTTCTCTAAACGTGTTAAAGCAAAAAACCAAAACCACAAACAAACAGAAACCCCAACAACAATGAAACAATATAAAATAACAGTCTTCCAGTCAAAACTAAGGCTAAATATTTTTGCCCTCTTAGGATTCCTGTTATCCTACACAAACAATTAATTTACTGAACTCTTCTTATACTCTCATGAGTGTTATTTCTGATGTTTCAGAAAGACAAGAAAAATATTTCACTGTATTCTGCTCCATAGTGCAACAGAGCACCACTTAATTATCTTTAAATTTCTGTTATATTTAACACCATCAAAAGAAAAATCTTCTTCCATGTTTAAGCTCAGTGAAAGAATCTGAACATAAGTATGGGAGAATTTAAACACCTCTTGACAACTGCAATTTTAATGCATCTTAGGTTGTGCGTATTTTGGCAGTAGATGTTTGTGGATTCATATGTATATATGCTCTCATAACGTAAAGAAGATATAAAAGAATAAAAAAAGAAAAAACATAAATGAAGAATTGAAGTTGTTTATTATCAGGATATTGCCCAAAATTTATTTACCTAGTCACTGTATACTAGAAAAATGAGAAAAAATTCTATTACCTTTTAAAGGGCCTTATCACTGTCACCTTCTTACTCCTTTTCAGTGTCAGCCCAAGCTGGAACATGACTAATCTGGGAAATTGAGCATCTCAAGCAAAATCTGGGTTGAGAGTTGCCATACAGGTCCATGAATGGATGAGATGTCTGCTACGTATTTAATGTGAGTAAAAAATAGGTAAGTTGAAAGTTGTACATGGTGCACCAAGCTGTAGCCTGCACCTCACTATAACAGTTACTGCCATTTGATTGTGCAGCTGCTGTGCGTCACCTTTAGGAGAGAGTCACAAGGGAAGATAGGGATTAGGTGAAAAAATTTCTGATGGAAATCGATCCCTTGATCCCCAAGGCAAGAGTCAAAGCTGGAATAGACACCCTTCAGCCCAGACACAAGCATCAAGCCTTAGATTGCCTTAGAAGACTTGTCCCAGCCCCGTCCTGCCAAAACTCCAGACTGTACAACTCAGCCCTGTCCATAAAGCTTGGCTGAGCCACAGTCCAGGGCACCCACGTTCTCCAGAGATATATTATTCCCCAGAAGATATCCTAAATATCAGTCCTGGCTGGCCTGGAAAAATGTTTCCCAGACCCACATGACAACTGCTCTAAAATTTCCTTTCTCTTAGCCTCAATTCAAATATAATTCATAGTCAAGGAACACATCTCTTTACCACTAGGAATCCTCAGCACAGAGAATTTTTATACCACTTCATTTCCCTTGAGAATCTGTTTACAGCTCTACTCCAGTTTTGCCCAGGGCTTTCTTGTCTCTCAAATCTAATTCTAATCAAATCAATGTACAGAGGACAATTTAGATGTTAAAACTTGGAAAAAACCGGTAAAGTGGTCACTACCTCTTAGAGGACTTTATAGTTGCTATCTTCCCCTTTTCATCCTCATTCCAGGTAACAGCATGTTTTCTTTTTTTCTGCAAGACTGGGATTATTCAGTGGAAACCCACTGCAGGCTTCTCTGCAGGCCACAAGCAAACCACAAATAAACAGTTTGTTTAAGTGTTTATGGAAAAAATATGTACATGGAAATATGCTACTGTTCTGCTGCACTCTTGCAAATGTAGGTCATGGTATGTCTTTATTGAGATGGAACAAAAAGAAAGTATTTTGAAAATGTAAGTGGTGGTGATGAAGCCCACTGTCCCCAAAGTAAAAGAAAGCTTTGTTGCTTGATATTTCAAAGTATAAATGTACTGGACTGTTACTTTCCTGGGAAACTGAGAAGTCTGATGTACAGAGAAAACTTTTACAGCTGTGCATGACAAAATTTGCTTTGCCTTTTAAATTTCAGTTTATACTTTAGAATACCAGCTATTATCCTAATATTAATAGAGTAAAGGTGACTGAACAGCAAAGTACAGGGAGATAAATATGTGCAATTCAATACTATTCATGCAAATTACAGGAAAATTAAAGAATACAAAAAATTATTGAGGTGTCTTAAGGACAGACAAATGAAGAATTACTAGGAAAAAGTGTATTTAAATCTTCACAAAATGGTGATTTAGACTGATATATAATAAGTGTTTGAGTCTTAGGAAGGTGTAAATACCAAATGAAAGCATGGATTTGTGTTAATCAAAAAAGAGCATAATTAAGTGCTAGAACAGAAGTGACCCAAGTGAAGGAATAGAAGTAAAATTAGACTAAACATTCAAAGCAAAAACTATAAAGCACAGTGTTCTAAAAGATGCAGTGAAACTTGTTCAAAATGAAACTTTGGAATAAGAGGCAAGTTTGGAAGTTAAATTGTAGGGAACTCTTTTCTGTTGTAGAGGATTGGGCTAGACTGTGATTACTTTCCTCCAAAAGTTTTTGAACAAACAGTTCTTTTAGGAAATCAAAAGCAAAATTAAAACCAGGAATTAAAGAGAAATTGTAAAAAGAATGAAAAAGAAAAGGCAATATTAATTTGTGAACCCATAAGTGTTCAATGAATTGGCATGTAGAGAAAATGTACAGAAAAAAAAATCTTTCAGCTATACTGAGGAAATAGAAAATGCACACTGTATCAAAACACAAGATTAATTTATTGCAGCAGTGGATTATGGACAGGATGAATTTATGCTTGACTTGCTGTTAGGTCTGCACTGAGATGCTTCGGTTTGCACAGAGCTTAGTTCACGCAATGCTACAACCTCTGCTAGAGCTGCTCTCATTTGGAAAGTATAAAGTCTATTCTCTCTCCTTCCAAAATATCCATGTAGTAATTAATCCGTATAATAAAAATCCACCTTCTCAAACCTGGTCATATTTGCACAAACACATGGCCACTGGCTCACTTTTTAGACTTGATAGCAACTTCTTATTGTTTTGTCCTTTTCTTCCCCATACCAAATAATTTATTTAGAAAATATGATAAAATTCTTTCTTATGTTTTGAATTTCAGAAAAGGCACAAGAGTGAACAGTACTTAGCAAATGTCTAGATGGGAGTTTGCAAAGATAGCCAAGCTAAGAAATTACATCACTAAAAATACCACAGTGGTGTATCAGAACACATCAGGATGGCATTTGTTAACTTACTGACTTGTACAGTGAGTACCAGGAAACAAAACAAAACAAGAACATTCATAATATGACAGCTTCCTTTTTTTTTTTCCTGTTTTTTAAAAGTATGGTATATACTCAAAGTAAGAATGAAGAACTGCATAAAACATTTCACTTTTGGAAATTTTGGCTCATGTGTGCCAAACTCACAGAGACATTAGTTTATCTTTGTTTTGGGTCACAGAGCTGACCTGTGGCTGCTGCTTCTACAAACAGAAGTGGGACAGAGCTGGGAACCGCAAATAAATGTCACAAGTGACCTTCTGTTGAAGGCCCTGAGCACAACTTACACTCATGGATGATGAGTTAGGTCTCACAGCTTATAAATCTCTGTTCTCTGTGCATGCATAAGTCTAGTGGTGCAGATGTTTTGTGTGATACTCTAGGTAAGAACCGTCCCAATTTTGAGGAGTTGCCTGTGTTTGTTTGGGTTCTTTCAAGCTGTGAACTAGGTCACAGATCCTGTGGGACCACTGTGTAAGGTAACAATGGTCAGAAACAAAGATATGTTGGAGACAGTGAAAAATGGTCTAATGCTTTAAAAACCTAAAAAACACATGCAGAAACAATTCACCTCAGTAATTCTGACATCAAGCTGTGTGAAAACAACTGGGCTAAGTGATCTGCTGGTTCTCTTGAATGCTAAGATATTGTGATTAATTTCTAGATCATGTTCAATAATTCATCATTGATGTGAACTCCAATTTTAAAAGTAATTAATCATTGAGAAACAAGGTTTCTGACTTTGTTTTAAACTTGAAAATTAATTTAGGCACTCTTGAAAAATTGACAAAAGTTATGTAATGGTTTAACATCAGGTATTCATTATTGTTTTTCTTTATCTTTTTTGTTTGTATTGATGCTTTAATGTTTGTGAGTTTTACTACACCTTGTAACTTTGTTTCTATTGTAAAATGTCAATAGAACAATTTTAAAAGATGTAAAAATAAACATGCCAAATTTTAGGAATCCTGGACTTTTTTGAAATATAAAATAAATTTAAAATTCTGGAAAGATATAGCTCAGTTTTTCTGTACTAAATTATCCTCTTTGTTATCTAAGGAATAAAGTTTATACAAAATGTGTTGCACTGCTGTTACTGCATATCTTTCAATATGACATCTATCGCCCAGTCTGGTATGGATTAATCAGTACAAAATGTCAATCTCAGTGTTAAATCATAGAATCATACAATGGTTTGGGTTCAAAAGGACTTTAAAGATGAACTCATTCCAATCTCCCTGGCACAGGCAGGGACACCTTCCATGACCAGGTTTGACCACGTTGCCCAAAGCCCTGTCCAAAAATGACCTTGAACACTTCCAGGGATGAACCAGCAACAACCTGTCTCGGCGGTCTGTTCCTGTGCCTCACCCACCCTCACAGTAAAATTTTCTTCGTAATATCTGAACCAAACCTACTCTCAGTTTAGAGCTTGCACCTCTTGTCCTGCCACAACCTACCTTTGTAAAAAGCCCCTCTCTGTCTTTCTGGTTGGCTTTCTTTCAGGTATCAGGAGGCTACTATAAGATCCCTCTGGACTCTTCCCTTCTCCTGGTTGAACAACACCAGCTCTCTCAGCCTGTCTACACAGGAGAGGTGCTCCTGCCATCTGCTCATCTTCATGGACCTCCTCTGGACTTGCTCTGCATGATCCTATTGATTGTGAAGCCTGTTGTAGGTGCAATCATCTTTAACCACTTTAAAAGTGGTGTTTACTCTTTCATCTCTAGTACTTTATCAAATTATATGAAAGCACATTCTTGATTCTTCTACTTCATTCTTGTTTTGCATCATAAAAGGACCAAGTTTTCTTCCTTTGAACCCTGCAAAATTATATGATCTACCTCAAGGAGGCCTGAATAACTAAGTTTATGGAAAAGTCTTATATAAATGAAGAGAAGGTAGCATAACTGAATAAAAATTGCTTTCTTATGTATAGAATAAAAATTTAATGACTTTTTAATTATAAATATTTTGAGCTTGCTATCAATGGGATGGCAAAATGAATTCCTATCTAAAAGTTTCAAAAATTTTTCTACAACCCTTTTAGATCCCCTTTTTTAAAATAATAAAAATTAAAATGTTGAAGTTCATCACTGATCTATTTAGTGCATGATTTTAATGATAATTTAATTACTTAGCTTTCATTCTCTGCACTTTTTTGCAGCAGAAAATTTCCCAGGTAGAAACTAGAAACCTCAGACGATGGCATACGACAAGTGTCTTCAAAGATATCTGGTAAAACTTGACATCGTTTGTAGCATTTCAGGACTCAGAACTTTGTATCCCTGCAGCAGTCATTAGGGATGGGCAGGTTCATTTCATTGATTGCATGGTGAGAAGGCTGTTCAGGTTCAGATGGAGCAGAAAGGTTAGTGGAATACCTGTTAAACGCTTCAGTGGTCTGCGGCAAATCTTGAGTCATGCTCTTATCACAGCTGATTAATTTAATGTTTAAAAGGTTCTAAAACTGAGTACATCCTTCTACTTTTCAAGGCTGTGGAAGCAATTCAATAGATACAAAATGGTAATTTAGATAATAACAATCTCTTTGCTTTTATATAGAAATTATCATCACATAGAATCAGCCAGGGAAGAATTGTCTGCCCTACCCAAAACTTTATGGCCGCGATATTGTTCTTTGGTTTTAATGTACGAAAGTCTGCCAAAAAATATTTCTGTGTATATTCTGGGCTGTGGTAGACAAATCAGATTCTATAAATGCGTGTCATAAAATGATAAATTCATGTATGAAAATAAATCACCAGCCGTGAAACTGTGGACAGTAATGCCCAGTCATTTTTACTTAAATATTCATGCTGTAGTCTAAAATTATCTTTTGCCCATATAAAAGCATTATTATTTTCACTGGATTTAAGGAAATAGACTGTCATTTTCCATAATTAATTTTACTCATTTTAGCCCTATGCAGGTCTTTTGCTCTCCAGCTTCTGATTCCAACAAGAAAATCTTTTAGAATGCTTCTTTTGGTTTGTCAGAAATTAAATATGAAAAAAAAATTAACCAAAAAGTGATACATAACTATATTATTTTATTTTATCTAACACTGAAATGGTTTTATAGACTATAGTTGCTGCCTGCCAGAGGTCATTGTCTTTTTACTGCATTCATTCAGACTTGGGACAAGTCATACCTTTAAACTGAGAACTGGGCAAGAAATTGGCTTTCTGATTTGTTAGCAGTTAACATATCTCAGGAAAGGCACTATTTAAAAATCATTTTAGAGTGTATGAAAACAAAATGCACTAAACATTTATACCATTTGTCTTTTAATGTTGAAATGGTTTGATGAAATATGAAATAGTTTGGTTGTCACATTTTAATTAAAAATACCTCAATACATGCTAAACAAGAAATGACATGCTAAACAAGAAAACAAGATTTTTTCTGGTATATTGAATTGAGCCAATTCAGTTTTGAGATTCATTTTTATTTGATTGACTTATCAACATGAACTAAACATTGCATGTACACAAATTTATAAAATTAGTATTTGTTTGAAAAAACTACACATGGTGGATTTGCCTGCATTTATTAAATATTTTTACCCAGGTCTAGTTCTGGCTGTAACTTTCTTCCTCACAGGGATGAATTTTCAAAATCCCTTAAATATTCAACTGGAATATGTGTTCTAAAGTAGATTTGCATATGGTAGTGAGGATAGAGTTTAAGTACAATGTAAATCACAGAAGTATTTCATTAGTCCCATTGCACCTCTGAAAGGAAATCCACATATTTTAAGTCATGTGAAGTGTTTTTTATTGGTTTAAATGCTAGTGGTAAGTATAGGTGATTACAGTAGGATTCTCCTAGTTTTAAGGTCATCTCAAAGTGTTATGTATAATCACAAAAGATAGAAAAATCCATAGATCTTCTGTATGATTAATCTCAGTCAATGAAAGAGCATTTATCTTTAGCATCCTACCAATAAAGTGCAAGTTTCTAGCTTCCCAAAGATTTGAGCCCTCCTCTGGAATCAATGGGACCAAACATCAAGGGAGGTTTGGAGCTGATATACAACACCTTTAGGATCTATTAATATCAATGAAACTAAGACAAATACCAAAGAAACTAGTGACCTTCCTGGCCTGCTTAAAAGATTTGCATCTAAGTTCTCACCTGAGTGGGAATTAAAGACTGGCTATCCAAAGTATGCTTGTCTTGTTTACACTCTTACTGCTTTCAATGATATCCAGCCTTAGTGATGTGCTAAGAAGTGTGACTTAAACTTAACATCAGTCTTCCTGTGTATGCCCATACATATCAGAACATCACAGAATCACACATAATTCCACGATGCAAACAAAACTCTGTTGACTGATCCAAAAAAGGAAAAGTAAATGCTTGGTTGCAATGTTTGCTTCTATGCAATATTAGTCATTAATAATATGTTAAAAGTTCTTTAAATTCTAATTACATTGATAACAACATATTTTTTTAAACCTCATAGAACTTTTAATTTTGAAAGATCATTTTTAACACTGACATATAAGATAAAATATTATGAGAATATTAGTTACTGTATTTTGTGCAGCATTAAGTTCTAAGAGGCATGATGAGCTAACGTGAAACCTTTGGAATGGGTTTTAGCATGTATTATTGATGACAAATCAATAAAAACCAAAAAAATTCAGTTGACTAAGCAATTGACATTTTACAAGGGTTCAAACATAGATTTGTTACAACCATCATTATTCTTCCATGACACTAAAATGTTAGAGTTTGAGAGCAAAGCAGAACAAAACAAAACTTCATAGCACACTTCATAAGAAGACATAAATCAAAATTTCAAAGAGAAACATGGGGAGTTTTGTGATTATACAGCATTAGAAAATGTAAGACCTGGAGAGATAATGTGAACATGGAACCAACAGGGAAAAAATATCAGATGCAAATCAATTCAGGAAAATTCTCAGGAATGCAAGAAAATAAGCCTTTAGTTTTGATGATTTGGCTCTTGGACCAGGTAAGATGAAAAGAAAGCTGAAGCCATCAAATGGATGCAATTCCATGATATGCTAAGAAGTACTTTGAGTGAGATGGATGGTGCTTTATAGAAAAAAATCTTTACCAAGGAATGAAAATTTAGTTGAATCAAAAGCACATTCTAAGCAGCTTAATGTAACCGATATACTACTAAATGAGAGGGATAACATAAGAGTAGTCTGGTTTGTTGGACATTTGCCTGAGAAGAGAGGAATCTGGATTCCTCTTCCAGATTTAAATTTAGTTAGGAAAGCAGTGATTAAATGTCAAAGCACTCTAGTTCTTTCAACTTCCACAAAATTATTAATTTGATCCAAAATTTTGACTTCACTCAGTGCTAATTTTTCATTTGTTTGGTTTTTTTAGTCTTTGGAGAACATTTTGTAAATTATCTTAGCAGTAAACTTTATTTCTTCATGAACCTCTTAATTTTTTTTTAACATACGTTAACAATGATTAAACTACAAAGTTGGCCTGGTGAAAATAAGCAAGGTCTCCAAGTAAAATTTCAAAATTGACCCTAAAACTGGATTTAATAGCTAAAGGAATATTGTCTATACTAAAAATGAGTTTAGAAAACTAACAGAAAATGCTTGGAACACACATCAAAAAAACCCAAACACATACATTGTAAGACAATGATGGTAAGAGAATACTACCACTGTAAAGGCAATCTGTTTTGATGGTGGTTGATTAGTCACGGTGTTTGCTTCACTAGCCAAAGCTTACCTGAAAAAATTTACATGACTTTGTGATTACTCAGATTTGTTTTCTCAGGTTTTCAGTAAGCTGAGTTTGAATAGTCAAAATACTTAGTAAGAATGGAGGGAAACTAACGTAGCAATTTGAACTGATTTTCTGTTCACAAGCAATGTCTGATATATAATCAAGAGAAAAAGTCTTAAAAAAAACCCAAGCTAATTCTATAGAAAATTAAACAGAAACGCCTCAAACCTTTTCTTGCTTATGCTTAAGGAACAGAAATAATAAGATAGAAGTAATGTAGACTTTTCAATGAACTTTGATTTTATTTTTTAGTTTCTGCTTAGAATTCCATAATACCATCAAGCACAAAACCATAAAGAGGTAAAAAAAATGTGAATTCTGTAGTCCTAATTTCCTAATCTATGCAGGCAAATTTTGCATACTCAAACACAAGTGAAGACATATATCTGTTCTTCTTTGTGGCAGCAAAATAATCCAGGCTATAAAAATCATAGATTACATTCTGGCCTTCTGTCTTTCCTGTCAATCTCTTAGGTTTCTTCATAAGTGTTCAGCGTAAATGTGATCAAAATTATCTTTGTTTGCTGAGAGCAATTAATGTAAATTCGATAATTAATGTCTGTATTCATTTGAATTTGTTTGTTTTTTTGTTGATTACACTAAAGCTGAAAAAAACATTTTTAAAAACCCCACAGGAACCCACCTTATTTGTCTATAAAAGAGGATAAGAAATATTTTTTTTTTATTCCAAAAGATCAAGTCATTAAAGTTGTATTTCAATTTTTTTTTTATTGGACATTGGGCATAGATATTCAATCATATCTTCCTCCTATATAAGGACAAATTGTATATCACACACACACACATTTCCAAATTTCAAAGAATGGAGAAGTAATAATATTGTAAATGTCTAAATGGCGAAATTGCCATTTATGTAGAAAATGCACACTTACAGCCCATCAGTAATATTTTATAAGATATTAACATTAGATAACAACATGAAGCAGACTGGCATGCAAAGATATTTTTGAAAGTTTCTGTTTTGGTTAGGTAAATTGAACAGCACACCTGATATTTAACTTGTTGTGTTAGGTCATCATAGAATGGTTTGGGTTCAATCAGACCTTAAAGATCATCTTGTTTCAACTCCTCTGCTATGGGCAGAGGCACCTTCCACTAGGCCAGCTTGCTCAAAGACCCACCCAGACTGGCCTGAGGCAACCACAGCTTCTCTGACCGACCTGTTCCAGTGCCTCATCAGACTCATACAGTAAATTTCTTCCTAATATCTAAATATATTCTCTTTCAATTTAAACTATCATCCCTTGCCCATCGTTACATACCCTTGTGAAAAGTCCCCATTCAGCTTTCTTGTACATTTCCCTTTAGATAGGAAGGCTACTGTAAATTCTCCCTGGACTCTTCCCTTCTCCCTGCTGAACAAGACCAAATCTCTCAATCTATCTTCATAGGAGAGGTGCTCCAGCCCTCTGATCATTTTCATGGCCCCTCTCAGGAGGACTTGCTCCAACAAATCTTTTTTGTGCTGGGAACCTCTGAGCTGGATGCAGCACTGCAGGTGGGGTCTCACCAGAGTGGAGCAGAGGGGCAGAATCTCCTCCCTCACCCTGCTGCCCACACTGCTTTGGATGCAGCCCAGGACAAATATGGTTGCCTTTCAGCAAGTTCATGTTGCTGTCTTCTGTTGAGCTTCTCATCAATCAACACCCTCACTATATTAATTAGTAATAATACAACAGTTAATATCTTTCACATTTCAAAGTCCACATGTCAGGAATGCGTATTTTTTAATGAAGTTGACTTTAACAAAGTACCTGCTCTCCTAGAGCTTTTCTGCATATATGAGAATGGCTCTTTATCAGTGCCATTCAGAATGATATAACTGCAGATACTGCAGTCAATTCAGCAAGTATTTTCCTGGATAAAGCTTTTGACATACATAACATATATGTTATGCAAAGACACTTAGACCTGTGAACTACAAACTGGGGTTGCAAAGTAATCTTAGGAAAAAAATGTATAAAGTAACTCTCTGTCTTTCTGGGAAGTATTTGCACTGTTAACTTATACTTACCACTAAATCAGCTTCTGTAATGCTTGTTCCAATGACTCAATGTATCACTTGGACAGAGCTCCCAGTAGCATGCTAAATATATCCAGTTCTTGAATAGGACTTTCTTCTAAAATTTACTGCTCACCAAGTGGGGCTGTAACATATTGCCAGAAGTGAGAACAGCATGTGTTACTGGAAGGTTAACTAGTCTTCAGCTGCAGCCTCTGAACTATGGATGATATTGGCAAAGTGTGTTAAGGTCAAATCCCTCTCCCAAAACCATATTTGAAAACGTTTGTAGTGACACAGGTCTTTAAGGAACAGCTATACATCTGTGCGCTTAGAGCTAGGCAACGTGTTAACAAGACAGGAATTGAAGTGGCAAGATAAGTGCTGCAGCATAAATAGCTGTTAAAACAAGGATAGAAAGTCTTTTCTGTTCGACGTGTTTATTATAAATCTGGCATGACATTGATATCTTTCTTTTGAATGAATTTTACTCCACCTTTCAAGTGTGTGAGAGTTTTTGTTTTTTTTTTTTTATTTAGGAAGAAATGAGGGGTACTATTCTTGTTAATCACCCTTTCTGTTTTTAGAGGAGGCAGACTAATTTGTAAATAGGATCATTACAGCATATTTCTGAAGCTGGAACTACAGAAAGTTAGTTTCACAAAAGACTGGGAAAATATGCCAAGGCAGAACTACCCAAGTCAGTGATCAATTCAAGTGTGTGAATCTCTTCACTTATAGGCATGGTTGGGCACTTGTGGCTTCTAGTACTGGTATGTTTTGGGGTTTTTTTTTTCTTTTGGGTTGTGTTTTTGGTTTGTTCTTTTTTTCTGTTGTTGTTGAATTTTACATCTCTGTTAACCCATAAGGTAAATTAAATTGGCTTTTATTTTTCTTCTTGAAAACAAAAAGAGAATTTGATCAATTATTCCCGATCCAACAGTAACTAAAATAAAAGTTCTTCATACTTTACGAAGAAAAAAAAATCAAGTCAATACTGTTTAAGGTGCATGTTCCACTAATACATTAAAAAAAAAAGGAAAAAAAACCCAACAGTAATATATGAAATAGTATGTGCTGTGTCACTTGAGGATTTTTGTTATTGTCAAAATTATTAATATATTACAATTCTTTCAAGGACAACTTTAGCATACATTGTACATCCTACAAAAGAACTATTGATCAGTGTGTTTCTACTCACTAGATCATGAGCAAGTACCTCAAAATAGCTTGTTTTGTCAGAGCTCTCATTTGTGAAATACTGCATAAAGGTGTATATCACAGAGGAAGAAAAAGCTGCAACATCTGTGGAAAAGCTATAAGTTACTGGGAAATGTCCTAAGCTCACTTGAGAGAATAAAAAGTATGTTGCTCTCTTTTCTTCATGTAGAATAACTGTGTAGCTTGGTAAAACACCAAACACATATATGTGTCCAACAGCTGACCATAAAACAGTGTTTTCTGTCAGAGACCCAGCCCTCTCAGACAGCCTAAATATGTCTGATCCTTTGAAAAAAGGTTTAGTGGTTTACAACCATAATTTCCACAAACAAGTATTTGTGAGCATTAATTTGCCATTATGTTACTGAACTTCCCATTGAGAGAGTGATAGTTTTATTTTCTTCCAGTACAGAGCTGATAATAATCATGCTAGAGGAAACTCTTCATCTGGAAGGATAGATATTGGCTTATCAATTTTGTTCTTTATATCAGGAAATGTTTGTTCTCTCCATATTCCAAGCTGACTGAAAAGTACATGGTGGGTTGCTGTGTGCAATCACCCTTCAGGATGATCAGACTTCTGTGGGTTAATCTGGTCTACATCAGCTGAGAGGTCATTGCAGAATTCAGCTGATGTAATAAAGTTGGAAGAAAACGTAATTTCCAGAGTCCAAAATTCAATCTGCCTCTATTGTTTGGCATGTATATGATATTTCTTATTTTAAAATATTTGTAAAGTCACAGAGAGGTAGAATGCTTAGTAGGTTAGACTGGCAAATGTGGAGAAACAGTGTAATAACAGCAGTTCTCATTAGGGAGCAGCTCAGAGGCTGTTGCAAAATGTTGATAAGATGCCTTGAACAGTTGCAAACTTTTGTATCTGACAAAATAGAATTGCAGACAGTATCTCGTAGGAAGAGTGTCTATACCCTATTCTACAAAATACAACTTTTGACAACTGCATTGTGTCTTTACATAATGTTGATTTAGCTGTTGGTCTTTGACCTCTGCTTTTATTTTAACCATATGCAAATCATAAGGATTTATTTTATTTTAAAGCAGTAAAAAATAGCCAGGACACATCACAACTTTCTGACATGTAATTATGAATTTGCAAGTAATGCATTCATTGGGAAACCACCATTTCCTTATCTTCTCCTGTCAACCTTGCAGTATCCCAGCCATCATAAAATTTTGGTTTTAGAGCTTTTCCTGGAATTTAAGTGCTTTGCAGGTTTTTATTCTGTAAAGCACTCCATCATTCTTTCACCAGCTTCCAGAAGTCTAGGATTTTATTTGGAAGTCTTCTTTTCAAGTAGCAGTTAGTTCCTGCCTATTCTGTATTATAAAAGCCAACATTATCAGAGCCTAAGGTGGTGTGATTGCAGGAAGAAGCTGTTTAATACTGAGGTCTGAAAGCAAAGATGTCTTTAGATCTTATAGTGCCTCATATGTGACCACAGATAAGGTATTTTTTAGCAGGGATTTGCATTAATAAAAATTAAAGCTTTAGGATTTCACTTCAAAGGGAAATGTCAATGAAAGCATATCCTCTCTTAGTTGCTTTGGTAGCAGGATATTAACATTGCTAATGTAAAAGTTTATACAGCTAGAGGCTGGAGTCTCTGTCTCTCAGTAGAGAAAAAATAATTCTTAGACCACATCAGAAGTGTGCAGCACTTAAAATACAAAGAAAGAAATGAGGAGTGTCTTTTTCTCAGGAGCAGTAAGCACACAGAATGCATTTATTTTCAAATTGATATATCTATTATTAAAAAAGTTTAATTTTTAATGTATTAATTCCAGACAAGCATTGACATAGAAATAAATATATTAGTCATTATCTGGTAGCTTTTTCAAGCTTTACTGGTGTTAAGTATTATTTTGTCATATTTTTTTGGCATATTCAGTCATTGATTTCAGAAAAAACAACTCTACAGTATAAATCACTGCTTAAAGGACAGAAAAATC
The DNA here is from genome assembly GCF_017590135.1 of Pyrgilauda ruficollis. Taxonomy (NCBI): domain Eukaryota; kingdom Metazoa; phylum Chordata; class Aves; order Passeriformes; family Passeridae; genus Pyrgilauda; species Pyrgilauda ruficollis. The sequence continues at coordinate 14,248,410 of NW_024525156.1, forward strand.
TGTGTGAAGCATAACCTATCAAATACAATTACACGGTAAAATGGATTATTTCATTGATACTAGTCCACAGGAACATCCAATTTGCAAATGTTTAGTGAAGAGATTATTGAATGCAGAAAGTCTCTTTTAGTTGAAAGGAGGAAAAATGGATTGTCAGGTTTTTTTTAATAAAGCATAAGGAGAAGATATGTGTATTGCTATACAATGTTGTTGTGTATATGTTCTTACTGTCCCAAATAATGGAGAGATTTCAGTTCCTTTATTGCAAGAAATAAAAGTAAATAAAACTATCATTCACTTCCTAAGTGGAAGCTCAGTAACATTAATTGTCAGCCAGGCATTGCTCAAACACTCAAAGCATTCATTATTTTTCTGAAATCTTGAAAATTGTTATTAAAAAGTCTGATGTTTTTAAGAGTATCTTCTGGAGATTTTGTATACATGTTAAGCAGGATATGTTATTCTTTTTCAGTATCAGATAGTTTCTTTGCCTGAGTGGATTTGCCTGTGATTAAGGGTTACATGAAGAATATATAACACTAAATGAGATGGAAACTGCAAGCTGGCGGGTTAACCCACTGGCCTGTAGAAAGCAACATTTTCCAAAAGCTGTTATATGTGAGGCTTTCCTGCCTTTTCTAAGTGGTTTTAAAGAATTATTTCTACAGTTATATTTAAATGAACCATAAGACGCTGCTGCCTGATTGCATCACTTTCTTTAAAAAGGTCTAATGGTGAAAATGAACAGAAGCCTAAGTAGGATTTTTATAACATTTCAGTTACTTGTGCCCAAAACTAGGATATAAAAAAGGCTTTGTCCAACAACCATCGAGAAAGAATGCTTGATTTCATATATTTCATTTTTATCACCAAATTTTCTCAGGTTTCCATGGTCGTCCTCCAGAACAGTGTTTCATTGAGTAGCCAAAGAATTACCTCATGCCTAAAAAGTGTCAGTATTTAAATATTCCTGCAAGCAAGTGCAGAAAGAAGACAATGGTACATTTGTGATTTCCCTTCCCCTCTTCTGTACAGTGATTTAATCGCTCACTCAGCTATTAGGAAAATCTGACTCAGTTCCTTTTCTCCCCTGAGAGGATTTGGTCTAGTAATTACAGAAGTGCAATATGTGTCAGAATAAAAAGAATGACTGTCAGCCAAGACTTGCCATTTCTAGGAAAGCTTCCTAAGCAGCATTACAGAGATTCAGAGCCCCTTTTGGCACTAGATTTTACCATTAAAAAAAAAAAAAAATAATTTGACACAACTTCAGTTGGAGAGATCCTGACTTCTGTGTAAAATTTCCCTTAAAAAAAAAAAAAAAATCATTTGACACAACTTCAGTTGGAGGGATCCTGACTTCTGTGTAAATTGTTTACTTTTTGAACCTATTAGAAGGTTAATAAAAGTTCTCTGACTTATAAATGATGAGTAAAATCTCATTCAGCTTTTATTTTACAGAATATAGGTGAGGGATTTGAATCTTGCTTCTTTGTGTTTGTTATTGGATACTTAGTCTATCAACTTGGTATAACGTACATAGATATTAATATGATGGCATAAACACAGCTCCTCCACAAAACCACTCTTAGGAGTGTGCTCCATCCTTAAGCCCTGATCAATAGAGACTGAAACTTAGGTTTTTCAGGTACCTCTCTTTTAGTGGTAACAAGTTGAAGGAAAAAATAAATTCAGAAATATTCTAGAGTTTGAATGTGCTGGTTCCACAGGTAAAATACAGTAAATGTCTTGTATCCAATTGTGGATGTGGAATGAGTTTATTGATCCGACGGCTTGCATTCCGCTTAATTCCAATTCTTTTTAGAGTTATATGGAGAGAGGATTTGACGCTGTATATTTGAACTACTGTGCTGTTGTTCTGATGGAGAAATTGTGATTGAAAAATTCTGAGATGCAATTTTCTCAATTACACATGAAGTTATTGTTACCATATTTCAGGCCAATACACAAAGGCTGAAGTAAAACTCATTTTAAAAAGAAGTCAGCAAATGCTCTATTTCTGCTACCTTATTAGAGGAAAATATGGTTTATCAAAACTGAACTTTCTAATCTCAGTTAGAATTTCTTTATAGTCCCGTTCCTACTACCTTGAAAGTTTTTCATGCTCTAAATTAATTTTTCTCTACCAGCATCTTTCTATCTCAAATTTTAAAAAAAAAATTCTGTTATGCAAATTTTTGTTATTCAGAAAGAAATATAATTTAAAGAATGCAAGTTCTTTCAAAATGTGTCATTCCATGCAACTTTTCTTAAAGTAGTGCACCAAAGAACCAGGATATACTGATAAAGCCTTACTGAAAAGCAGCCAGAACTTTTCATCTGTCTTTTGACATAATTTCTGATGTCTACAAATGGATCATTTATGTCTTAGTTATACTTCAAACAGCTGAGGTGGCAATTTTCAGATCACAGGTAAATTACAAATATCTTTGCCAATTCAGCACATGTGAATGGATGCATGATAATGTTTTTGTTCCTCAGCTTCATGACATTATTTTTAACTAATGAGCAATAAGAGAACGTGAATATAAATTCAAAGCACTTTAAAAATTACTGATATTTTCATGAATACAAGCAGCTGTTGAAATGTTCCTAATTAAAAATATCACTTATCAAGAGTAGCATATTGAAGCCAAGTGGTTTGCACGCAAGCACATTTACAAGACTGCTATGTTCTCTTTTTTCTCTTCACTCTTGAGATGGGTTTGCTTTTTCTTAATACACATAATACTGGATCTGAAATTGTTCAAACTGGAATTAATACTCAAACCCCAATAAAATACATCTTTATTCAGAAAATTCAGAAGAGCAAAGAAGCTATAGAATTAAAATTTTGCCTTACTGAATTAGATATATTGTCTGTCACAGTAGCCATGTCATGTATTTCGTATGAGATACTGGATTAAATAAATTACTTAGTACATCAAATAAATCATCTGGTAAAACATACAATATTAATATTAAATCAAATATGTTTTAGAAATCTGCAGCTTACAGGTAGTTAGAAATATATTCTTTTCTCTTTATTTAAATTCAAATCACTAAACATGCAAGGCGTGCGCCGTCTGGTAAAAGGGAAAAATATTCCTTTGACAGCTTTCTTTGTCTTTTTTATATTAGACTGCTTTATCAACTCTGGTACTGAAACAGTAGAATGATAGTAAATTCAGGACTAATAAGCCTTCTTATACTTTTTAATTGTGAATGAAAATTCTTTGCTAATGAGGAATGTTATGAGACAAACATTTATATGATGCCTATGGTGTGGATCATTGTCATGCTTATTTATTACAATTCTTAATGAAAGGCAGCTTCCTATTACATATGCATGGAAGTCTGCTTTTTACTGTCATGGCAATTTTTTTTACTTAAAGATGCATAATTTCTGCTTAACATTTATGATGTTACACAGACACAATGTCCAAATTTTAGCAGTCACAGTCTTTTGCTGGGGTATGTTTTCATCTTTCTTTTTCTTTAATTTGCTTATTAACTTACAAATCGACTTTTCTACTTTTTTTTCTTGCTTTGTTTAACCTTTGAAGAAGCTATTGTCTTTCTTGGATATTGATCTTGATATAAACCACATATTATGTATATGGAACTCACTTAGCTAACATAAAGCTATTTAGCAATAGATCGTGTTGGGAATTCCAGTCCAAAGAGAACAGAGTCCACAGCACTTTCTCTATTTGCATGAAAGGAGCAAGACATCTGCTGTATTATATAGTACACCTGATATGACTGAGTTTGGTATTCAAGAAGAGCAGTTGCCTATCCAGATATGCTCCTGGTTGTTTCTGATTATAATTTTTAAATATCTCATTGTTTCGAAAAAAAATGGTTTAGCCTCAGTTATTTACTTATTTGTCCTTTGCCACCACATGTTGAGATCCTAACTGTTCTGGTGTTGGCTCAGAATCATGTGGTTAAAGGGAAATGATATGTACATAACAAAACAATATTCAAATATGTAACACTTCAAAATGTCTATCTCATTTATTGACTTAATCTTCCTAAAAAGATACATAAAAGTATATTAAGTATATTAAGATAAATTCTTATAAACTTAGCAACTTTTTCCACTGAATATCCTTTGATGGGAATCAAAATTTTTTACTTCAGGCTGTGGAGAATTCTGTAAAATTGTAATTTTTTTTCTACAGTTATAGGAATTTTGTATTTATAGTGGGTTAGCTTACTCATGACATTTCTCAGTGGGCTTAATCTTTTCTTTCTACATGAATTAGTGTCAAAAAGAGAACCTCTGTATTGACGCTGAAGGCATTGAGACTTCAGAAAGACTTGCACCCCTTTGGTGCTAGAAAAGCCCAGAAAATACTCACTGGCAAGCTGAGAGAGGTAGGCAGAAAAATGAGCAGCCCCCACCCACATCTGATTTTAATGTGGTGTATCACAGAAGATCATTTAACTGGGAGCTGTAATCATCTCAAGTTGTGAGGAAGGAGAAGAGCCCCTTTTAAAGGGCAGTTCACACAAAGTATGGCAGCAAACACTAGTAGTTGCCGATGTTGGCAGAGTAAGAACTAGCAGGTGCCAGAAAGAAGTATGGCCTTCAACAGCATTGTCAACATCTGTATGTACAAGACTGCTGCTGCCCAATTTATGGAGGAAGATTTGGCTTATGGTGGGCAGTTTCAGGTTATTTAACACCAGCATATGACAGTGCAGGTAACTGAAAAGTTTTCAAGGTCAGTTCAGCATTAGCCAGGATGTCTTTATCAGCTATCTTCAACATCTGCACTGCTTTGTCTTTCAGATTAAAGCCTTCAGCTGTTTCCCTTTGGAACAAGAACTACCAACTCTTACAGAGCATTAACAAGTAGTTACAGCACAACACACTGATCTGTAAAGCACTAATGTTTGCTTTGTCCCTTTCTAGGCTGTGTCACACAAAACATCCAAGCAACATATTCAAACACCAAAATACAAATCATTTCATGTCAGACAGCAGAACTGACTCCCATAACATACATCAAGCAGGCTGTAGTTGAACAGCCAATGCAAGACAGAGTCTGACAGATATCACTTCAAGACAACCTCACAAAAACAGGATCGATGCTCTGTTCATAAGCCTAGACTAAAGTTAAATGGAGAAATACAAAAGTAAAAATATATATTTTAAAATAACATTCAGCATTTTCTTCTCTTGTGGACAATTTTATTTGCTTGTTTGTTTAGAGTTGGTTGGTTCATTTTAGATTAAAATATTTTACAAGTTCAGAGAGATGACATAAAAACAAAAAAATGTATCATTTTATTACCTCTTCTGTAAAATGCAAAAGCATACTTCTCCATGAGAAACTGTTCAGATGAATTATTCTTATAGAGATTTACTGCTAATAGCATATAAGGATATTTCTTCTGTGTCTTAAATAAATTCAAGTGTCAGCAAGTGGGTTTTTCATTCTCTTCCTCAGCCACTGACACAAAGAATCAGTATTGCTTGAATTTATTTTCATTTGGACAGGAGAGAGTGTGGAAAGAAAGGCTTGATCTCTTAAGACCAACAAATTCAAAAGCAATATTGTTTTTGTGAAATGACACAACACCATGAAGATCAAGGATTAATTTGAAAATAGGATTTGACAAAAAAATTCCTGTAAATCAGACTGTAGGTCGGGTTAGTACAAACACGCTGTCTGTGTTGGCTCAGTGCTAGGCGGGTACCCACAGAATCACAGAGTCAATTAGATTGAGGAAAAGACCTCTGAGTCTGAGCTGTGACCAGACATCGCGTCTGAGCTGTGACCAGACACAACCATGTCACCTGGACCACGGCACTAAGTGCCACATCCAGTGTTTCCTTAAATACATCCAGGGTCAGTGACTCCACCACCTCCATAGGCAGTCCAGCCCAATGTCCAATCACCCTTTCTGTGAAGAAATTCCTCCTAATGTCCAGCTTGAAAGCCCCCGGGAATGGTGTAAGACTGTGTTCTCTTTTCCCTATTGGCAGGGAATCCTTATAAACTGAGACAAGACCATTGTAATAGATCATTGTTTTACTAGTTTCACATGTAATCAATGCCAGACATAATTAACACATTTCCCATATTTATTAAGGGTGCCTTCCTAAAATTGTATTTCAATACTTTCATATTTTAAAACATTGTGGTTATGTCTAATGGCTAACATTCATACCATTTAATAGAAAATTGGAAATTATTATAATCAAAAGGCATCTGCCTTTAAACTTTCCTGTCCTAGACCACTAACAAACTCAGTAAATATTTTCTGTCCAAAACTTGGAACATTTCTCTAGAGTTTTGTTTCTTAAGTGAAGTTTTCAGAAAGCAGTGGCATACAAAAATATTCACATAGGAATACATAATAATTTAGGTTGGAAAAGACCCTTAAGATTATCGAGCCCAATCATTAGCCTAATACTGCCAAGTCTACCACTAAATCATGTCCCTGACTAAGTTCCACATCTACGTGTCTTTTAAATACCGCTGGGACTGGTAACCCAACCACTCCCCTGGGAAGCCTATTCCAACATCTGACTATCCTTTCCATGAAGAAATTTTTTCTTAATATTCAATCTAAACCTCTCCTGGAATAACTTGAGGCCATTTCCTTTTGTTTTATCACTTGCTACTTAGGAAAAGAAGCACCCCCCACCCCCCACCCTAGCACCACCTACAATCCCCTTTCAGACAGAGAGCCTTTTTTACAGGCTAAACACCCCCAGCTGCCTCAGCTGCTGCTAATCAGACTTGCGCTCCAGATCTTCTCAGATTCTTCTCCAGCTCTGTTGCTATTCTCTGGACACCCTCCAGTACCTCACTAGTGCCAAGCACAGGGAAACAATTCCTGCCCCGGTCCTGCTGGGAACACTATTGGTGATACAGGCCAGGATGCTACTGGCCTTCTTGGCTGCCTGAGCACATGCTGGCTTATGTTCAAACAGCTGTCAAACAACATCCACAGATCCTTTTCTTCTAGACCACTTTCCAGCTACTCTGTCCCTAGCCTTTAGGGCTCCATGGGGTGGTTGTGACACAAATGGAGGACCTTCACCTGGTACTTCACCATGTTTAACGTCGTACATCTGGGCTTGGTCCATAGATCTATCCTGCCAGTATCGCTCTGCAGAGCATTCGTACCTTCCAGCAGATCAACACTCCTGCCCAATGTGGTGTCGACCGCAAACTCACTGAGGGTGTTCTTCATCTCCTTGCTAAGTTAATTTCTAAAGATATTACACACAACTGGGCCCAACACTGAGCCCTGGGGATGCTCACTAGTGACTGGCCACCAGTCCAATTACCACCACTCTCTGGGCCTTGTCATCCAGACAAGGTTTTACCCAGCAAAGTGTACACCCATTGAAGCCTCTAGCACTCAGTTTCTCCAGGCAAAAATATTGTCAGAAGCTTTACTAAAGTCCAGGTCAACAATATTCACCAACTGGATGCAAGCAGGACATGCCTTTCATAAATCCACAGTGGCTGGGCCTGAACTCCTGTTTGTCCTGTGCATGCTGTGTTCTAGCACTCCAGGTGATCTGCTCCATGACATTATCCTGAGCCAAGGTGAAACTGAAAGACCTGTAGTTTCCCAAAACTTCCCTCAAGTCCTTCTTCTAGATGGGAATAATATTTTCCAGCCTCCAATCAACTGGGACTTCTTCAGTTAGACAGGACTTCTGATAAATTATGGAAACCAGTTCACTGAGCACTTTTGCCAGTTCTCTGAGTACTCATGTGCATATTCCATCTGGTCTCATAAAACTGTGTGTGTCTAACTGGTGTTGTAGTTTGCTGACCATTTCCCCTTGGATTCTGGGACTTTTGTTCCACACCTTTTCCTTTTTCTCTAGGATGACAGACAGCTCAGGGAGCTGGGAACCCTGACAGCAACTTACTCTTGAAGACTGAGTCAAAGTAATTAAGTACCTCAGCCTTTTCCTCATCCTTTGTCACTGTGCTTTCCTCTGTATCAAACAAAAGATGAAGATTCATCATGGTGATAGCTGTCCTTCCAAAGGAAAAAAAAAAATCTTTTCCAGCCAAAGTTCTCTGTTTAGACCTTTTTCCCCACTGGCTTCTTTTGCTGCACAGGAGGATGGACTGTTTATGTATCAAAAGTAGTGGTTCATGCAGTCTGGAAAATTATTTGATTTTTCAAGCGTAAAGTGAGTAATCACCAGTTCCTGTTTTCTACAGAACTGTCATAGTTACCATCACAACATAAAGACTAAAATAGATGCGAGAAATAAGCACTAGGTGCTAAGCACATATTTAGCCTTGCACACTTCTCAGTTTTCCACAAAGATGTGATGCAGAGAAATATTCCCTTTTTCCCCCCACTTTCTGTGAAAAGAGGGCTTTAACAGATTACACAATATTTCAAATTTGTTGAAACAAAAAAAAAAATGCAAAGATTCTTCAGAATTATATCCTAGAGTCCAACCTATCGAAACTCATCTCGTGCTGGATGAAAGAAGATGTTTCAGGAATTTATTTTCCTCTCTTTAAGTTAAACACAAGAGAAATTGGACCCTTAACCTTTGATATTCAAGTGGTATATACCTCCTGAAGTGCTAAAAGTAAAAGGAGGTAAATAATATTTTCACAATCATAGTTTATACATTTGACTCTCTGAAAAAGAAAGAAAAAAAATTAAATTTTAGGTCAAAATTTCAAAGGCATCCAAAACAATAATTCTCATTTTTATTTTGCGTGTGGATTTTCTGGGTTTCTTTTGCATGTTTTTTAAATTTATCTAGCCAAGTTGCAATACTAGCTTTTGGGTGGTTATGCATTTGTGAGGTGAGTACCATCCCAAGTAGTATACCCTGTCCAAAGATAAATTTAAGAACCACTTCATTACATTTTTAAAAGCCTAACTAATTCAGAAGGTTCCAGTTCTCAAAACTGCTCATAAGAAGAAAGTATTCCAGAATTATTAATTTGACATTTGAAATAAAACAATTTAGTATGTCAAAGATAGACATGGATCAGATTTTCAATGTTGTAGCTGCTTCACTTTCAGTAGCATTTTAGAAATTAATATCTGCTGGGCAATTGATCTATAATTTTCCCAACAAATACACTCTTTCAGTCATGGGTAATAGGTGCTGAAATTCTATGGTACTAATACAAAATATGCTGAAAAGTAATTTTTGCATCATGGACATTATTTTATTAATGACTTCAAATAAAAATTCCTAAATCTGTCAGACCATGACACTCCAGTGTGCTGGAATTATTATGTGTGTAAAATAATTTACAGGCATTTTTGGTCTGAAGGATTTAGCATTACAGAATGGTTTTATCTGTTATCTTCATATTGTATTCAAAGAACTAAATGAAACATCTTTGATGTTGAAATATACCCTAGGATTGTGCCACTCAGTGTTTTTACTTTAATCAATCCCAACACACATATCTGACTATACTAGATCAAACAAATTGAGCTTTTGATTTAGTTTTAATCTAGCGAGGCTGAACAAACTACATTTATTTCACCTTACTCTATTGTTGAAAATGTGCAAATGGACAACCAGATGGCATAATTTTGCAAAATTTTTAAGACACATCTGCAGCATAAAAAAAGAGTTCATAAAGTTTCCTATCCTCTGGCATGTATGTCAATTCATTCAAGTAAAAATTGGCACAGAAGCTACTGTTTTTCTACATAACTATTGATTTTTTAAATGTATAAATGTCAAATCTCAGAATAAGAAATGGCACCTTTTAAGTATAAACGCAATTAATCCTATCTCTTTTTTTCTTTATTCTTTCTAATTATTTTGTAACTGAAGGTTCTGGAGAAGGCATAACAAAGATAAAATCCCTTAAGATGCATAAATTTACAAATACACTTTGTTTATTTCAGACAAAATAAATTAATTATAAATAGTATATATTCTAAATTACACTTTTCATCAAAAAAAATTGAAGCTTCCACAGTAAGCCAGTAAGGCATCTGAATGATTGAAATGCTCTTTAAGGAAAGACAGTAATCAGCCTCCAGCAAACACTTGTCCATACAGGTGAAATGCTAATTTTGGTTGTAACTAGCTGCATAGGGGCATCTCTGGGATGGGAAGATTTTCCACCCAGGCTGGTAATTGAGGCAGACAATGAAACACCCATGTACTGCCTAGCAGTGGGTTTTGACAGGGACTTTCTGAAATTTCCACCAGGAGAGATCCTCCAAAAATTTGTCAAATTATTTTTCTGCAGCATTCTGGCCAAAGGCAGCTGTCAGTTCAATCAGCCACTCAAGGCATTAATGACCAACTATTCTGCACATGTGCAAACACTCCACCTAAGTTAAACATCCAATAAGAATTATACGTACTCATTGTACCCAGAAGTACAGGACAGGTCTCCAGACATTCTCAGACATCTGAAATTTCTGCTGAGTATATAGTGATATTGTAAAACTGCAGAGGAGAGGTGAAGTAAAAATACCTTTCCTTGACTTTTCCTCCTTGAACTTTGATCTTCAGTGGGTGGCCTGTTCCATAACTAGTCCCTCACATCAACTGAAGTCCCATTGTCACATAATGGTACAAATATCAACCCCTGTAGTTAGCAGAGACATATTTCTTCGTCTGCTTCAGCATCAGCTGAGCAGCAGGCTCTAGGAACCAAGAAACTGGGAAAAAATGAGCTATTTTATAAGCCAGAGCATTCAATAAGCATCTGAAAATACTCTCTCAATAGTCCTGGTTTAGGACAAATTTGGGAGAAAACTCCAAAAGGGTCCTTCCAGAATGCAGACTCAAGCCCCTCCCCATAGTGGTCTGGGGAAAGATTTCCGTGGAGAATGTTGGGAAAAACCTGTTTATTGAACAAGCAAAGTATTCACAAATATAAAAAAATTAATAATATTAAACAATAAAACCTCTTGCTGTTCTGAAGAGATGGAAAATTCAGAAAGTCCTTGTTGTGGAGTGCAGTTCGACTCGCTCAGTCTCTTATTGGTCCCTCTGGCACCAGGCCCCCGTGGGCCACAGGCATGAGCTCCTCGTGTTTTCCTAGTTTTTCAGTCCAGAGCAGGTTTGAACAGTTCCAAGAAAAAGAAAAGCTAAAGTCCAGGGAACTTCTCTGCCTCAGCTAGCGAGAAATTAACTGAAAGCAAAGGAGAGCTCTCTCCCACATGTCTGTGCTGCAGACAACACAGCCTGGAAGGAATGTGGAGGAGTGAATGCAGTTCCTGAAAACAAACTGTGAGCTGCTTTTTACCCCTCCTTTGCTCTCAGAACCAGTCTTAAAGGTGTAAAGCATTTCTGGGCTAAACAGATCAGAATAGGGATATGATTCAGCATCATAAAGTCACCCCAGGACAACTATGAGCCATGCTGAAGGATTACATCTGCAGGAGAAGCAGTGAGGCAAGCACACTGAATCTGTTATGCAGTCTCTGTCAATAAAGTCTTGTATGTGTGATGAATTTCTAGATAGCAAGTGTGGAGTAGCTCATAATGATTATGTTTCAATAGGGTGCAGACAGATACCTACTTTTCTGTCCACATTCGAGGGCAAGTGGACAACAGTCTGTGCCACTGTGCATGAGCTCAGGTTTCCTGTGCCTTAGCAGGGCCTGTGCCTGCAAACACAATTATGTTTTATGTTATTTGACACAAATATGTCTACCTTCAGTTCTTCCTGTGCACAAACACTGAGTGCACTTATAAGGTGGTATTCAGCTCCTCAATACCACACTTAGCTCCTAATGTAGAAAACAAAGCACCCATGACAGGCACTGGGGATTTAGTCAATAGCACTGGGGGGCTTGGAAAGATATTCAGCTCATCTCAAAGATATTTTTCAAGCCATATCTACCCAAAAAAAAAAAAAAATTAAAAAAAAATTTTAAATCTCCGTTTATTTAAGTGGTTTTCTTCTCAATATTCCCTAGGGAAAAAAAAATAATATTTGACCAATAACAAAAGCGGACAATTCTGTACTGCTTCCTTTACCAACCAGTTTTTTTTAAAATTTTTTCTCAAGTAGAGAAAAACTACTATAAAAATAATTTACCTTCTTTTTCAGTGGCTTCTGGTATGTGATATATTTTCTTTTTCCCATCAGAGAAAGGGAAAATAAAATGTTAAGAACTCCTCATGGTCATTTTCCATTTAAACTGCATGCTTTACATTACAAAAAAAATTTCTGTTATAGAAAGGTCAGCACAATTCAGGAGCTATGAACTATAAAGTTCTAGGTGTATGTAAAGGGTAAAAAATATATTTTAAGTTTTCCTTGAATTTATGTTAATTGCTCGTTAGTTTTTGAATCAGTTTTGTACAGGTCTGATACGTCAAGTCTCTGTGAAAATTCCTTTATGAGCCAGCATTGTACAAAATGAGAAAGTGGCTTCATCATGTTTACAGAAACTGGAAATCCAGGAGGATGTCCAAGGTTTCTTGGAAGTAATCATCCAAACAGAACCACAGTGTCAGTGTGCAAAAAATATAGAACATTTTCTAACTATAACAAATCTGGTTGGATCAAATTTTAAGACAATTTAAATTAAACTAGACTAGTTCTTTATTTACCTTTGCTATCTGTATTTTTTTGCATTTTTTGGTAATTTCCTCTGACCTGTACCATTGTTAATGAACAACGAAGGGACCATTCCTTGCACCCCAAAGATGACTTATTCAGAATGTAATTACCAAAACAATTTGGTAGCATAAACTGGGAAAACAGAAGACACAAGATTTTTTTTTTTTTTGCCTGTGCCTACAGAGACTTACTTTCAGATCTGTCTAACTTCAGCAGATATGTACAATTCACATATCTATCTTTCTCTTATATTGATGAGCTTCAAGATTTTCAGGTAATTCTTTTCCAATTCAGTTACAATTCCTCTTCTATTCTAGACACAGAAGGTCGACCTACTGAGGAATTTTATGTAATGCATGAAAGGGAAGCAGTGTGTAGCAGCTAGCAGAGAATGTAGTCTCCAGAGAGAACCTCGGCTCATGCCATGTCATGATTCATGTTTCCCACCACATGCCCTATTCTGCAGGAACCTCCCTGTACTATGCAGTCTGACCTGTGAATTCCTCTTATCACATGATCCAATATGCAGCATTGCTTGCACTGGACTGGAATATTAAATTGATTGATTCACTACACCGTTATCTTCAACTTAGCCTGAATTAAATTTTCTATGCTGTCTTGAAGCATAAAGGGTACAAAAATTTTCTGGATCCATGATAATATTTTGTCTTTTCACTGTAGCTGATTGATCTCTCAGATGCTGAGAACTTTGATCTACCAGAAAGCAAAACTGCAATATAATCTTTGAATGTGATTTTCACTTATCTGCACCTGGTATTGCCAAAACCCAAATTCCTTATCTGGTAAAAACAGAAGCAATTTAAAAGACTAGCAATTATAATACTGTATATATTTTTATTTCTTATTTGATGTTTACACTCTTTCCCTAGTAGTCTGATTTACTTGCAGGCACAATAAAATGAGGACATCAAAAGCAGACAAGCTTCTTCATGAGCCAGGTAATGACTATACCTAATTCCTCATACTTATAGGATGCAATTTAACATTTAACTTTCTACTTGAAGAACAGTGTAAACTTTAATTTTCCAACTTCTCATGTTAGCACACTCTCATCTCTCTTGGCTCCTTCTTGAGCATTATCTGCTTCTAAAATGCCTCAGTTTTGAATACCAAATTCATTTATACATGTCTTGCAGTGAGATGTAGATGTAATGACAATATGTTGCTTTTAGTTGATTGCCATCAAATCTGTTTCCAAAGATTCATGTCTGTGTAGATGTTCATGACAGCATCCTCAATGACCTATTTGTTATGCCAAAGATCCCACTGTGGATGTTCAGTAGATTGAGTCTCTTGAGTCCCACAGTATCAGACTTGTGAGAGGCATCTGCATATATTTCAGGACTGGCTTTGTCCTCTGTGGCCAAATATGTATCCTACAAGAAGAAAATCATTCTCTTACTCCATCAAGACAAATTAGACCTTGTGGCCTACACGGTCTACTGACTTTGTTTTTGTTTCATGTCTCACCTTGCTTCCCTTACACTAGGAAGTTGGTCACTGGGAATATACAAAAAAAAAATGCAGAAAAGAAATCAGTTATCCATGTTCTTTTAAAGTCTTTGTATGGCCAAAATGTCACCTTTGGCATAGCTCAAATATATAAAGTAATAAATGCCATGAACATTTTCTTGCTTCACTGCTCTTCCTGTGGCACAGGCAGATTTCCCTAGGAGCCCAGAGTCCTAGAGCTCCATACAGGGATGATTTGCTGGGATGGCTCTTTCTAAGCCTCTGCAAACAGCTTCCTCCTACTTTTCTGCAGCAGTGCCCCTATAGCCTTTAGCAAAACCCCCTCCATTTACCAGAAAACTTCTGTTTGGTTTTTTCTTGCAAAAACTTACTCTTCATCACTTGTAGGTGTGGAACCGGTAACCAGGCGATGTCTACGCATCAAACCACCTCTGGTAGGAATTTTCTTCTTTGATCCATACAGAAAATGTACAGACTTTTTCTGGCATTAAAATCTGGCTTAAGATATCCCTGCCATTTTGGGTGATTCATCTTTGCTCTTATCACTTTTATATTTTATTCAACCTTATTTATTTCACTCCTTATGAAGACAGAACTAGTAGTAGCACAGTAAAGTTTTGTGGCAAAACTACACTTTAAAAAAAAAAATTAAACACTGCAGTGGGATAGGAGATTTCAAATTTTATTTCAACTTGCTATAGTTTGAGAAAATTAGGTGGAATTACGCATTTATATGAGGTCATGTTTAGTAAAGCCTAAGCAGTTATTACTAATTTTTAATTGTCTAAAAACCCAAATATGTCAGTATAACATCTGCACTAGTATCTATTGCTTGTCTATTCCACACTGGAAAAATATCTTTTCAGGAGAAGAGGAAACAAATAATTAAGCTTTTTTCAAAAGATAAAGAAATCTTATTATTTAACAGAAGTAATGTAATAGTCTCCCATTGTCCAGTTGATGTTTCATGACTGCTCAAAGCTATCTGACCAAGGAATGCTACTTGTGTTTGTGTCTCCTAAATGTATTTGATGGCATAAATGTTAAAATACTTTTGAATTAATAAAGTTTTTATGTCAGTCTGTTCATGTAATGAGGAATTAACATTTAATTTTCAAAATAATGAATTTGATATCAGTACATGATGGCTGAATTTATTTTCTGTTTTCTAAGAACAGCATTTCACGTCTACTCTCCATCTGCCATTCATTGTGTGTAACTAATTTCTTGTAAAATACAAGAATTACTCAACTGTAGTAACAGTAGTTTACAGTATCAGGCAGGACTAGCACAATTTTGAATGGTCATATATTTTTGATTTTTAATTTGGTCATTACTTAAGTTCATTGTGTATTCTCTGCACAGATATGCTATTGTTATTCTTTACATTTAAATGTGATGGTATTTCTTTGCTAAGACTTGAAGTATTTTTGTTTAAAGGAAACCAGTGAAGTAGCTCAAGTTGAACAAAATTATATTATCTCCTTTTCCCTTTACACAGACCTAAATGGGCTTTAGTTAAATACTCTAGTATTGAGCAGTCACTTGTGTTTGACTAGGTTTGCGTTCAGAATATAAAGGTGTTCTATGTGTCCTGTATTTGGGGAATTGTCTTATTTGGATAAATTGTATTAGATTGCCTCAGTTCTGCTTGCTCCTTCACAATAAAAGTTTCACCTACCTTATCAGCTCATAATGATCCCTTTGGTTTCACATGCTGAAGCTGTAGTGTGAAGATTTTATTCTGACCAGGAAAGAGTTCTGCCTCCTCAATGTAACAAGTGCAGAGATCAAATCAGACCTTTAAATATGCATCAACAATTTTCACATGATGGAACTCTGGTTCATGCCTGTAAACTTACAGCATCAACTGTTATCAGATGCAGGGGATCACTTCTGGACAAAAGTTGATCTATCATATGCAAATATGTATTTAGCTACTTTTATTGGTACACTAAACAGTTATTTTTCAAAACATGTCTTCCTAAGAAGGTATTTATTAGAAAACCTCCATAATTGCAAGGCATATCTTTACTAAGCCAGCATATACTACAATGCTCATAACGATATGTTGACTGAGATTTTTATAACATAATTAAGTCCCCAATCTGATTTTTTCTTCACTACAGTAGTAATAATATTTTCTGTGGTACTTTTAAAAATAATTATCAAGTATGTTAAACCTAAGAAATACTTACACCACAACCTGAAATGAAATGCACAGATTTATTAGCAGTGTTTACATATTGATGCTCATGACATTTAATTTGAATATGAAATATTAATCTGACTTTGACCCTCTTGATTTCTTGGAGATCAATTTTTGCATCAGTAATTTCATTCTCTAGCCTTCTTCTCTTCTGTGTAAATTTTTTATTATGAACCATCACGTTTGGGTGGATGCTGAATAAATATGACAATCAATTTGTAGACATTGGTACCCAAATTTTTAGAACCTTATACAATGAACTGCTGAATATTCTACTTAAGTTGAGGAAATTATTCAATTTCAAGAGCAATAATTAGCTCCTTACTGAATAGACAAAGCTACACCAATGAGCAAGTTTTGCATTCATGACAAGGTTTTTCATATCATCCCTGAGGAAGCTCTTATTCTACTGCATCAGAGTGCAATACTGGGTTGATTCAGCATTAGCACATACATTCTTACTACAAAATAGACAAAAAAAATTGAAATCACTTCTAGACTAGCTAGACACTGATAGTATTTCTATATTTTATAGTACTATGTAGCAACCTTAAGATTGGAAGTTTCTTGGTTCTTATTTCTTTCTTTCCCTCTCTTACACAACCTAACAATTTAATAAATTTTGGAGCATTTGGTTTCTGACTAAATTGAATGGAGTAGATCTTTTGCTTTTTTAAAGATGTTTCTTAGATCCATATGTATTCAGCATAGCTTTGAAAATCCCACTGCAAGAAAAAGGTGCTCCTTTGACAACACAATATGTGCTGCCCTGGTTAATTTCCAGTACTGGCAGCTGAGGCTGGGTCTGCATGGCCTTTGTTGGGTATTTGTCATTTGTTCAGGAATCACACAATGACAGAATGGGTGAGGTTGGAGGGGACAACTAGAGGTCACCCAGTTCAGCCTCTCTGCTTGAGCAGGGTCTCCTAGAGCATGTAAATCAGGGTTGTGTCCAGATGGCTTTTGAGCATCTCCAGAGAAGGAGACTCCGCAATCTTTCTGGGCATCATGTTCTAGTGCTGATACCCATAAATAACAGAAGTTCTTCCTCATGTTCAGGTGGAAATCTCTGTGTTCCGGTTTGTGCCTGTTGCCTCATGTCCTGTTACTTGGTATGACTGAGAAGAGCCTGAATTGATCCTCTTGACACACTCCTTTCAGATACTTATAGACATTGAAGAGGTTCCCTCTCAGTTTTCCCTTCTTAAGGCTGAACAGGCCAAGTTTTGTTAGCTTTCCCTTGCAAAAGAAATGCTCTAGTTCTCTAATCATTTTCACAGTCCTCTGCTGGACCCTCTCCAGGAGCTCCCTGTCTCTCTTGTACTGAGGAGCTCAGAACTGGATACAGCACTCCAGATGTGGCCTCACCAGGGCTGAGCAGAGGGGCTGGATCACCTCCCTCAACCTGCTGGCAACAATGCTCTTCCTAATGTACCCCAGGATACCTTCTTGGCCACAAGGACACACTGCTGGCTCGTGGACAGCTCATTGTCAGCCAGGACGCCCAGGTCCTTCTTGGCAGAGCTGCTCTACAGCAGGTCAGCCCCAAGCCTGTCCTGATGTGGTTATTCCTCCCCAGGGGCAGGACCCTGCTTTGGTCTTTGTTGAATCTCAGGCAGTTCTTCTTTGCCCATCTCTTTGACCTGTCCCTCTGAGAGGGGCTGCACAGCCCTCTGGGGTATTGGCCACTCCTCCCAGCTTTGTGCCATCAGTGAACTTGCTGAGGAAGCATCCGCCCCTTCGTCCAAGTCATTAATGAATAAGTTAAACAGCACTTTACCCAGTACTTAGGCGACATCACTAGTCACAAACTTCCAACCAGACTCTTCCACTGGTCACAACTCGCTGAGCTTTGCCATTCAGCCAGTTCTCAAACCACTTCACCAACCACTTATCGAACTCACACTTCTGGAGCTTGCCTATGAGAATATCATGGGAGACAGTATCACCTATGAGAATACCAGGATTTAAGCAAGGGTACTCCTGAAATAAAATCTGTTACAAATACTGTTGGAAGCAGAACAGTCTGTCTTAGTCACTGCTGGACAAAGTGAAGTGCAACTTCATAAAATGCCATGCACTGAATCTTTAGTACAAAGTAGTGTAGATCTGACAGAAGCGGGCTTAGTTACAAGGCATACAATGGCTCAGAAGCTGTATATTAAACTTTTAAATGTTGCCTATGCTCTTCCTAGAATTAACATTGCACAGTATGTTATCAAGCTATTCTGAGAACATATATATCTGAGCATTGTATTAGCTCAGATATTAGCTGAAGTAAAACCTTCCCCAGAGAGTTTACTATACAGCCCCACAGATGTGCAACAAACAAAATAGAGACAGAATCACGAGTGTCAAGATTGCATGAGAGTTACACTTGCTTGCATCCCTTCAATCAGTAGCATCAGCAGTGGTCTAGCTCTAGCCTGATGATGGCACCCATATAACAGATTTTCTGTTTACCACCTCTTTATCAAAATCAATGTACAATGGTAAATTGTGGTTGTGCAAATAGAGGGATAAGGTCTTTCTTGCAAAATTCAAATAATCACCTGTCTTGCAGTCTCTTGGAGAAATCTGCATAATTTCTTTATTTTTAAGTCTGAAGTTGTTTTTTTATCAGTCCCTACTCAGTAAAGGACTTTTTCATACTCAGTTCCTCTTTGAATTAAGCTAAATAAAAGTCTTCTTTTAGCTTGTATGGGCTAAATCACTCTAGATTTAATCTAGGTAGCCTAGGTGTCAGGAGCAGCGAAGATGTGGCTCACAGATTCCTGCATGAAACTTTCAAAGGCATTGGTCTGTACTCAGAGACATGAGCAAACCAAACATTTCTGTTTGTACTGTTGCTTAAGCAGATCGTATACTTGCTGTAGCTTTCATAGAGAAAACTTTCAAGTTAAATCAGCAGGACTTGAGCAGATGCTGATTGTCAAATATACACCTAACCATTTTGCTAGTCTAGGGTGTGGAAATGAGGAC
Source organism: Pyrgilauda ruficollis (assembly GCF_017590135.1). Taxonomy (NCBI): domain Eukaryota; kingdom Metazoa; phylum Chordata; class Aves; order Passeriformes; family Passeridae; genus Pyrgilauda; species Pyrgilauda ruficollis. The sequence goes on from NW_024525156.1 coordinate 14,267,667, forward strand.
ACAGAGCTGATCTGTGTCAGAATAATCTCCATAGCTCAGAACAACTGCTGAGGAAAGCAGCTGCTACAGGCATCATTTGTCATTTTGTTCCAGAATTAGCATATTACAACAAGTCTTCAAATTAAAAACCATTAAAAATCCACCCCAAAACTCCACTAACATACATTAAATATATTAAGGGGCTGTTCTTTAGGGTCTACAAATGCTAAATTTCATTCAGTGAGAACTACCATTGCATTTCTGTCTGGGCTGGGGCCTCTGGAGCTGCTGGAAGTGACTATACACTAATTACCAGCACACTAGTAAAAATTTTGTACACATAAGCATATTTTATAGGTTTTCTTCAGATGTAACAATACCTGAATGCTGCCCAAATTAAGTTGAAAGCACATAACACAGAATCTGCACAGAACATATTTGCCCAGCTAGCTAAATTCAAATCCATGCCTGTGAATGCAGAAATAATCATCATCTTTAGAATAGATGTTTATGCTGTTTTCATACTCTCCAGACATTCTGAATTAGGTTGCCAAGACCTCATCTTCTTTTGCTATTCTGCGTCTTGTCACATGAGGGATCGTAAACAGAGTAATGTTACTTAAAACGCCATCAATGTGATAAAGCACACCAAAACAAGTATTTCAAATTACATTTCTGCAGATAAGTGCAGGTCCCTTTTCAAAAAGGTCTAATACTTACTGGCTCACTGACTTCTGGGAAGCTGATAGTTTGGACTTTCCTTGGATATTTTCTGTTTTCTTTAGATAGGTTCCTTCTAAATCACCGTTCACATAGCCATGGTTTTTAGAGTCTACAGAGACGTTATTAAGTCTTTCTATTCCACATAGTACTCTGCTGGGGTTTGTTACCTCTTATTAAGAGTTTGTTGATTGCTGGGGTGGAAGAGTCAAAAGTCTTGACTGCTGATGGATGGGCTTCCATAGTAGCCTATATATACACAAAAGGTAGAAGTCACACTGGAACTTCTGCTCTTCCCATTATCACAACGATCATTGTTACAAAAATAAAATAAACACTCTACTGTGCAAGACACTGGAAGTTGATAATAATGTATAGAAAGGAGTAATCCCTTGCAACAACCTCCAATAGTTAGGGAGTTATTTTTGTGTAAAAACTTTTGAAACACTGTCATTTCCCAGGTTTTACTATGGTGAAAATATTTACTATTAATGAGTTATAATAATAAAAATTGTAAAGTTTTCTTGGAAGAACCCAGGATTATGTACCTACTTCATTTGAAGAACAGTTATGCTAATTTTTAATACTGCAGTAAAAATGTGCTAGTTTGCAGGCTGCTACGTTATGTTTGGCCAAAAAAATGATCCTTGATGCTAGAATTTAGAAATACTGAAAAATATTTTAAAACATACTTGGCTATAGATGTTTTGGTGAAATATTTCTTGAAAATAATTAAAAGTTGAAATTACAAAATTGCATTCTTATGCACAAAAAACATGGCTACTTTATGTATTTAGTCCACCAAGTTTTTTTTAAATCTTACACTATAACTTAACATGCTACAAATCATAGGATTGTCAGACATCATTAAAATACATAATGTTAATACACACAGTGACTAAAAGTACTTTGTTTACGTGCATGAATTCTAGACTTTCTATCCTACAGCCGAACAGTTGCCTCATGATAATGTAACATCTACACACCTCTTTAAAAATATTGCTGTCTCTCACTCCAGGCTGCAGTTGTTTCACCTCAAACATGGGTTTGAAGTTTTAGTGTATTTGATAGGGATGAGAAAGGTGATATTACTTCACTAAAGGCTTTTGTCCTCACACATGTAACTAAAATTTTTGTTCATACTGTTCCTTCTGATTGTGTCTTGTTTTTATAGCATTTCCTGCAGCCATATCAAATAAAACTTTCTCCATGTTTGTTCACTCACAGTGTTGTTGCAAGCATTTTTTTTTTCTTGATATTTTACTCTGGGCATGTTAAAACTTCTACTGGAACCATTCACTGATATGTCTAGTATAATGAGTTAAGCTTCAACTTTTTCTTCCTAGCTTATGTCTTTTCCCCCATCTCTCAGTCCCCTTTCAGCCATAGAAAGCAATCCTTGTTCCAGTATTCCTATATTTCAACCATGAAAATTCTTTCCTTTTATCATGCATGCCACCCTCCACTTTGAAAAGGCTGACCCATCTATGCATTTTTTGTATTATTGTCTTTCAAATTTTTTCTCATAACTCTTCTAAAATCACACAAAGAAATATAGAGTTTGCAGTGTTTCAAGCTGCTCTTTGTGCAGGGATCAGGCTGTATTATAGTGAATAATTGTTCTCTACTTTTTCTTTCTATTTCCCCATCTATCTTTATTCATATTTTCTTCTCTTAAACAAGTCTTTCAGCTTTGAACTTTTTATATGCAATGACTAGCACAAAATCCACAACTGGAGTTCACATACATTATCTAAACATGATGCAATAATGATAAATAATGTTTTGTTGCTCATCCATTCGAAATCGCGGCCGCCCAGAACCACCTTTCCCCGTGTCGGGGCAGAGACACATAACAGCGGACCCCGACAACAATAAGGAAGACCTTGTATGGAACATAGGCATGGGGAGGCATGTGCCACAATGGAAGGCATTAGAGTCCAGTTGTGTTTTCCTAGTGGAGAAGGCTCAAGTGGGAAGGGTTGCATCCTGCACATCAGTATCTCCCTGACATTGGCAGCTGTGCTACTGCATTTTATTGGGATCCTTCTGGCAAAGTGGAATGAGAACATCTTCAGAAAGCAGTCTGCTTACCAGCTGAGGGAGATAGGCACATTTCTATCCTCAACAATTCCTCCCTCAACTTATGGTTGGGATCATATCTCAAATATCAGTGTAGAAAATATACAACATGGGAAGTAAAGGGAAAATAGGTGTTGGTGCTGAGCCATACAGCTACGATCTGAGAAATCTGGTTACACAGCTCGTGGAGTCTCAGATGCTGGATCTCATTGGCATAGAGGTATTTATGTTCATAAGAGCCCGTCTAATGCTGTATTTTAGAATTCTGATGACAAAAGTTGATAACCTACCAATGTTTTACCTGTTTCTAAACAGCAGTTTCACAGCACCAAGGTTTTTCCCCACTCTTTCCCAGTGGGTAGACTGGGAATGCATGAGAATTTTGACACAGATACAGCCATCAGAAATGACTTGAATGTGTAAAAGGGTATTCCATACCATATGTTGTCATGCTCAGCGGTAAATTCTCAAGGAATGGAGAAGGAAAGTAAGACATTTGTGGTTATGTTGTTGGTCTTCCCATCTAGGAAATAACTGGACATCTGTCTGCCAATGGGAAGCAGTGAATGAATTCCTTGTTATGTTTTTTCTTGCATGTGTAGCTTTGCCTTTTATCTCCACCCACCAGTTTTTCTTGCCTTTACCCTTCTGACCCTCTCTCCTATCCTAATGCCCATGAGTGAGTGACTGAGTGGGGACTTAGCAGCTGGCCATAGTCAGCCCAACATAAATGCAGAGAACCCTCCTGTGGAATGGGCAACAGATAATTTCAGAGCTTGTGTAATGTGATAAAAGTGGAGGCCAAAAGTGGGCAATGACTGTGAAAATTTGCAACAGACTACCACTTGAGAGCAGGGGGGCAAAGCCTCCTTTAAAATAACCTCAAAATAACACGTCCTGGATCTCATGAAGGGCTTTACCTGACATTTGCTGAAAGGAAAACTTGGAGAGGATCAGATTTCTGGAGTCTGTTGGGGTAAATTTTGATGCAGGTTTTGGATAGCCAAACTAGAGAAAGCGCCCTGCTGCATCTACTGCTCATGCAAAAGAAAAGTTGTTATGGATTTTAAGATCAATGGCATCCTTTGCTGCAGTCAAGGTGCCATTGTACAATTTTAAATTACTTTGTAGATAAGAATTAATAAACAGAACTGAAGACCGAAAATCTGAGAGTCCAGACTCTTCCTTCAAAATTGCGGCCGCCCAGAACCACCTTTCCCCGTGTCGGGGCAGAGAGAAATACTTTGTAGATAAGAATTAATAAACAGAACTGAAGACCGAAAATCTGAGAGTCCAGACTCTTCCTTCGAAATCACGGCCGCCCAGAACCACCTTTCCCCGTGTCGGGGCAGAGACACATAACAGCGGACCCCGACAACAATAAGGAAGACCTTGTGTGGAACATAGGCATGGGGAGGCATGTGCCACAATGGAAGGCATTAGAGTCCAGTTGTGTTTTCCTAGTGGAGAAGGCTCAAGTGGGAAGGGTTGCATCCTGCACATCAGTATCTCCCTGACATTGGCAGCTGTGCTACTGCATTTTATTGGGATCCTTCTGGCAAAGTGGAATGAGAACATCTTCAGAAAGCAGTCTGCTTACCAGCTGAGGGAGATAGGCACATTTCTATCCTCAACAATTCCTCCCTCAACTTATGGTTGGGATCATATCTCAAATATCAGTGTAGAAAATATACAACATGGGAAGTAAAGGGAAAATAGGTGTTGGTGCTGAGCCATACAGCTACGATCTGAGAAATCTGGTTACACAGCTCGTGGAGTCTCAGATGCTGGATCTCATTGGCATAGAGGTATTTATGTTCATAAGAGCCCGTCTAATGCTGTATTTTAGAATTCTGATGACAAAAGTTGATAACCTACCAATGTTTTACCTGTTTCTAAACAGCAGTTTCACAGCACCAAGGTTTTTCCCCACTCTTTCCCAGTGGGTAGACTGGGAATGCATGAGAATTTTGACACAGATACAGCCATCAGAAATGACTTGAATGTGTAAAAGGGTATTCCATACCATATGTTGTCATGCTCAGCGGTAAATTCTCAAGGAATGGAGAAGGAAAGTAAGACATTTGTGGTTATGTTGTTGGTCTTCCCGTCTAGGAAATAACTGGACATCTGTCTGCCAATGGGAAGCAGTGAATGAATTCCTTGTTATGTTTTTTCTTGCATGTGTAGCTTTGCCTTTTATCTCCACCCACCAGTTTTTCTTGCCTTTACCCTTCTGACCCTCTCTCCTATCCTAATGCCCATGAGTGAGTGACTGAGTGGGGACTTAGCAGCTGGCCATAGTCAGCCCAACATAAATGCAGAGAACCCTCCTTTTTTTTCTTGCATGTGTAGCTTTGCCTTTTATCTCCACCCACCAGTTTTTCTTGCCTTTACCCTTCTGACCCTCTCTCCTATCCTAATGCCCGTGAGTGAGTGACTGAGTGGGGACTTAGCAGCTGGCCATAGTCAGCCCAACATAAATGCAGAGAACCCTCCTGTGGAATGGGCAACAGATAATTTCAGAGCTTGTGTAATGTGATAAAAGTGGAGGCCAAAAGTGGGCAATGGCTGTGAAAATTTGCAACAGACTACCACTTGAGAGCAGGGGGGCAAAGCCTCCTTTAAAATAACCTCAAAATAACACGTCCTGGATCTCATGAAGGGCTTTACCTGACATTTGCTGAAAGGAAAACTTGGAGAGGATCAGATTTCTGGAGTCTGTTGGGGTAAATTTTGATGCAGGTTTTGGATAGCCAAACTAGAGAAAGCGCCCTGCTGCATCTACTGCTCATGCAAAAGAAAAGTTGTTATGGATTTTAAGATCAATGGCATCCTTTGCTGCAGTCAAGGTGCCATTGTACAATTTTAAATTCTGAGGTAAACAGAAGTAAATAACTAGCAGAAAAAAGACCCTTCAGGGCAGCAGACTTGGGAACTGGCCAGCAGCTTCCCCTGAGTGGTCTTGGCCTCCCAGGGTTTTCATTTTAAGGACAATCTCCTCAAAGCAATGCAGTGATCTACCCTCATATGCAGGAATTTGCAGAAACACAGACTGAAAGGAGTTTGGAGTTTTGTCAAAGCTAAGTAAGTAAAGTGCACACTAGAAACACCTTTATTGGAGATGTGTGAAGGTACATCCAGCTATTAGCTGGAATAATGTTACACTGGCACAAGACAACATGCTGGAGAAGAAAATTTATGCAGACAATGATAAATTTAATCACTAAGTATGAAGACCTGAAGGAGGGTAAATATACTTTTACTAGTTACTATGAGAAATCTATGAATTCATCTATACTAGAAGTGAGCATGCTGTACTGTAAATAAATTATTAATTGAATCGCAATTAAATTTTAAAAATAATTATTTTGAAAAAGTAATGGATTCTCAGTAATCTGAGAAAGGTGCCAAAAACTTGTGATCTAACCTGAAGAATGATATAAACCACGCTTCTGAGTGCAGAAGCACTTCAGAAGATTAATAATATAAAGTACCTGACACCCATATGAAATGCCAAAAAAACACATTTAAATCATGGAAATTAAAGGAATCAAATAGTTTGCCAGGCTACTTAGTAATACTTTTTGGCCATATATTGTATTATTAGCATAAAATGTTTATTGTTCTTATTATAAATATAAAGGAAATATTAAAATTTTTATCAGTTTTTCTAGAGTTACACTAACTTAATCCAGAATCTGAATGACAAAATGACCATAAATTTTAAGAATAAATGAGTCTGTTATATGAAATTAATTACAAATGCTAAACTGCATCTGGAATTAGACTTGAATCTATTTATATTTGCAAATATTACCTGTGTGGTGAAGAAGAATAGATGAAGGAGAGGAGAGGAGAGGAGAGGAGAGGAGAGGAGAGGAGAGGAGAGGAGAGAGATATGAGGATTTTGGAGGTACTCTGAAGACCTCTGGTGACATGTGTAGAACCATTCTTGAAATGAAGGATAGAGATATAATTTATCAGGACAGGAATGTCACGACAGGAATCTCATGTGATACACAAATCTAATGTTCAGGAACTTCAAAGAATTCAGCATATATAATGTGGTTCTTAAAGCAGCAGACTATGGTTTGAATGGCATATAGGAAAAAAAAAGAATAGAAAAACTTTTGGAAAGAAAGTTTTGTAAAGTTTTGGGTTTTTTTGTTTTGTAAAGCTTTTACTGTTCATGGCTATTGTTTTTTTTCCAATGAAAAAGTGTTTTAGGGTGGGCCCTCTGTTTATATAATAAATATCAATTTATATAATAAATATCAATTAACCTTTTGGCAAATAACAAGTATGAGAAAGGGGAAAAAGACAAGTATGAAAGAGGGAAAAAAGCAGAGGCATCTGTAGGATTCACCATCTTGACTAAACCAACATGCTTTTCTTCATCTTTCATGGTTAGAGTGTAGATTTAAGCATGACTCAAGTGTCATATTCATCTTATAAGTGTATGGTATGAAAAAGCCAAAGGTACTTCTGGTACCATTGAATATTTAAGCAATAAAAAGGGTTTGCAATAATCTTTGAATATGTTATTAACTCTGCAGAAGAATGAGACTTTAAAAGGGTATATGGCACTAAGCACCCACTAAATGGTGTCAATCATAAGTATGTGAAGACTCACTGTACACTCTTTTTCCTGCTCTAATAAAGCAGTTATATGTTCGGTTATATGTTCAGATATGTTTTTCCCCACATGTGAGAAAAGCGTCACAATAAATGCTTAAGATTAGTGTAATTTAGATAACTTCTATATAAATGATCAATGTTAACATCTGACACAAAAATAATTCACCAACATTCTGAAGATCTCTGTAAATGTAACATAAAAATTAATATGAAGAATGAAAAAAAAAAACCCCAAACAAACCACAAACTATATAATTTCCTGCAAAATGCAAATTGAAGGAAAAGCACATTCATCTGCCACTGTAGTAGTCAGCTCTCAAGCCAGCTAGGCAATTACACACCTTCAAATTAACCCAAAGACAAATGCAATCTGGCCAAAGTGTAAGCTGGCTCTCTAAGCTAATCAGCAAATGAAAAAAATATAATAAGACTAAGTTACATTGTCTTTCTTGAATTACTCATTGTAGTCCTTCATTCCTCAAACATATGGCCTGCTCCTTCTAAAATTTATGAGTATGCCTAATTTAATACAGCTAAAATTCCTGTGTCCCTAAATGTATGCCAACTTCCTGGCAGAGAAGTTATTAGTTCACAATTGATACTGCACGGGTAAAATGTCATTCAGAGTTTTTTTTCTAGCATAGTGTAGTTAAGCTGCAACTGATCTTACAAGTGGCAGGAGAAAGCTTGTGTTTTCTCATTTCTTTTGAAATTACTTTATTTTACTTTGCAAGTGCAGCTGCAGTGACTAAGAAGAAGAATATTAAAAATAATATTTAAAAAAAAATAATGTTTTGCATACCCTGTACAAATTCAGATAATTACCCTTGCTGGACATTTTATGGGAAAACTAAAGGCCTTATTTGTATGTCCTTGAATAACATGAGGGAGCCTCTGTTGGCTTTTAAAAACTGGGATTTTGTTTAGGAGAAAGGGAAAGAAAGCTTCGGTTTATTTCTTCTGTGGAACATGGAGTATGGTGGGTTGGGAATATAATCTCTATTTCTTTTTCTTAATTTCGCTTTGATGAACAGGGACATCACTACTGTGCACTGCCCATTCTTCACACCAACTCACAGGTTATAATCTAGTTTTTGATCATATATGTGATGCACCTGCTTTCCAGCCTGAATGTCACTACTGCCATTTCTTTGCATGTAAAGGATTTAGATCATAGATCTGAATATAACATATATTGTATATATATATAATGTATAATATTATTTTATGCAAAATTCTTTTATGGCTTTATTGTAATATCTAGTTAAACAGAAAGTACAGCAAGATAACTAACCGAGGAGTTTGGCCACAAAATATGCAAATAAGTTTTCAGGAGTCACAGGTGACTACAACCCAGATTAAGGCCTACCTCAACAGAAAATTTAAGTTGAAAAGAATATGAAAATTTAAATAGATATACTTACAAAGATTTTTTCTTAGCCTTTAAATGTATATGTTTTAGCACCATGCACAGATTATTTCTGAAAATAGATGAAGATGGAATTAACTTTCTAATTCCAAGCATTACTCCAGTTCTAAGATGGCAGAAACATTTTATGTAATCTTGATTTATTTGTGTGATGAGATACCCCAGTATCTTCCCATATTTAAACTATCTTTATTGTATTTAAGCTATTATTTTATTAATGTACAAGTTATTTATATAGCTATGGAATTAGCCTCAGAGCTACATGAACTTTGTGTTTGAAGTACTGCTATACAGTTTTTATGGTATTTTTCTCCAAACAGTATCTTTTGAGTATTTGGGGATTATTCTAAGAATTATAAAAAGCATAAAATTAAGATACTGTCCATTGTATTTGTGTCCTAAGGAGGATAACCTGTGATGGGTTAGATTTTAGCAAGAATGCTGAGTGCCTCAGAAGGTGGAGACAGTGTGTTCAGTCTCTAAATCGTAAAAGAGCCCTGCAAATTATTACTAGGCTGTTGATTTTAGACCAGGTTTGATGCAATGTCTATTAGCACATACTGAGCATCCAGGAAGTTAGCTAGAGGGCTGGAAAATATTTGGTGACTTAGAATGACCATTTTTATTTTGCTAGCATAATGGATAAAGTAACAGTTATTTTAACAAAAATCTTAGTCCAGAACCTAGGTTAAATTAGCTGAGTTATGGAAACCCAGGCTGAGGGTTAAATTATTGGTATTAAACAATTATATGGTGCAATGTTGATAACATCTGTTTTGAAACTTTTGTGTGTCTGGGATGTATTTGTGGTCTGAAATGATGCTAAGTGTCTGAAGAGCCATGCAAGGCTCTGGGGGACACTGATGCTGTAGATATTCGGTGTTTTGTGAGGGTAATTAATCCAAGCAGCACAGAAACAAATGCATTTCATCAAGTCATTCCTGCTTTAATCCTGGTAGTTCTGAACTAAAATATGATTTGGTGGTAAAAAATATTAATTCCTGCCTAAATTATGATGCAGAACCTATTATATTGTCAGGAAAATTCCATTAATTTCTTAAATCCTTTTTATGAACTACAGGCTAAAAATATTTGAGGGTAGATTTAAGGAAAAGTCTTTGAGCAACAAACAGTTACAACTGTAAAACTACTGCTGCGTATCAATACAGCAATAATTTTTGAATTTGTTCTTTTTAATGGATTGCATAGGCTGTACTTGAGCGATCCTTTTATGACCATCACTTTTTTAAAATTGAATTGTTATTTTCCTGTGATTATCCTTAACTTCCCATTCCTAAACTCTAGTTTCTTACAACCCCTTTATAGTTTTATTAATTTTGACCAGCTCTGTCCACTGATCTTCCATTCTGTATGTACTTTACATTGATTTATGTGCTTTTACTGATGATTACTGTATCTAATAACATGACTTCAACACCCTTATTTAAAGCTATATGATACTCAGGAATGAATAATGAAACAGGAATGGTACAATTGTATTGTTGGTTAATGAAATGATAAATTGTAAAGAAATAAAATCAGACAACATGGAGTAAAGAGAATCTTATTTTTATCAAAGCTGCTTTGGGGAAAGATTAGAGAAGCAGTTTTATTTTGTTGGTCTTCTGAGAGTTCTTCACAAGACTCAGGGGTTGAAGATAAATACAGACTTCTGTATTTTACTAGAGAGATTAATGCTACTGGAAATTGCAACAATATTGGTAATTATTTCTCCACTCTATATAGGTGACAAAAAACTGCTAGAAAGAGTGTTGTCTGAATATTCTTGGTCATCAAAACTAATGCAGTTCTTTGTGAAAACTTCAATAAAACAGTAGGTTGTTAATAATGTATCTAACATGGGAAAAATATAAAACAGCTTTGCAAGCAGATCAAGTAGAAGAATAAGTGGGCTATAACCCCCCTTTTTTTTTCATGAAGTAAGATAACCATTTATAGTATTACTACCTTATCCTACAGATTAAAGTTTATCCTGCTAACATTATGTATGTATAGCTACCATTAAATCATCTTGACTAGATACTAACAACTAAATTGTAAAAGATTCCTGAATTTCTCCAAATCGGAACTACTACAACTCAGAGGAATTTAGGTTTCAAGGAAAGGGAAAACATCTGACACAGCCGTTGAGTGAACCAGATAGGGAAGGTGTCCTAGTAGACTGGTGGTTTGTGAACAGGACAAGACTTGTGGATGATGTGATGGTTGGAGGCTGCCTTGGGAGTAGCGATCATGCAATGGCAGCGTTTTTTGGTTCTTTGAGAAGTAAGGATAGGAGTCAGCAGAACTGTCACCTTGGATTTCCTGAGGGCACTCTTTGGCCTGCTAAGGAGCCTGGTTGACAGAGTTCCTTGGAAAGCAGTCCTGAAGGACAAAAGAATTCAGTCAGGCTGGATGTTCTCCAAGAAGAAAATCTTAAAGATACACATGCTGGATGGAAAAAGAGTTGGTGGGAAAGAAGACTTGCTAAAACCTTTGTTTTGAATTCAAGAAAAGATGGAAGGCTATTTTATGACTTTTGGAGAAAGGGGTGTCTCATTCAGGAAGATTATTCAGAAGGATTTTGTGAGGTTATGTAGAGAGAAAATTAGAAGGGTGAAAGCTAACTAGAACCTAATCTGGCTACTGACAGACAAAAATTTTTCCTACATATATGTCAGCAACCAAAGGAGGGCCATGGATAATCTTCTTCCTTTATTGGATGGAGGAAGAAACACTGACAAAGGGTGAGGAAAAGGCTGAGGTGCTTAGTGCCTTGTCTCAGTCTTTAACAGTCAGAAAAATTTTTCTCAGATTATCCAACGCCTCAGCTAGAAGACAGAGATGGGGAGTGAAATGAAGCCTCTATAATCCAAGCAGAAAAGGTCAGCAACCTGCTGCACCATGTAGAAATGTACAGGTTTGAGGGGATGAATGGGTTCCATCCAGGGGAGCTGACAGAAATGATCACTGAGCCACTTACCAGAATTTACTTGCAGCCCTGGCTAACTGGGGAGATTCCAGCTGACTGAGCTGACAAACGTGATGCCTATATAGAAGAAGTCTGTCAGCCTGACCCTGAAGGTTATGGAGCAGTTCATCTTGAGCACCATCATAGTCAGCTGAACATGGTCTAATATGTGCCCAGGTGGCCAAGGCCAGTGGCATCTTGGAATGGATCAAAAATAGTGGCCAGCAGGGCAAGGACAGTTATCATCCCCCTGTTTTCAGCACTTGTGAGGCCATACTCAAATCCTGCATTGGGTTCTGGGGCTCTCACTGCCAGAGGGACATTGAGGTGCTGGAGTGTGTCCAGAGAAGGGCAATAGAGTTGGTAAAGGGTCTGGAGCACAAGTCTGATAAGGAGTGGCTGAGGAATCTGGGGGTGTTTAGCCTGAAGAAAAGGAGGCTGAGGGGAGAATTAGGTACTGTCTACAACTGCATAAATGGAGGTTGTAGCCAGGTGGGGGTTGGCCTTTCCTCCCATACAGCAAATGAAAGAACAAGAAGAAACAGCCTCATGTTGATCCAGGAGAAGTTTAGTTTAGATATGAGGAAAAATTTCTTCATGGAAAGGGTGGTCATACATTGGAACATGCTGCTCAGGGAAGTGGTGGAGTCACCCACCCTGGAGGTATTAAAATAAGTGCAGACACAGCATGTAGGGACACAGTTTAGTGGAAGACTTGGCAGTGCTGGGTTAATGATTTAGCTCAATGATCTTAGAGGTATTTTTCAAACTAAATTTTTCAATTCTGTTTTATTCTATTCTATTCTATTCTATTCTATTGTATCTTCTAGAGCATAGTGATTTTTTTTTTTTTTTTGGACAAGCCAGTATGGAACAAATAAACAGTTGAAGAAAAAAAAAGTATCAATACTCAGTAGTTATATTGCTTGAATGGAAATGAAAGAAAATTACTTAGGCAGTTACAGTGCTTTTAAAGTGACCTTGGCTATTCAATTAAAATAAATCTAAAAGGAAATAATTATTCTAGGAATTGACTCAAATGAAAAAACCTTGACATGTTTGAAATGACTATTAGCAAAACAGCATTAGAATGACCTTACATCTTTCTTAGAGAAGACGGACTGTTTCACAGTCACCTTATCTGTTAGAATTTCCATAAAACCTTCAAAATGATGATGAATAAAAAGTTATTATTAAACAAGGGAAGGGATAGGAAAATCTTATAAAGTAGACAGAACAATAAGATTGCAACATGTTTTACTGAATGTAAGCATCAACTCAGAGTGAAGTTGTAAACAGAGGATCTCAAAGAGGTGAATAATAGAAAAGAGATAAAATTCAGCTGCATAAAAGAGAAATAATGTACTTAAAAATTAGGGAACAATGATTCTATTAAAATATAGTTATTCTCAATTAATGTGTATATATTAATTACTCATAAGATGGTTATAAAAATGCAATGAAAATATAAGATATGATTCAAGAAAATCTAAGTGTAGTTGTTCCTATAGAACAAGAAGAAATATTTATACTTCAGAAGCCACTAAGCTGATTTAGTATATAATGCATGTGATTCCTGTCCCATGTGTGCTTCTACAGGTTACACTTTAAAAATCCCTGTGGGACAGACATACATGTGGGCTAATCTCAGGATCCCAGAAACAGAGAGGACACCCTACCCAGCAGGTTTTCAAGGAGCAGGCTTTAGTATAGCACAGTATGAACAGAATGGCTCTGACTGTTCTTAATTAAAAGAGCTTATTTTCCTACTTCATGCTTATCATTTTTTCTTATTTACCAGTATACAATGCTGGGCAAGAGATCACTTGGGTAAAAAAACATACTTTGAACTAAACAAGGATCAGAAATATAAGACAAATTCTAACAAAAAGATCTGTGATGGTTTTCAGCAAAATAGCAATAGCAAGATCAAGCAGCCTAAGTACTTTTTAAATTACTTGATTAAGTTTATGAAAGGGATTATATGACATGGTTGTCTGTGATGGCAGGTGCTGCATCTAGGCAGTTCATCATAGGAACAAAGGAAACAGGATTAGGAAGAAATTATTACAATAATCTTGTCTGCAATTCTCAGATATGTGTCCTGTGGTTAGGAGGTGTGGAGCAATGACAGTCTTCTCAATCTAGCAGCAAGAAGAAACTAGCTTTGTTATTATCCATAGCTCTGCTGATTGGATTTGACTATTTGTTTGGATTTTATGTGCCTTTAAGGATGGGGTTGACAAAACAGTTATTCAGAGAGTATTTAAGGAAAATATCAATATATTAGCAAATACAGAATGCTAAGGGTCAATATAACTGCAGCAGAAATTGTACGGTGCTGATGATGTTTGCCTGCAGGTAGAAAAAAAGGACAGTGTGAGAGAAATTAAAAGCTAAGAAAGTAACCCTTCAGAGGCTTTATGTAACCTTAGGTTTAAAACTGAATTTTCCCTGACCTGAAGAAGAAATAGTCTCTGTTATCCCATGCTGTCAGAATGTTATGTTTGAGTACTGCTACTGTTGATGTATACCCTTTGCTCTAGTGTTTAAAAGATGCTTCTGGGCTGCAGAATATCAATCAGTAGTATTCTTTAGAAATGTCAATAGCTGGCATATTAGCACTTCAAATCTATACCCCTTATAAATGGGGACTACTTGACATTCATTCTGTACCACACAGCAATACTTAAATGGTGACACTATAGAGGAGAGTGGAAAGAGAACAAATACAAACTTAGAATTTTAGAAACGGCACAAGGACTTCTGCAGTTGATAGTTTTCAAAAGGATTGGGAAAACAATGTATGAACAAAATTCTGGACCCACCGAAATCTGGGGGACTTTGCTACTGAATTCAGAGGAATGTGGGTTTCATAATAAACATAGATTAAAGAAAGTAGATGACTTACATTGTGTACTTAAGAAATATGGATTTTCCTTCAGCCTCAGTATTTAAAGTAGAAATGTGTCACAACATTTAGGGATAACATTTTTTCTTAACTAGTTAGAGTAAATTCTTTGGATTGAAGATCTGTTCTTGTGTTTGTATTTTGAAACATCACATTTCATCTTCTATTAGTTGCATTAGTGTTATTGTATGCTTTAAACTCTCAACTCAGAATGTTAATGACACCAGTAATTATAGACTTGTTACTTATAAATAGTATCACATGGATATTAGTCAAGGCAATGTGGGTCCAACCTAGTAATAACACTGTTAATAATAAAAAAAAGCACAGTTTCTTGCCTCAAACCAAGTAAATTGCTTGAAACAGAATATTCCCTGGCCTCTGTCCATCACAGCAATGTAACTTTTTGGCAAGTTAATATCTAGCATCCATTCCACATCTTCTATCTATAACAAAGCCACACAATAAGACATTCTTAAAGAAAAAAACATCAAAATGTCAACAAACTTTGGAGTGAAAAAAACCAAAACAAAAAACAACCACCAAAACAGCTGCTTCACAATTCTCATAACAAAAATTTCTACAGTAGTGGGATTGTGAGAGGAACTTTACAAGCATAAAACTTCTGCTACTACTGTCACCACTGAATAAATAAGGGCATGTCCACAGTACAGTCAAAGACTAAATCTGTATGGAAATAACAAAACTACATTTATACTAATGAGATAATATATTGGTTAATTTGCCCATGCTGGAAATTCTGTTGGATTTAGCTTATCAAGTTTAGTTTATCAAGTAGCACCTCAAGTAGGATATGCTTTCCAAGTAGTGCAGTGTCACTCTCAAGAGTTGTGCCCTCCTTTCTCACCTCATGAAGTGACTGTGCCTTCTGCCACTAAGGCTCACCTAGGAGGTGAGGAGGAGACATTTCTCAGTGACTGTGCTGCCATCCCAAACTCTAGTCTCTCTGGTTCTGTTTAGTGATGCTGCATGTGCTCAATATCATAATGGTTTAATGGCACCATTTTCAGACAGTTTATGCAATGGCTTTGTACTCCATCCTAAGCTGAGATAAAGAGGTATTTTGATTGGTATCCAAGCTACCTGAAGGCAATTTTCACAATGTCTGCACAAACTAGAGGCCAGACTGCAACAAGCTGAAAACAAATTATTAGATTATTTTAGCACAGTGGAGTTACACAAGAATTTTAAACCAATGGACTTAAAGCAATCTCACTGCTTAAATTAACCTTTCGTGTCAACTTTTATCTTACTCTGATTTCTTCAGCAGGTTTTATAATCAGTTATGATTTGCCTATATTACATATTTTCACCTATCTGACATCCTTGCAAGATATTTGAATGAACTGCGTTACGATTAACTGTGCAGGAAAATCCATTTGTCTTCAGTTCTGCCATTTTTGTTCACATCTGTAATCAGCTAATATAGTTAAAGAGACTAGCCCAAGAATGAAATGCTGCTTAACATAATGTGTGCTCTGATGGTCCCTAAGGGATGAAGCCAAAACTAACACAGCGATTCCACAACATGGGCACAACCAGAGTTCAGGGAACCCAACTCTCCATTTGATTCAAGCAAACAGACTTGGCTGTAGGACAAGCTGTAATGGATGGATTCATCAATGATTTCACTGGTGCATTGATGAAAATGAAGAGCTTACTCTTGATATTTTGTTAAAGGATTTGGATACAGGCATCATTGCTAAAACATCATTATCAATTTGGCAGACCCTCCTCATGACTTTGTTTATAGTTCCTGTTCTCAAATGTTTAGTCTACAAGGACAAATCAGTAATGTAAAAATCCTGAATGTATTTTTAAGTTTTTTCTAAACTCTGCTCATCAGCTTGTGCATACAGCTCATGCAAAATACGAAATGAAGATTGACAGAAGGACACAAGGAGCAGCAAATACGGGGAGAGACTCAGACAGTCTAAAGAAAAAAAAAACCCAAAATGTTAATGGAACAGAACTCGGTAGGTCATGAAAGTAGATCAAGAATAATTATCTATGAAATGCTGCAAGGAACATAGCTGACTCATGAGGACAGAATTTCATGTCACTAAGATAAAATTTTGAGGATTAATTCCGGTGACTGTTAGTGGAATTATGTACTAATTTTCTCACAACATGAATATGAACTACTGTAGATCATTTAAAAGCAAAAGTTCAGCTAAATATTGCTAGTACCTTGAAGAAGAGAGGGCTGTTAATTCAGAAAGTGAGCATCCTTCTAATAAGGCATGACTGATTTTTAAACTTATTAAGAGATTATATTTTAAAAATTTAGTTTAGGGTTAATGAGTCAGACAAATTTAAATATGCATATTTAAAAGGGCCCAATTCACTAAATTAACATTAAGTACAAATCATATATTCATAATTTTATTTTAGCGATGTGATTTATTCTTCTGGGTTTCACTAATATACGTGTATTTGTGGATTGTATGTTCTCAGGGATATTGCATCTGTCTGGCATGGTGTGTTGTTTTAAACTACCTGCTGTCTTAGCTTTGCTGGAGGGCTGAAACCAGTATCTCAAATGATCAAAACTTCTTTACTTTCCTGAATGCTGTTTCTGCCATTTGCAGCACTCTTCAAGTTGAAGGGATTACAGGGTTGTCTTGAATTTCTTCTGTAGCATAGCAATTTTCATGGATTCTGGATAAAAGTACTGCCTTCCACCAGTTCCAGAAGTGCTATCCGACTTTGTAGCTTTTTGAACTATTCCCCTGGTGACTAGGCAGAAATTCAGCCAACCAGCATATCAGAATAAGATTAAAGTGTCTTCTGTCATAGGGGGTGGTGATGCGTCTGGTCTTCAGCTAAGTAGCATAAGGAAATGTTCATTTTATGAGGTTTCTGTATTGGGTTCAGCCCTGGAAGTAAGCAGGGGTTTAATGAGAATCTACAGGCATAACAAACATGACTATATGATATCTGTATTCTCATCTGGGAAAAGCAGAGGTTAGATCTTGCTATCAAACACATCCTAAATATAATTTTGGAAGTTCTGCCAATTAAACACTGTCAAGGGCATAATCTGGTTTAAAATTACCAGAAACACCTTTGAATCCTGCCTAAGGTGAGATATATTGTTCTGCTTTCTTAATCGTACAATCATAAAAACATTTATGTTGGAAAAAGCCACTAATGCAATCAAGTCCAACCACTAATCCAGTACTGCCAAGTTCGACACTAAGCCATGTCCTTAAGGGCCAGATTTATGTCTTTTAAATACCTTCAGAGATGGTGACTCAACCACTTGTACAGGCAGCCTGTTCCAATGCTTGAACTTTTCATAAATAATTATCCTAGGTAAACAAAACACAAACAACTCATTTCCAAGTAAAATAGCCTTCCCCCACTTTTTAACCATCTCCATTGCATACATCAACACATCACTTTAGCTACAGTCAATAAGCAGCCCCTGTCCTTGGATTTTTCCAAAAAGTGTTAGAAGGAAGGATTTGCAAAGAGGAGCAGCTATGGACTGACCTCAAGCTTCCCTTCTCCATCTCTCTGCTCCAGTTCTCTCAGGAAAATAAGTAGGAGCAGCAGGTATGGAAGAAAGAAGTTGAGCCTGAGAAGGAAAAAGATATGGGGAGGAAGGTGTTTTAGTTTTAGTAATTCTTTTCTCATCATGCTACTCTATTTTACTTGGCAATATGTCAAATTAATTTTCCTTGTGTTAAGTCTGTTTTGCCCATGACAGTACTTGATAAGTGCCCTTGTCTTTATCATGACCGATGAGCTTTTCCATATCGTTTTCTCCCTTTGTCTTGTTGAGGAGTGGGAGTAAGAGAGTGGCTGGAGAGGCAACTGGCAGCCAGCCAAGATCAACCCATCATAAGGAATTATTCTATCTGTCCTCACTGCATCATGTAAGATTCAAGTTACTGGAACATTTTTTATTTGTAAAGTTTTTGTTTTCTTTTTTCCACAGCAGCCCCTTTATTTTTCCGTGCTCCCTTCCTCTCAGATCAGCACTGTTTAAACTGACACATTAGTCACAATTGAAACATGTGACTTAACAGGTATGTTTGATGTTACACTAATGTCACGGAGTAAGTTACAGGTTTTCCATGCAAAAGAAGTAGCTATAGGAGGAACTGCACTTGCTATTCTATTGCACAGTCTTCCTCTGTCAGATTTACAGTGTACCTGTATGAATGGATACTTCATACAAAGTCACAGAATCATAAATAGTTAAGATTGGAAGGGAACTCTGGGGATAACCTAGTCCAACCCTCATGCCAAGGTAGGGTCACCTTGAGCAGATTACACAGGAATGTATCCAGGTTGGTTTTCCATATCTTCAGAAAGGGAGACTCCACGACCTCACTGAACAGCCTGTTCCAGTGCTCTGCCACGCTCAATATAAATAACTTCTTCCTCATATTGGGGTGGAATTTCTTGTGTTTTACTTTATGGCCATTGTACCTCATCAAGAGTCTGATGCCATACTCTTGACAAATGCCTTTGAGATATTTATACTCATTGATGAGATCCCCTCTCATTCTTCTCTTCTCCAGATTTAACAGCCTCAGCTCATTCAGTCCTCATAGGAGAAATGCTCCAGACCCCAACAGAGTTGTTTGCTAAATTTGTTGTGATCAGCTAGCTATGACCTTGCAAACAGACAGCTGGGCTTGCCTTGGCCAAAGAAGGCAAAAATTTGAGGATGTTGAATATTTTACATCTCTTAATGGATGCCAGGCAACTCTCAAACAATACTTTGAAGATATCAGAATTGATTTTGTGAATTGGTGTCATTTTAGGCAACCTAAAAAGTGAATTCGTAAGCTATGCTAAAACGAAACTTAATTGACCTTTGACATTGTACTGCCTTTCCTAAGAGGCAAGTTCTATGATCCAGTAACTAATTTGCTACTGAGCTGAAAGGAACTTTACTGTGCAGGTACTTAAGCACTCTATAAGGACAGGGTAATAAACCGTGCTGCTGGAATTAATTGAAGGTGGGCATCTGGATATGCGCACATTTGTGAAAAAGGTTTCTGATTTTATCTGTCAGGAATTACCCAGCTCATCTCAGAGCAGAATAACAATTTCCTCTTGGCTGGTGAATAAATACCCTATAAAATGACTAATGGACTATTTAATTGTCATATCAAAAAGAGCATGGTTGTGACTAATGTGAAAAATAAACCAACTTTGGAAACCTCATACAGTACTTACCAGCCTTAAAGTAATGAAGCATGATGATGAGATCTGTACTTGATCCTAACTACTCTGTCATTCATGTCAAAGTTTTTCTCTCAAGAAATTAAATGCTCTTGCAAGGATGTTCAGAACATGAATGAGCTTGAGCCTTGCATTATAAATTACCAAATTTGCCCTGAATCATTAAGTTATTTGTTTGAGTCTTAGATCCTATCTTGTCCTAATGTGTCATCAGTGAGGGAAATATTGTTGCAGAATGACACTTAATTCCAATATTACAAAGCCTTAAGTAAACAACAATTCTTTGTTTATGTTTAAATGGGGCATAAAATTGCAGCATTCTAATGTTTTTAGCTTTCTTTTCTTGTACATATATCTGTTAAAATCAGCCTCAGCTAATGGAGGAATACATAGCATAGCTGTCAGGCCAAATCCAGCCTATTGATTCAAGATTGTTTAATACACAACTATAAGCACATTGCAGAAGTCTGTGTGAGAATGCAGAATCAGGCTACAGGGCAAAAGAAACTGAAAATTATTGCTGTCTACTCTGTCTGGCATTCTTCAAGAGTGTGAATTATGAAGCAGTTTTCAAGGACTACACTGAAATTAACACTAATTGATGTTTTTATTAACAGACTTAATAGTTAGACCAAATTCTTTTAGGTCCTAATTTAACAAAACTTTAAAAGGTATGTTTAAATTCTATCCAAGACAATTTATCATTGAGTAAGATGTTAACATTTAGTTGACTTCTCATTGCTTTTTACTTTATCTGCTAAATTCAGAAACAGAACTTGCAGTACAGGGAAGACGTAGAATGCTGAAATCCATGTTTTCAGTTCTTTGTGAGAAAGTTTATGTGCAGGATTTTAGAGCTCTTCCGGAGCCTGAATTTCCCATGGCAGAAGAATTAGAACTAGATAAACTTTAAGGCCCCTTCCTACCAAAAATATTTTATGATTCTAAGAATTCAAATGAAACACTTGAAAAGAAAAGAAAAAAAAATTAAGCAAAAAGATGTATGGTCAGTGAATATTATGTTTACATGCTTAAACCCACAAATATCTTACAGTACATTTTTACTTATTGGAAAACACCAAATCAAAACAATTTTTAATTAAACATCTTAGTGAACCATTTTTGAACATATATTTAAATTGCTTGAGCTGTTGTGACTAGCTGCTGATTTCTCTAATAATCAGCAAAAGGAAAAACAGACATTGCTTCTAATGAAATTGTTGTTGTCTATTTTATCCGGTATTGTATTCTCCATACACCTCCCAAAATACTCTTCAGATATCAAAGTAGTTAAGTAATTTGGATGATATCTTATCACTCTCAAGGAATGTGGTTAAAGTTCACAGCTATGGCAGCTGACAGGCACATATCTGTTGTCTGCAATAATAGCAGATTGATAGTCCTGATGACATTAATCTATCACTTTTCAAAGGCATGAAACTGACTGAATATATATTTCAAAATAGCAGCAACTAAAAATAAGTTTTATTTTAAACAAATTTCAAACATTTTCAGGTTTCTTTTGCAATGCACTGCCATCAATGTCACTGCTACCTCCAGAATATCCATCACTCCCCTTCATAAAGTGCCATATGTGTAACAGCTCAGAATATTTTGCTCATGGTTTGTAGTGTCTGAAGAAAAAACTAAATCATAAAGGAGAACAAATCATGACTTTCATGGAAGGGCTCCAGTAATCCAGTTCAGTTTAGGTAATGATATATCTTTTCTTGCTTTCTGGTTTGGATACTTTAGGCTTCTGACATTGGTTCCAGCAGTTTTATTTCTTTTCTGCCTGCTCCTTCTATGATATAAAGAAGCCTTTATTCAAATAGCTGACATACACTTTTCAATTTCTTTCCCTCCCACCTCCACCTACCTGCAGCCATCATCCCCATCAGATTTACAGGTCAAACCTTTAAACTTTCATGTGACATTTTTCCAGTACTGACAGCCTTGTGTAAATGCTCACAGAATATCAGCATCCAGGCACAGCAGAGACCCAATGTAAACATCATACAAGAGTTTCTTTCTTGTCACTGCTAGGAAAATGCATGATTTGACAGTGGGGATCATAAGTCTCATTCAGACAGTATCGTCACATATATCCTTTCAAACCACAAAAAACAGGTCACACTTCACAGACCTTGTATCAAGGAGATGAGAAGAGGGGAAGATCTGAAAAGATTTGGAGATGACCCATTTTGAGATACTTTGCTTACTAAGGTAGGGAACTTATCTGGTTTAATGGTCATAGGAAAATCTCTGCAGTAGGAATCTCCCATATCTGTCCTATTTCTTTTTGCCAGATGAATTTCCTCAATGCTTCCAAATGCATTAGAGTTGCACAGAAAGCTTCACCAATACATCCATCATCATTGATCAAGCTGACTTTAGGGGTGTCCTTCAGGTGCTTCTACTAGTGATTTGAAACAAGTGCCACTTCCTGGCTGTCCTGTGTTTTTTATGGCTCCTAGTGAAGACCAATAATATGAATTTCATTTTAATTCTTCTGTAAGGGATCTTATTTATGGAGCAATTTCTTGTGCAGTGTCTTGTCTCTATGAAATGATTGCCAACTCAGGCAGCAGTTAAAGTTTACTGCTTAGGCCTTCTTTCAAGGTACCATATGGATATTAATTCTAAAAGTAATTTAGACTTCAAAGTGCTAAGAACACATTAACCCCTTGCAAGCTGCCCATCCCTTACTGGAATGTTGACTGATTTTATTAACTGATCTAACTTAATTCAAGAAGTCAACAGCTTTTACATTCTCTTTCATTTTCAAATGTGGCTGACAATCAACTCTGATCATTAAAACAATGTCAAGTGCTATCTAGTGTTAATATTTTTCTGACTTAAACTATGATGCATTGTTTTGCTAGTATGTTATTCTTTATGAGTATTTGAGCAATGACCAGCTTTTTATTGTGTTTCCATCTTCCAAATAAGATATCAGTAAATGAAGAAGAAAACTACCAAGAAACTTATTTTGAAACTTCAGGAGTAATCCAAATAAATAATCACGTATTATTTATGGAAAATGGATATTTCAGTAAAGAAAAGCAAGAACTATGCTAAAACATATAATCTCAATCAATCTATTTTTGTATTTTGTGATAGAAGTTTGGTTTTTTACTTCCCCCGCCCCCCCCACCCCAGCAACAAGTCACTTGTATGTTCGTGTAAAAAGTTAATGGGCCTTTGTTGTGCTTTATCCCCAGCCAGCCACCAAGACCCACTCAGCGGCTCCTTCACTCTCCCACTAGTGGGATCAGGGAGAGAATAAGAAGGGTAAAAGGTAAATAACGTGTGGATTGAGGTAAAGACAGTGTAATATGGAAAAGCAATATCAGGCATAAATTTACCCCTTCCCATGGGCAGGCGGGTTTTTAGACATCTCCAGAAGAGCAGGGCCCCATCATGGGTAGCAGTGATTTGGGAAGACAAACACCATCACTCCAAACATTCCCCCTTCCTTCTTCTTCCTTCCACTTTTATATACTGAGCATGATGACATATGGACTGGAATATTCCTTTGATCATTTGGGATCCTCTGTCCTGGCTGTGTCTCCTCTCAACCTCCCAAGCACACCCCAACTTCTTCTCCAGAATGACACTACAAAAAGCAGAAAAGACTTTGGCTGTTTGTAAGCCCTGTTAAACAACAACAACAAAATCTCTATATTATCAATCCTGTGTTCAACAAAAATACAAAACACAGCCCTGTACCAACCACTGTGAAGAAAATTAACTCTACCCCATAATCAGCACAGCCCTATAGTGTTTCTATCTGTTTTGCCTTTACCAGCCTTTTTCTGAAACTCAAAAAATTAGAGTTTGGAATATAACTGGTAGTAATTTTTCAGACATTTAAACAGGTGAAGGATTGTATTTTTCTATTATCCTTGTGTTTCCTGATACCTTGTGAAAGTGAAATGTTATGGTTGATGGCTTAGACATTGTCTTTCATATGAAGGACTTTTTTCCCCTTATGGCAAAACTGCATAAAGGAGCTGTGACCACCTACACCCACCCTTCCCTGAATATGCCTCCTGACTGGAACTTTGGACAGTGAGTTAAGCAGTTTAAGGCAACTTGAGACAAGATAAAGGTGATGCTATCATCCAATTATCTTAGGTCCAGGGAAAAGCAAACAAGGCTGAGGGAGAAGAATGCATCCACAAGAAAGCCAAACCCAGGAGCTGTCCTGAAAGGCATCCCATCCCTGGGTTTGGGGTAGAGGAGCCCAACCCCGTAGACTTTTCTGCTGAGACTGGGTTTGCACACACTCTCCCACAAACTGAGTAGTGAGGAGGAGAGTTTTGGGTGTGTGGCTTAACCTCTGGTCAGAGGCAGCGAACAACTATCCTCCATTACACAAACCAACTCAGCTCTTGAACCCTTAATCCCAGGAAAGCCACATACATGGGACATCCATGTGAGGGGCAGCAGAGGAGTTGTCATAATCCATCAAAGATCCCCCAAATGCTCCCCAGACTCATTCCTGAGGCTGTGCACCAGAGCACTGTACGTGATGCAAAATGATGCAACAGATCCAGTCTGTTGCAAGAGACAGCACCAAATTTGCCCCCCCCACCCCCACCTTCAGGGGAAGTATTTGGGCATTCCCATCTGGCTTGAATGTATATTGATCCAACAGACTCTGTGTTTTGAGGGACACTCACCACAAAGAAGACTGGAAGAAGAGGATCAATGCTTTCAGTATCCACATAGTGATATTTTATACTTTATCTTTCTGTCACTCTCTTTCTCTCTCTCCCTTTTTTCTATCTCTTTCTCTACTTCAATTTTGCTGTTAAATAAAATCTATGCTCTTGACTTTGGTCTTGTTTGCACCTTAATTGGGGCAGAAGCATCTCTCTAATAATTTTAATAACCAGATCATAACATACCTTTAGGTGTGTTTTCAAAAAGAAGGGTAATGGGTAATGGATACCGATCCTGAGGTTTCATGAATCTTGAGAAGTGGCTTATGAGCTGTCTTGTATCTGTTTTAGACCTGCAGGTAAATTACTTTCATTTAAAATCCCCTCTGTGTTGCCAGTGTGGTGTAAAGGAAGCTGTGTAAACAGCTTCTTGAAAAACTAACATGCTGGAGGGAAACTTCTGATCAACTGTATAAAGCACTTTTCAAAAAAAAATGAAGGTGTCTCAAAGCCAGCAGGGTTTTTTTTAAGTAAAAAATAGTTCTAAAAACACGATGTTAAATTCAGTCCCCAGACAAACTCAAATAAATCTGCAATATCCAGTTAATTTCTTTCCTTTTACTGTTAGACATGAAAGACAAAAAAACCCAAAAACCCAAAAAAAACCCCAACAAAAACCAAGCAAAACAATTGCCTGCTTTGTTTCCTTACAATGTAAATAAATCAATCAATTAAATAAAGAGGATGTGTAAAGGATTTTAGATACATTACATTCAGTACCTAATATCAAAATGTATTTAGGAAATATCTAACACTTTCTTTGGTGACTCACTTGACATGGAATAGATCAGTCACCTTGACATTCCTTATTTTTAGTGTTCTGGGTAAAAACCAAGATTATAGATAATTTTTGTTATTATTTCTATTGTCAAGTTGGTTATTTTGCAGTTTATACTACTCCACCATTTTGTGGCTTTCTTCCCTGCTACAGCCTGAAAAATGAGGTTTTCATAGTTTTTACATGCAAACAAGTGGTTTACATATTTTTACATACATTTTCTATGCTTGTAAAGATTACATAAGAGTGAAGAAATTAATTCCTAAATATTGCTTTTTCATAATAAAAAAACAACAAAAAAACTTAAACAAACAACCACCCCCCCCCAAAAAAAAACAACCAAAAAAACCCCCAAAACCAACAAAAAGAACAAAAACTCAAACAATCAAACAAACAAACAAACAAAAAAAAACCTAAACAGGCTAGGAAGGACACTGATTATTGCAAGTACTACAGGTTTAGCAGGGCGAAGGTAAGACATTGTAATGGAGTTTTCTGCAGAACATTAAAATGCTACCATATTCTGGTCCAAGCTCTCATTTTCAGACCAGATTTTGCCACCTTCATCTTGGGAAGAACATTACTCTGCACAAAGTTATTGAAAATGCCCAAACCCAAAATACTGCTAAATGTAAATTCCAAAATTAGGAGAAGATGTTTGTTTTCATACAGGCTATAATATTTAAACACCAGTCACAGAGATGAGCATACACAAACTTCATGCCATTTGGGCATTTAATTTAGCAAGGTTTAAATCAAGTAATGAATAAACCCATAAAAATTCTTTTTTGTTGAGAATCTAACGCATGATTTCTGTTAAGTCACCTTCAGAGTACCTTGGGCAGGCTTTATAACAGTAGATATGAAATCACAGTGTAGCATTTTTCCTCACCCTGCCACCAAAAGAATCTGAGATGCAATTTTTTGAAAGAAATTTAGTGAAAGTTTTGCCATTTGCTGTGTTCTTTTGCATGTTAAGTTTTACCTTAAAAGAAGACCTATGGTTTTCAATAGATCATTGTGTTCAGTTGTCAGGTTACCCAGAAACATATATTTGCCTGAAAACAAACTCAAAATATTTCTCCTGAAATTGCCTGTTTAACTATTGATTAGAATAATAACACTTTGTCTAAGGTTCTAGTATATGAAAGACTTTTTATTAAAGAAGAATTATTGATTAAAAAAAAAAACCTAAATTAGGTAATGATTTAATTTACAGGAATACATTTTCTGATATATATTACTAATTTCCATGACACTATGTGCGTGCTCTTTTCTCCTCTTTTGTAAGCTTGACTAATTGTTCTGCCTATTGACTACCATAGCAAATATTTCCTTTGAAACAGTTGGGGGTTTTTTCACATCACTGTCACTGGCCAGCAAAGCATCAATTTTAATCTCATTTGTCATAACAAGCAAACAAATATTGAACAAATATCAAGCAGTGTTTCAGTCATGCTCTATGCCTCTAGCCTTCCAACTTCAGTCCCATTCCTTTGTCTGTTTTTGTCTTTACCTAGTACTTTTTAAGTCAGGTATCTGGGAGCATTCTGGCCAACTGTATTGCAATTGATACCCTAAAGGTATAAGTTGAGTTTATCTCCTCTGCAATAAATGCCTAAAACTAGACACCACTATAAACCTTCCCAAAACACATTGTCATGTTGTTGTTCTCAACTATTTGTGCCTTGTCTATTCCTCACTAACTCTTTGAAAATCCGTATAATAGTATGGGGTTTTTTTCCTGTGGTATGAATTATTGCATTAGAAAGTAAGGTAATAAGGTTATAATACTTTCTTTCCAAAATACAGTAGAATGTACTTTCTTTTCTCACTGAGTGAATGTTTTATTTATGCATACAAAAATATCTTCGTATGTGAAATTATATCATATATTACACATACAGTCATTTTTGCATTTTTGAACCATACCTGGCAGACCAAAATAATATGCATATATTTCACGTTTAGCCTGAAATATAAATAATGAACACTATTAACTTTATTTTAATTCAAAAGGAGAAAAGTTACAATTTTTTAATAAAACTGTCCTGTAATCTATATTTAATGAAAATCTTCCTTTATTGATGTTTAAAATGAAATGAATTCTGTTTTTTACTAAATTCTCTTCCTATTTTAAATTATTATTTTAAATTTTTTAACTAATTTTTTTCCTTAACATTTAGTCTGAACTGTGTAAGACACACTCCAATTTTTAGTAATGTAAGTGAAAACCACTGTGTTGACCAGCTGTAGCATGGTTCAATTCCCAGTGAATACACAGACCCTTATGTCTGTGAATATCATATCTTTAATTGGCTAGTCCTAATCCTATTTAGCAAATTATTGGCATAAAAATGATTGACTGTTTTTCTGTGTAGTAAATGCTTTAACATGAAGCCTAAAATATATTTCAGAGTACGTGGACTAAGGATCTAAAACCATGGGAGTGAAACTTTATATGGCTTACTAAAAGCCCTGAGTTATCTCTGGTGAGTTCCTTCTCAACAAAAGAAAATTGTCATCAGTCCAATAGAGGTCTCCCTAAATACTTAGCAGTGACCTCCCCTCACTTCCATTGCCTATCTCTGCACTGAGTACTCAGTCTGCAGCATGCCATGAGTTTATAGCTCAGCAATGTTTCCCCTTTCAGATTGCTACTGCTGTTCTGAATGTACAAACCCATTTTCCCCATGAGCCTCAGCGGCTTGATGAAGTCAATATAAACACAGGAGTTTCATGATCACAGCTTTATCTCTTTGGTGCTTGTCATGCAGCCCATTTACACAGGCAACTCACTTTTAGTAACAGAGAAAGCTGTGTGCTGGGGGGATCTCACAAGTTCAGTCCTTTCATGTCCTCTCTTTTACCTTTCTCCTTTCTTTGACCCTTCAGTTTGATAGGCAATAGCCTTCTCTCTGCGAACTGAGGCCCCACATTTAGTAACTCCAAGCTATTTTTCTCTGTGCATCTCCAGATCACATTGTCTGCCCAGATTCAGTCGATCCTTATTATCCTAGGCATTCTCTCTGTATTAAATTCTTATCTAAAGGGTTTTACAGCCTCTCAGTGGCAAGAGGATTTTTTTTCTTGTAAGTTGTTTTATATACCAGTTGCATTATGTAAACATACAGAAGCATAACTTAGAAGTATAAATTGTGCTTGAGACTTGGTCTTCCTGCACAGACAAAATTTATTATGAGTAAGAAGTGAATGGATTTCTCCTGCATGCAGAGGTGATTTACCCTAAGACATAGAAGGACTGACCTGCAGTGCAGAGACAATATGTAATTCCCAAGCAGAAGTTATTAAACTCTTCAATAAATACCACTTTCATACCACCGTCAAACAGATACCAGTTCTCAGATGAGAAGTCTTAGGAGACTGACATGGCAGCAGAGAGATAATTTTCATTTGTCCATGGATATTTCTTTTTTACAAGCAGGAATGAAGGCTTATATCATTACTGCACTAAGAGGCTCCATCCACCAGCTGAGCAGCTTGGAAATTAAAATTAATAAATAAAGAAACTGGCAATATCAAAGGATGAAGCAAAGAAGAAAGAAAGGCTGCTTAACCTTTAAAGTTAGCCTCAGGGTTTTGCTTTTTTGTTTGTTTGTTTTAAAGGATCAGTTTTTTGTATTTCTAAGATCTTCACCATTATGAATTACAGAAGGTATGGGTAAGGATAACATTTGCTCCATTTCTCAGTTGAGACAGTTTCATGCATGTTCAAAATTCAGTGAAACACTATGAAGGCACAATCTTCACAAGTTCATCCAAGGTGAATATTCCCTTGGTCTATCCTCCTCTAAAATACTTTCAAATTTCTCTGAAAATTTTAAATATGATTTGAAGAAATGTGAGTTGAGTTCTAAACATCCCTTCAAATAGGACCTCCACTGAGCTTGTTTCTAAGCTGGAGTTGTAAAATAAAATAAATTAAAAAAAAACATAAACTAAAAAAAATGGAGAAAGAAATCATACTTTTAGCTTGTGCACAAATTTGTAAGGTTGATACATCAAGTTTAGAAGAGGTGCTTCTTCTCATAAGGGAATAAATAATGGCAATAAAAATAATTACTACATCTGCAGATTCTGAAATTCCACATAAGATTTTTTGAGAAAGTTGCAAGGTTGTAATATACTTTACAATTCCATTTTACAAATGTGAAGAGAATAAAAATGGAAGCTCTTGACAGTCTGGAGAAAAATATTACCTTCTGATTACTGGATGCAGCACTTCTTCTTCAAGGTTTTTCATTTCTGTGTATTTATATAATAAATTTGGGTCATTTCAAGTTGCAGCTCTGAAAATTTTCTAGTGAGAAGCATAAGTTTGGATAAAGGAACTAAGCATAAAAAGTTACATCACAAAGGTAATTTGACACTGGTGTAGTGGGAAAATTATGTTGAAATTCTTCCCCAGGTAGAGAGTCATAAATGCCAGAGCTGTCAGATAAATTACTAGAAAACCTAGCAAACAAATGCCTAGATAAAATAATCTGACCAAAATAAACCATTCTAGCAGAATTTTTATGTAAAATTTATAGTAGGTGAACTGAAAATTATGATAATGAAGATCAGAAGGTCTCTCTATCACAATGTCAGCATTTCAATAATCTTTATTAGCACTGTAATTAGAAAATTCCCAGCATGACTAGCTTTCTGTATTTTCTCTCATACTTCCTCTCTATACCCTTCAACTTTTCTTCTAAAAATATGGAACTTACAAACAAACACAAGTTATATACTTAGATCATAAAGACCACAAAATATTGTAAAATATTATAAAATTAGATATTTCTAAATGATGAAAATGGATTTATCATCTTTGAATAACCTTTTATAGTTCACTGTTATGCTACAAATAGGAACATGGAGGGATTAATTTATTATAACTTGGGGTTTGTTTTTTTTGTTTTTTTTTTTTCCCAGAGCAGTACAATGAACATTTTTCTCTTCACTTTGATTGTATTCAGCATTAATTAAAATGTTTTGCATAGTTTCTTTCAGTAGTGACATTTAGAAAATTGGACAAAAGGCACTGTGTCTGATAGTGAATAATGTCTTTGCAACCATCAAGGTGAGACAAAAGCAATATCAGCTATAAATCACTATAATGAAATAAATTAACATGGAGAGATAATGTTGTGTTGAAACAACTGTTACTTCTTAACCTAGGAGCTTATTCTGAGCCTGAAACAGGCTCAGTCTTCACAGCTATCCTGTAATCCATTTTAATGTTGATAGAAACACAGAATATGAGTTTTAATCTGATAATACAGTCTTTCTTCTCTTAGGATCAAACTAAAACCTTTCTCTGACATTACTGCCCACAATGCCTTTGAAAATTATATGTGAAATAATTCAACTTTTGATGTGAATTGCAGCTCCTCCCAGAAGCAGAACTGGTGTATTAGTGCCATAATAGTGCTGAAGAAAAGCACGAATAGGAAACAACCCATTACGTGGCTGTCCTATAACCACCTTGTTTGTCTGTTTTCTCACTCCTGTGGAAATAGAGATGACTCTGAATGCAGCTACAGACTTGACAGCACGTTAGGCTGCAGTGTAGGATTTTTTTGCTGGACTGGGGTAAAACAGACATATTTTTCTGCACAAAACCGAATTTAATTTATTTTTCCTTTCAAAATGCAAGCTCCTAAAATGCTCATTAAAGGAAAGAACCAGAATCCAAAGATAATGTGAGTGTGTTTCTGTATGCATAGTAAAGTGTGAAATGCAATTGTCCTTTTTTGCTGTTTGTGCGTCAAGCACAAACAGCAAAAATATAAATTGTATAATCATCTTCAATTCCAAATCAGAATATGGACTCTAGAGCCAACCTTTACTTTTATTTGTTCCCTAACAAAAAATAATCCTTAAAACAACAACCCTCTAGGTGTAATAAAATATGTTTGCACCCATTAACTTTAGGAAAGTATTTGTGCCTAACAAGTACCAGAAAAAAAAATCAGGTTTCGTGACTCATATTTATTCACATCTAAAGACATTTCATAGTGGCTGTGTATTTTTACATCACGTTTCTGCTCCAGAATAAAAAGGTGAAATATTTATTAAAGATTATAAAAAGAGATTATAACAAATTGATTCTACTCCAGTTTGCAAGAAAACTTCCAAAAGCTGTAATTCTTTGTGAGGGAGAATTAATCATGCTGTATCGCTCTTTCCCAGGAGCCAGAGTTTCGTGTAATCTCTGGAAACCCAGAGAGCTGAGAAACTGCTAGGCAAGAGGGAAAGCAGAAAACTGAGGCTTCAGGCTCCCAGGCCAACGCAGCTTTGGGCACTGGAACAGGCTACCCAGGGAAGTGGTCACGGCACCAAGCCTAGCAGAGTCCAGGAGGTGTTTGGGCTATACCTTCAGGTACATGGTGTCACTCTTGGAGATGGCGCTATGCTGGGCAGGACTTGGACAAGATGATCCTGATGGGTCCCTTCCAACTCAGCTTATTCTGTGATACTGTAGCTACAAATATAATAAACTCTGGCTTTAATTCTACCTCATAAAAAGCTACGAAGATAGCTGAGAGATTTAATAGTTTGATTTCAAATTGTGCAACACACCAGGATTTGGCCTTGTGTTGTTTAAATGTGCATGAAATATCAAAGGAAATGAAGTCATTAAGCATTTTCTAGTGTTTTAGTACCACAAATATTGCTTTGAGTCCTTAATGTTGCTATAAGCTTTTATTAATAATAATTGAAAATAGAGAAAATAATTTTTTCTGTGGTTTCAATCATAACATGAAATCCAGTCTTGAGCTAAAAACCTCCTGTCTGCTTTGCTTTCTTGAATGCTGGGAAAAAGCAGCCTATTAAATCTTGTAAAATGTGAAAATAATACTCTTCTTATGTCTTGAAGAGAAAGGAGAGCGTTTGGGAAGCAGTTAACTTTCTCATGGCAAGCAGAGAGGAAAAAGTTGGAATTACCTCTGCTTCCTGCTGCTGGTGGGATGGTGCTGCCCTTGCTTTCCTGCACCAAAGATCTTGGATCAAAATTTGAGTTGCAGTTGACTTAGAGTTCTGGAGAGGTCAATGAGCAACCCACATGAAAGAAATGGACTAACCTGACATTCTGCAGGACTGCTATCCTCAGATTACTGTTTCCCGTTTGCAACTGGTGTCATTGCCATAATAATCCTACGGAATTGTAAATCAGAAGAAAATTCCACATGGTGTGAATAAGAAAAAAGATCAGTTCATGAAGTTATTTCCTGTATAATGTGGTCCACCACCCCAAAATGTCATAGACTTTTCATGCAGAATTTTTTATAAGGCAAATTATGTTGTTAAGATGTTTTACTGAGCTCTTGTGGCAAATGATTTCTGCTTGAAATGATTTACCTGAGTTCTAGCTTTGCAAAGAAGTTTGGAAAGGCCAGTAAGCAGAACATCGATCTCAGAAGTATGTCAAAGGCAGGTGTTTAAATTAATGTACAATTCATTTTACTGCATATCTAATTTCTTACAAATCATGAAAAATTTCCTTCTCTATGTAGGCGTTTATACAGACTATTAGATCTAGTTCTAAATCATTAACCCCTCCAAGTTGCAGTTATTCATAATGTGTAATGTAACTTCCTTCTACATTTCCCTTTCTTGGTGGGTTCATAAATGTTCGCTTTACTTTTTAAAAACTCAGTAAAATAAAACAGAAGTTATTAATACACACGAAACCTGAGTTCATTCATTTGTACAGCCATGGAAACTTGTCACTTAATTTTTCTGCAACGGTATTTTTCAGAAGACTTTCAACGAAAGCTGAAAGAAATAAGGAAAATCTCAATTGTTTTCTGTGAGTAAACGAGTGCCCTTCTGCAGAGCATAAGTCAATCTGCAGTCCACTCAGGAATTTTCCTATGGATGTATTTACTGCATTATAGAGAAACTCTAATTTGCATTTTACCTGACAGGTAAAAGTAAAAAGGTGCTTTGTGCTGTTGCCACCAGCCATGAAGCATTATGCAGTACAGGGTTGAAGAAAACATATCCTGCATACATTTTGTGCATGTGTATTTACATGTAGTCAGTATTTGTCATACAACCAGACCCGATCATCTAATTATTTTTAATTGTTTAAGTGTAGAAGAACCTCATTCTTTTGACTTCTTTAAGAAAGGCAATCACTGAAGCACATCCTACAACCTCTCCCTCCCTGAAATGTAGCTAGTATGCTCTCCTGTTGCAAACAGATCCATCGATTCCACAGCCTTCAATAAAACTCTCCTGCATCTTCCCTCATGAGAGAAACATTCCTCCATTTTGAGAAACTCATAAGGTCAAAAGCTTTGTAGTCAGTATGACTGCAGCCTTGAGCACAACCCCAAGGATAAGGCACATTGCAACACCATAGCTGGGAAAACCCTGTCACCTATTTGTTTCAGATCTTTGTGATAAGGAGCAAGCTGGAGTATGATCTTCAAGCTCAGCTCCTCACTGTTTTTCTTGTTTATTCCTGTACCTAGACAGGAAAAAAAAGAAACTTTTTCAGAAATCCTACTGTGATTCTGGAATGTGTCAGGCACATAAACCTGCCATTCATGTCAGTGAAGCTGCAGATGTACAGCTTCAGCTGCATGTCATGGTTTCTCCGGGCTGTGAGCACGTACAGGGAGACAAAGATGGTACGGGATGCCCTTGCAGGTGTCAGTGCAAATATCACTGCAGGTTAGTACACTAGCAGATTGTGACTGCAAGGTATGCAAGAAAACGTTTCTCTCTGTTTTACCTCAGCAAATAACAATATTAATATTCACAAAACTGGAGTGCTTTAAGAAATTTGCCTGTAGAACTCCCGACTTTGTGTTGCTATTACTAACATTTTGCACCCTATAATTTTTATGGCATCTTTCTATAAAGGAGAAGGTTGAGGAGCTCTGGAGCTGCATTTTACAGACAAGAATA
Source organism: Pyrgilauda ruficollis (assembly GCF_017590135.1). Classification (NCBI taxonomy): domain Eukaryota; kingdom Metazoa; phylum Chordata; class Aves; order Passeriformes; family Passeridae; genus Pyrgilauda; species Pyrgilauda ruficollis. The sequence continues at coordinate 14,302,062 of NW_024525156.1, forward strand.
TTGTAGTAATTTTCTTCTTTCACCAAAATAGAGTGGCCTGAGAAAGTAAAACTGAAAGATTCATTTTGTTCAAAGGCCAAAAATATGAGAATGATCTCATTATAACATCAAACCTCAAAAAAAAAAAAAAAAAGAGAAACCTTGGTTCAGTGTTATAGCCATAGCCTACATTTTTAAAATTAATTTGAATTTAATGTTTTTTAGAGTACTGCCTAAAACACAAATTTTCTTAGGAAGTCCTTGTTTTCTTTCTCAGTAACATATTCATAAACCTACATTTTTTCTCTTATTTTATAAGTTTTCATGTGCTCTTTTCAGATCTATTGAAGGTAGTCCCTATTTTCATTATTTCCTTCTACCTCATTCATCTGTACTGGTTGAAATTTCAGAACAGAGCCTTATAAGCATCCTGAAATCTTTTCATAGTAAAGAGATTTTTCTAAGTACATAATAGGCTTCACCAGCCAGGGACTGTCCCAGTGCCCCAGCCAGGAGCAGGACAGCCAGGGTCACAGAGGCAGACCCAGCCCCAGGCATCAGGGGACAGGTCCAGCCAGGCTGGGACATCACCCTGCGGGTGGGTGTCATAGTCTGGTGTTAGGAGCATGGCTTACAGAGACAGCCCCACAGCTTTCTGAGGGGAGGAATCTTCCTAGGTGGGATGAGGAACTGTAGGTACATGAAGAGCGCTCAGCATTTAAGCCAGAGGTGGCTGTGGGATCCCTCCTTTTGGATCTCACCAAACTGCAAGTTAGCATTAACAATAAATAATATGAAATGGCGCCCTCAGGCTGCAGTTCCTCACTGTGGTTGAGGAAAATTAGCATGCCCCACTGCCCACCTTCAGCAGTAGCATTCAGGAGCTGCAGCTTTCACTCTCTCTTTCAGCAAGAAAGCCTTTTGTGAGCAGGGAGAGAGCTACTTGCCTTCTCTCTCTTCAAGTGATGTTGCTCATTTAACCATAGGACAAGGTCTCAGCCTACTCTGAAAGGCCACTGGGTTTTTTTGAATTTCAGGAATACCATAGCCATTCTTGAGTGAAGCGTCATGCCTAAAGAAACTGGAAAGCAATACAACATTCCCCGTGCAACAAAGCAGTATATTCATACACCTTTCAGGACAAAAACCTAACTATTGTAAGGACTCGGTGACATATGCATTCTCTGTGTTCAAAGGGTGAAAGACTGTGGCCTCTTGCTATCTGTAGAAAGCAAGCAAAGACTTCTGCCCCTCTGGGTGATTCTGGTTTTTTGTCTGGCTTTTGTTACTTAACTGAGCTATATTTGAATGCTTTAGGAAAAACACAGACATTTTTTTATGGTCAAGACATTTTTTTAGGGCTGAGAATTAATGCAATCTCTTTAAAGCACACTAAATTGTTCACTGAAGTAGGTCTGTAGAATCTCAAGCATTGTTTTTATTTATTTTCTCTGTGATGTTGGAAATTTCTCTTAAGAATGGATGTACTGAAAGTAAAACAAGTTGGGTAGACAAGAGATAGATTTTACTGCAGTGTAGTAAAAATGCTCATGGAAAGCATATGAAACTTTTAATTTAATCTTGAGTACAGGGATATACACAAAAGTAATGGCATTGTAGGGTCTGTTATTCAGATTATTAGGCCTATTTAACAACAGTGAAGATTGCCAAAGTCACAAAGTCCAAATACTGTCTGAACAAACCTGGAACCCATCAGCTGAATCAAACCACAATGGGAGTTGTGTCTCAAGGTAAATAACGTGTACATCTTAAATAAGCTGTAATTGGCTAATTAAATAATTTGAAAAACATTGTAAAGGCTAGGGCTATGTTATTTAATTTTAAGTACTGAATCTAAAGTCTCCCTGCAGTATCAAATAATGTCATATTCTAATTAAATTCCTTCCCTGAACTAATAGAAATCCTTAAAAATTATGATGATAAAAGCAACTAATTAGAACTAGCAAATATAATTCAAAATTTTAATAAAATAAAAATGCCTCTGGTTAATATTAACAATGGCATCTTTCTTTGATACTTAAACTGAAATGTCCTGCTCAATAAATAAATACATAAATAAAAAAGGTTTCATTATCAGCTTTCTTGAGGAGAATACTAAAATAATTGACTCCATGCAGATGATTGCTGCATTACAATCCTAAGTTTGAATCCATGCAGAGAGTCAGATGAATGGTTATCATTCTGTCCTAGGGTGATTTTATTCAAATGCTCAATGGACAGTCAAAGAAGCAGACACCGACATTTCCTGTGTGAAGAAGGGTGTGATGCTCCTGGTGACTGAGGAAAAATAACAAACATAAAAGTCCACTGAGAGTGTATTTGAGTCACTGATAAATTCCCTGCTTTACAGTAAGGAAGGGTTTCTATTATTTTCTGCCTTCTTCTTGTCAGAATTTGACTCTTTTACATTCTCTGTGTGGAGGAAAGGATCCTCACAAGACAGATATGATACAAACATAAGCCCATAATGCTCTACTGAATCTCTACCTGGAGTCTTCAAAAGGAGACAGTACACAGTTTTACACGAGGTCCAAACCAAGGCAAGGCATGAAACCCAGAGGCAAAATATATTTTTTGCTGACAAATAAATGAAAACTTTCCTAATATCAGTGGATAGGACTGATAAAGAATTGTCAAATCCAAGTACGTGACCTGTTTCTTCCTCCCAGCTGAATCAATTATTCTAGACTCAAAAGAGCCAAGCACAGTCTCTCCTTTTGCTCCTCACCTATTCCAAGGGTGGGGGTTAAGATTCTGTGTAGTCAAATCTGTCTCAAGATGTGTTTTTCATTAAAAGCAAATTGAGTTGTCACTACCACAAGTATGAAGGATGCAAACTTTGTTGTCCAGATATGAGATAGATGGAGAAACAAAAGGGGATAAAAGTGAGTAAAGGAGAATTTTGAAGACATAGATCTATCGATCTTAAGCCATCATAACATCTGCTGCTTCTGACCGATACTAAACTTTCTTCTTCTCTCTAAAATCAGATTATTCTACTTTTTTTTTTCCCCCTTATGCTCCCTGGTTCCTGTCTGTGTATAAAAGTAAGTCTGACTTTATATACCTACAAACCAGAAAGCAGAACCATACCTATCAGGTCACTTGGTTCAATCTACTGCTTGGAAACCTTAAATGGAGAAGCTCATAACCCTCTTCCCTTCCTCTTTGGATGTTTCATCTGATGTGACAGCTACTCTGCCAGAACTGACCTCAAGGTGGTTCTGCCTGTGTTTGTAATCTGTGACCCAGGCAGTCCAACTAAAACTTGTGTCTGTGTGCCTGAGTAAGTATTTAGTCCAAACTACATGTTGATTGGTACGATATATTGGTTGATTACCTAGAAAGCATGAAAGGGTTTTTGCTAATACCTTTTGGTAGGCTGAACAGCTTTGATGAACTCACAAAAGCAGATTTTATTTTTGCTCTGTGTATAATATAGAGTCAATGAGCATTTTTTAACATATTGTGTGTTGTGCCTTTAGTTAACCTGCACTCATCCCTCAGTTTCAGTCTGTACTATATCAGAATATTTCAGTACTACAGGATAAAATAAAATTAGTTTTGAGTGGGAAGTGCCTCTGTTTATTAAATCCATATATGCAGTTTTCCATTCACATGTTAAATGCCTGTAGCCATGCATTTAAAATATGATAACATCAGAATGTAACAAGTCACTGAAACATAAAATATTTATAGGAATGGACCAACTCAAACAATTAAAAAAATGAAAATAATTATTTAGGACATTTTAGGGCTGTTTGTTTTAGCTGGGGCAATGGGGGGCACGGGTGACTTTATTTTGGTTTTGTTTTTAGTTTGAAGGGCCGATAAATAAAAATATTAAAAAATTACAGGCCAATGTTGGAAAGTTTTGATGGACCAAGCTTAGAATGCTACTGGAAGCTAAGATTGTTTTAAAATGGAAAAATATTTTCTCATCTGGTTATATATTTTTTTCATGTTATGCATCACCACAATAGAATGTTAGTTGTGAATCCAACTTTTCTGTTGACCATGAATGTTTAAAACTGCCACCTTCTACTGTACTATTCCTAAATCTATGTGATAGGATTGATGAATCTAGCAAACAATTCTCATCCTCTACCACATGAAACATAACCTTAGGTGGAAAGTGATTTGTGTTCACTGGGCAATGATGAGAAATAAAATACAGTTTAATAAAGTGCACATAACTCCACATGCACAAACGGAATACATGTGTTTTGAGCAAGAAGTAATTTTCCACAGAAGACTTATTCTCTACAAGATAATAAATAATTTTAAGTGATTATATAAAGCTATTTGTCACAAACAATAGAATTCCAAGGTAAAGGATCATGGAGAAACTTCATGATGATAACATTTTTCAGAGCTGACAAGACAAACTTTTTGTACAATGATAAAAATTTGATTGCTCCAGAGCAGTGTCTGGATTTCATAATTTAGCATTTTAAAGGTGATTTTCTTAAAGGGATATGTTGGTTTTTTTTTTTCCACAATTAATAAAATTATTTAACAGTTTGTCTAAATCAGTTTGAAGTAACATGAAAAAATCCTGTACTGGAAGCCAAATTTTGAAACATATGTTCATCCTTTTTCAGAGTTTATTTATTGCTGCTTATGTGAGTTAAGCAAGAACACAAGTGAGTCAAAAACCTAATAAATTATTTTATTATCAGTTTTATAATGAAAATCAGAATGATAGTATATTTTGTTTTTAACAGACTGAATTCAAATAAGAAATAAACAAAAATAATAAACCCAATTATTTTTTTAATGAACACCATGAAAAACTATTAGCAGGAATAAAAATAAAAAATCAATCGGTATTAGTACTGCTTAAGACTCCAAGCCAGAAATAGCCAGTGGATGTCATGGATTTATGCCCATTTGGAGGACCTGGTGTTCTGCTGAAAGGTTTTCTAATTCAGTTGCCCCTACAAGTTATCCCTGAGAATTTTGCAAAACACTGCAAGTCAAAACTGCTGATTTGCCTTGCTTACTGCTATAATTTGTCTTTTCAATTTAGAAGAAATCCTTTATAAGTGTTCATATGAAAATTATGAGTTCTAAAAGTATTTTTTCTCAGCTCAGAATTTGTTTCCTGTTTCCCTCAACAAAACCAGCTGCTGGAATTGAATATAACTGAACAAATAAGGATAACAATACTTATTTTCTTAAGGCCAGAAAACACCATCTTCTCTAATTTCATTGTAGGAAAGGTTGATTGTGCGAATGTCCCTGCTTAGTTAACAGACACTAATTTGAATGTGATTAGTAACACTTAAAATGTCATTATGCATTTTTTATGTTTCTATCCCATCTGCTTGCCCTATTTTTCTCTCTTTTTTAAAATTTGCATTCTTTTAATATTTCTTTTTGTTTTCTTCCCAGAATAATTCAAATAATGATACATTTTTGTTGTAATAAAATTCTTAGTACGGAGAACATTTTAAAGCAAAGTTAGTTTTCATCTACTAAACTAATAAACATTATCATAATCTATCTAGCTGGGTCACTTGAATGCAAAAGGAGGTCAGGTTGGTCAAATAGGAATTAATTTTTCTAAATCCATGACAGTTGGACCTGATCCCCTGGTTGTCCTGAACTTGCCACAAGATCATACTAAAGATAATCTGCTAATAACCTTTCTGGGCACTGAGGTCAAGCTTTCAGGCCTGTAATTCTTCAGACCCCACTTCCAACCCTTTCTGTAGGAGGACATCACATCAGCCTACCTTCTCTTCAAGTCTTCAAGTCTTCTCTGTCCTCCCTGGTTAGCCAGGACTGATGATAAATGGTGGAGATGGGCCTGATGAGCTCTTTCATCAGCTCTGTCAGGATTTTCAGATGAACCACATCCAATCCCATAGACTTGTGAGTGTCCAATGGGCTCAGCAGATCACCACCTATTTCCTCCTGAATTGCAGGGGTTCAGTTCTGCTCCCTGTCCCTGTCCACTAGCTATGGGGCTGGAGAAAAACTGAGCTTTCTGTTGAAGAGTGAGGTAAAGAAGGCATTAAGCATGTCAGCCTTTTCCTCATCCTTGGTGACAAGGTTCCCCCCACCATCCAATAGAGAACGGAGATTTTTCTTGACCCTCCTTTTGTTGCTGATGTATTTTTAAAATCACTTATGATTATCTTTCACATCAGTGGCCAGATTGAGATCTAGCTGAATTTTAAAATTTTCTATTTTCCTTTTTACATGACCTAAAGACACCCTTGTAGTTTTCTGGAGCTGCCTGTCACTTTTTCCAAAGGTCATAAACTCTCTTTTTTTCCCCTGAGTTCAACAAAAGCTCCCTGTTCTGCCAGATCAGTTTTCTTCCCTGTAGGCTCATCTTTTGGCAGACAGGGACAGCCTGTTCCTGTACCTTTAAGATTTCCCTCTTAATGTGTGTCCAGTCTTGCTAGATCCTTCTGTTATTCGGAATTATTTTAAGGGACTTTCTGAACTGCCTTGAACAAGCTAAAGTTCATCCTCCAGAAGTCCAAGGCAGTGGTTTTGTTGACCCTCTTCCTGATTTCACCAAGGATTGAAAACTCAATCATTTTGTGGTTGCTATGCCCTCAAACAACCACATCTCCCACCAGCCCTTTTCTGTTTCCAACCAGCAGGTCCAGCAGGGCACTGCCCCCAGTAGGGTCACTTACCAGCTGTGTCAGGAAGCTACCCACACTCCAGGAGCCACCTAGGACTACCTCATCTCAAGGGTGTTGACTTTCCAATTGACATCCTGCAAGTTAAATTCTCCCTCAAGAGCAAGGGCTGGCAATCGTGAAACTGCAGTCAGGCACCCCTGGAATACTTCATCTTCCTCTTCATTCTGCTTGGGTGGTCTGTGACAGACTGCCACTAGGATGCTGCCTTGATGGCCTTCCCTCTGATGCATATCCATTGGCTTTCAACCTTATTTTCACAATCCTTGAGATCCCTCAAACCGCTCTCCAAGGAGAGCCACCCCACTGCCTCTCCTTCCTTGTCTGTGTCTTCTGATGAGCTTGTGACCATCCACTGCAGCACTGCAGTCATGTGAGTCATCCCACCTTGTTTCTGTGATGGCTACTGTGTCGCAGCTTTCCTTCTGTGCCAGGGCTTCCAGCTCCTCTTGTTTGTTATCCATGCTGTGTGCATTGGTGTAGATGCTCTTCCGCTGGGCGGCCAATTTCACCTCCAACACTGAAATGCCACTCATTACTAGTGAGCCTGCTCTTACCTCTTTTCTCCTTCAAACCTAGTTTAAAGCTTTCTCAATCATCCCTGATAATTCATCAAATAGAATCCTTTCTCCCCTTTAGACAGGAGAACCCCATCCATTTGTACAGAAGGCCTGGTGCTATACAAACCACCCCACAATTAAAAAAGGCCAAAATTCCATTGACACCAGTCTTTAAGCCACATATTCCTCAGGTGTGTTCTTCTCTTTCTTTCATCATTCTTCCCTGCTCCTGAAGGGATTGAGGAAACATACCACCTATGCTCCTGTCCCTTCAAAAAGTTGTCACAGTGTCCTGAAGTTCTTGTTGATTGTCCTAGGACTTCTCAACATTGTCACTGCTGACCTGGGCAACCAGAAGTGGGTAATAATCTGAGAGTTAAATCAGTCCAGGGAGTCTCCTGCTCTTACTTCCTTGTGGGATGGATCTGGTGGGCATACAGGGCCCTCAGTTCCCCTCAGAAGGTAGTCACCTACAATTTAAAAGCTTTTGCCTTATTTTTTAATAACTTTTTAACTGGATTTAGAAGTGCAAATTTTCTCATGCTTCAGTGTTCCTACTCCTAAACCTGCACAATAATATTATGTGTAGATAATTTATCATTATCTCCTTGACAGAGTAAGCTAATTTACAGATAAACATTCCATATTTTTTGTCTTTTTTGTTACTTTACATAAATTTTTCAACAGTTTTGGCCAAAGTACATAGTTGGAAATGATAATGTATTCTGTTGAAAGGGGAAATTCCACTTCTATACAAACACATGACATTTTTCTCAATTGATTGTTTCAGGAGAAAAATGTTATAGACTTGATTGCAATTCAGTTCCTTTGTAAAATCTTTATTTTGCAATTAATTTAATTGTAATCTGTTTGCAATTATGATTGTTCTTGTAATGATGTGATGGTCTTCTTGTTAAGATATTGTGCCAACACTCCAGAGTCCTTAGTTCTGTCACTGATATTCTGTGACTTTGGAAAAACAATTTTTGTCAGTGTTTTCAAAAGTATGTACATTCTTTCTCCAAAGTCAGTGGAAATTAAGACTCCTAAAGGACCTAGATAATTTTGTGCCAATTACTATGGTAATTTTATACATAGTCTTTCCTTATTCTGAGAAGAAAATAATAAAAATAGAAAGTTTCTTTCAGAAATTTCAGGATGTTTAAGGTGGCTGGAATAAATGTTGCAGTAGTCCTCCTATAATGAAGGCAATTTTAATAATGTTTGAATGCTTTTGTGAAGAATTAGAGGTTGGAGAACTATTGTCATTATTTTCTGATTTTGGAAAGTTCTTTTTTTTATTGTTATACATCATTAATTTCTTTTGGGGCTACCAGGTAGTTTACATGGTTGGTAGTAATGTCGATTGCCACCTATGGTAATACTAATTGTAGTGAACTTTACAAGACAGAGACAGATAAAAGTAATTTACCTGGATCCTAGGAAATAAACTCAAATATGAACCTGGAATATTCTATATTAAGAGGATCAAAAGGAGGTGAAGGTTTCTCTGACATCCCTGTCCAAAACGACAAGTTTGCTAGATCCTGATTTTTTTTTCATTCACCTTCTTTTGCCTATTTTCAGCAGATGAATGTATGACACTGAATTAAGTGCATGCCTCCTGTGGCAATAGGGGATGTCCCTCACTAACCTCTTCCCCAGAGGGATTTTACTTTGAAAGCAAGTTGGCAGGTGAAAGACCTACTGTTCCTTGTCCTCACAGAACAGCAATGTGACACAGTGCCTTGTCCTTCCAAAATAGTTTTTTACCTTGTAGACATTCAGGTATTGTGCAAACAGCTGCCTAGCTGAGATCATGAAACATACACAGTCATAAAAAATGGAATTGTTTACAAATATTAACTCTAACTTGTTTATTCTAAAGCATCATTTAATTCTGTGTTTAAAAAAAATGGAAAATTAGTGAAATTTAGAGTTCCTTGTGCTACAGCAAGAAGTAATAATACATGTACCATACAAATGCTTCAAGAGGAGCACACATTCCAAATTTCTGGGTTAAAAGCAGAGTTTTAGTTCTTGGACAAGCACAGAGCAGTGTTGCAGGTTATAACAAAGTCTAAAGAAAGATTAGGGGTAGTACAGGTCTGTATATGTTAGTTTCTGGTGGCTACCGAGATAGAAGGAAGAAAATTGCCACAGCAGCAATGTGTGCAGTCCTAGGGTGAGACAGCACAAATCTGTCTATGCTTTTGTAATGATTTTAATCTGTGATGTAATTCAGGAACATAGGTAATCAGAGTTTGCCTGTTTGTTATACACAAGCAGGTGAGGTTAGACATTATTTATTAAGGTAGCTCTGATTTTATGGTTTTACTCTATGAATGAGTACAAATATTCTAAATATTTTAACCCCCTTTTCTCTCAGGGTTCTGCCGTGTAAATTTTCATCACATAGTACAGTCATTGCTGCAAAAAGTTCATTAAGGAAATAGAGAAAGAAAAGATTTTTTTTTCTCCTTTATCATGCGTAGTGAGATAGGGCCATGATTTTTTAAATCTTATTATAGGATTGATCAATTGACAATAACAATTATCAGCATCTAACAGATTTAAGAAATAGTTCACAGTCCACTGCATGTGATCTGCAATTCTAACAAACTGATAGAAGTAAAATGCACAATTTGAAATGGGTATGACTTTTAAAACCAGAACAGCTGTAACTAAGATCCTACTCCTAGAAATATGCCTTGATCATTGATTATTTTGTGTACCTGAAGAATGGAGCTGTGGGCCAATGTCACAAAAATCATTCAGCCTCTTATTTTCAGTAGGAGGGTATGAGGGAAGACAGGGTCACAGCTGAACTCTGCCTCCAAGGCAGACAGCCCAGTCAATGTGTCCTGCATACATTCACAGGCTATCAGGTCAGCACTATGGGATTTTATATTCAGCAAAGACACTTGGTCTCAAAAAGTGAGAATCTTTCTAGCTCCAATTGCTATACAATCCTCCCTATTTCTTTGAGCTGAAATAAAATTCTGCAGCTTTGACAGGTAGAAAATGCAGTTCTGTTCTGTTATGTTCTTGTGACATAGCACCTAAAATTGCTAATTATCGGAACTCACAATTTAGGGCTAGAAATATAAATAATTGTGTACAGACAATCTGTATTTTATTGGATGTAATCTATAGATTTCAATGCCTAAATTTCTTGTTTTCCAGAGCTAAACATTGCTATTTCTGCTATCTTACTGATTTCACTTTTTTTTTCTTTTTTTTTTTTTTTTTTTTTTTTTTTT